>NC_051160.1:109841935-109895591 GCF_013339745.2 Dermacentor silvarum | reverse complement strand
ATTTTCAGCAGCACATACGGCGGCTTCACTCTGATCACAAGAAGTCGTTCACTGATGCGTAATCCATGGTCCGAACTCTGACCGAGATCGTATCCCGGCCGTGGGATTGAATCGCGGCAGCGGCGGCCGAATTTTGATGGAGGCGAAATGCAACAACGCCCGTGTGCTTGTGTTGTAGTGCATCTTAAAGAACCCCAGGTGGTAAAAATTAATCCGGAGCCTACCACTACGGTGTGCCTCATAATGAAAACTTGTTTTGACACGTAAAACCTCAAAAAGAACAAGAAGAATGCTCTTTGTAAGTACGATAATTATTTATTGTGGTTTTCATGTAAATATTTATTCATTATTGAGGTGTATCTAACAAAAATATGTGCTCCTTAAAAAACTCAAACCGTTTTTAAGCGCATTTTTGTTCTCATGCGAAGAGTGCTGGAGATTTCTGGTAGGACTGCTTTGAACAATGCTCGCGTAAGGCATCGTCATTTTAAAGCACTCGGTGCTTACTTCTTGCGATCCGTATTTGTTGATGGCCTTATATATGTGTCTTTATTCTATTTGTTTAAATCGTTCGGCGACGGTATCTGCCCAATTGGCAATATGTGGTGCTTTCTGAAGCGCGTTTCCGCATATCAGTACTCCAGTATACTCTCACTCTAGGACGCTAAATGTGAGTAAAGGAGAAATGTCGTGTTTTTTTAGGTATTGATACGGAACAGCCGCCACCACAGTGTGGCTACACTGAGGAGAAGAAAGACAACGGGTTTCCACGTGTTATAGCGTCGCCATTTTAATCAGTCACACGTAACATTATATGGTGGAAGTGCGGAAGTTCCCCCTACCCGTCGTGGAGCTTCGCAGCGGTCGCAACGGTGCCACTGAAACGTCGGCTCCTGCTGCCAACACTTCATCTACGCAAGCGTCTCCGCCTGCAGCTCCGACATACGTCACCGCCCCCCCCCCCCCTTGGGATCCTGGTGTTTTCACCGGAGTCGGGAGTCCTGATGTCGACGGCTGGCTCAGCGTATGTGAACGTGTCAGCACCAGTCACGGATGGGATCCGACTGTTATGCTTGCCAACGTTCTTTTCTACCTCGACGGAGCTCCACGGGCATGGTTCCAGACTCAAGAAGAAGATATCTCGAGCTGGGATCTCTTCAAAGAGAAGCTCCGCGACCTTTTTGGCAATCCGTTCGGTCACCAACTCAATGCCAAGAAGGACCTTGCCACACGTGTTCAGACATCGACCGAGTCCTACATGTCGTACATTCTCGACGTCTTCGCCCTTGGCCCTTTTGCCAAGGCTCACCCGAACATGTCGGACGACTATAAGGTTCATCACGCCCTCAATGGCACTGCTGACGACGCCTTCAATTTACTGGTATTTAGCAACGTCACCAGCATCAATACGATCACCAAGGAGTGCCGCCGTCTCTAGCATGACAAATGCCGCCTGGTATCTCAGCACATCACGCGACTTCTCAACACAGCTGCTACGTCATCATGTGACGACCTGTTCCACCAGCCTTCGTGGTGTAACAACTTAAACCGCATCATTCTTCGTGAGGTTGAAGCAGCACAACCGGCGGCCAGTCATCCGACAAAAGTGGTCCAACGTCAGCCTGGGCTCCGTTCGCTCCGTGACCTCTGAACCTGTTTCTCACAGCACGTACCCACCCCGCTCTTCTTACTCTTATGCACAGCGCAACCCTTCCGAATGGAGAACCGTGGACGACAAGCCGATCTGTTTTAAGTGCTACGCCCACGGTCAGTTACTCACTGACCGTGGGCGTAGCTTTCTCTCGGCAGTCGTCGAGGACATCGTCCGTTCCTGCTCGACAAAACACAAGTTGACCACGTCCACAGGCCAACGGCCTCACGGAGCGCCTCAACAGGACAATCACCGACATGCGGTCGAAGTACGATGCTGTCGAAGTACGACTAGGATCTTCATTTACCATACCGCGAATACGCGAACCGCGAACGGTCTTTGAGGACCGTTCGCGTATAATTCATCGCGTCACGACACATCCGGCTATTCACCATTCTATCTCGTATATGACCGATAACCCACGTTACCCTTGGACACTTTGCTGCCCTCGCCCGCACCTTCAGCCACTCAATACGCCTGCGACGCGATAGCACACGCCGACCATGCGCGCCAGCTCGCCCGCACTCGTCTCGAGACCTCGCAGGAGCATCAGAGACGCCTCTATAAATGCCATCATCGCGAAGTGAACTTTTCTCCGTGTTCTCTGGTTACCCATCCGCCGTGTGGGCCTTTCTGAAAAGCTGCTGTCGCGCTACACAGGCCCATACCATGTGGTGCGACAAGTGACCGATGTCACGTATGAAATCATCCCTGCCGACCTCTCGGCGTCATCTGCAAGTGGCGTCGTTCACGCGGCGAACTTAAGCCATATCACACCCCTTTCACCGCGGATGTGTGGCTCAACCACCGGGACGGTTCTACTGCCGGGGGTGATGATATGGAACAGCCGCCGCCACAGTGTGGTTACACTGAGAAGAATAAAGACGACGGGTTCGCGCGTGTTATAGCGTCGCCATTTTGGCCTCCGTTATCTTCCCTGTAAATAAAGGGTAAATAGCCTTGGGAATCAGTTACATGTAACAGTATCATGCGGCATAAGGCTTTCTCTAATGCTCTGTCAACTGAGATTAATGTGTCTAATGTATGAAGCTTAAAATAATTTTCCAGCATTCAAAAAGTCTCGAAAAAAGTGAAATACGAGTAGATACATCGTGAAAAGTTCGCAAATATTGATGTTTTTGACAAGGAAACTCGCACAAATGAAGCATCATTACCGCTGCTCAGAAATGACGCATATCCTAACGTATTGAGAACTAATGCGGGACCTACGATTGGAACCTCAGAGATCTTGCAGCACCCAAGGAGTGCTGAAGAAGCTTGGAGGTCATGTGCTAGTAAATACTTCATTTGGGCTGACTCAAAATAACCAGGAAGACAACGTCGGTTACAGTTTTTGTATTTGTTATGACGCGGCACCTAACGCCGCTTTCTTTCTTTCTTTTGCACGTAAGCTACGTGACAACTACGTCATCGGCTGTCTGCGTATATAATAGCCCGCTGAATAAAGGCTTTTTATCAGTTGCTGATCGTGTGGATCCGAATCACATCCATTCAATTGGCGGCGAGGCAGACAGCGGACTGGCGAAGGCCCGAGCAATGCGCGCGGCGCAATGCCAGTCACCGGCATCGGGGAGTACCGCCTAGTACAAGCGCGTCATGGGATGAGTACGTGAAGTGGCTGGAAATGTAATTAGAAGCGAACAAGCTTTCAAAGGACGAAGAAAAGTGGACGGTTTTGCTCAGCTCCTGCGGTGAAGAAACGTACAGTCTCACCGTGACGCTGGTGAAACCCGAATAGCCGACGACTGCAACCTACGATAGCATCAAGAAAGCGGTCCGCGAAAACATGCATCCTAGCCATCGGTACTGTACGGAACATTTTTTTATAAGCGTAACCAAGCTCTAGGGGAAAGCGTCGCAGACTACGTGACAGCGCTGAGAAAACTAGCTGAAAACTGCGGTTATCGAGACAAGACGCTTCCACTGGACGAGATGATGCGAGACTGTTTCGTCTTCGGCATCAGCAACGAGGCGGTGCAATAACGCCTACTGGCAGAAAGGACCATGACATTCGCTGTGGCGTACGACATGGCTGTGACAGCGGAAGCAACTGAACAACAGCAACGATAAATGACAAAGAGCCACAGTGACGCGAGCGGCACAGGCTACGTGGCTGTCGACGAAACGCGCACAAGGTAACCGGTTTCGTTCAGAGAAGTCACCTGCTACCGCTGCAACGGTAAACACAGTTCTGAAATTTGCAAGTTTCGTTATGCGCCATATCGCTACTGCAAGAGAACAGGCCATATCGCGAGAGCATGTCGCTTCAGAAAATAATCACAGCTAAGTCAAAAGCAAACTGCTGCATAGAAGCCAGAAAAGAAACAGGCACGAAAGCAAAGTCAGACACGCAGACCGCTTTACGAAGTAGAAGAACTTTACTTGGTTTGCGAAGTTCACAAGCTTGAAAAGTTATTACCACTGTATGTATTCAAGGAAAAGAAGTGCAGATGGAAGTAGACTCAGGGGCGTCCACTCGCTGGTCAGTCAAGAAACGTTTCAAGCAACAACAGGCAAAATTCCACGTCATAGTCCTGGCACGCAGCTCATGACTTGGACGAAAGAGCCACTGCAGGTGCTGGGAAAGGCCATTGTAGAAGTGGGCTTCAAAGAAAAGTTTGCGAAATTGTCTTTACTAGTAGTGAGCAAACAAGTCAGCAGCCTGCTGGGAAGTTGGTTTAAGGCGTTAGGAATTCAAATTCAAAGAATAAAAAAAGTGTCCGAGAATTCAGAAATGGTTCAGCGCTTTCAATAGGTGTTTGGAGGGTTGCACTCGGGATCCGGTGCACATAGATCTAGAAGACGAAGCACAACCGCTGTTTCTGAAGAGCAGAGCAGTGCCATTCGCACTTCGAGACGACGTCGGAGCCGAAATAGACAGGCTAGTTAAACAAGGAGTGTGGGAACCAGTACAGTCCTGTGCTTTGGCAACCCCCATCGCAGTAGTGAGAAAGAGGAATGGTTCCGTACGCTTGTGCGGCGATTATCGCAGCACGGCGAACAAGGCAGTTCAAAATGGCGTCTATCCTCGGCCCACACCTAAGGAGGTCCTTGCATCACTAGGGCCAAGCAAAATTTTCATGAAGCTGGATTTGGCTCAGGCCAGTAAACAGCTTGTTGTGGACGATGAATCAGCTACAGTGCTTACTGTGAATACAATGAAGGGGTTATTTGAAGTGCGCGGACTTCCATTTGTCATTTCTATAGCGCCGTGGTTCTTTCAGCGCATCATTGACACACTGCTGGTAGATATCTCGGACGTGAAATGCTATCTCTATGATATCTTGATATCAGCAGACACGCTAGAACAACACGAAGAACGACTAGAAGCAGTGCTCATCCGTCTACAGAACGCATGCGAACGGTTAAAAGAGAAAAGTGAGAGTTCCGTAAGACATGCATCGAGTTTCTGGGTCATGTGATTGATGCCACGGGAATTCATCCTAGCACGAGCGAGGTAGAAGCAATTCTGAACGCACCGACTCCGTCATCAAAAAAGGAACTACAATCATTCCTCGGACTCCTAAATTTTTACAGCCGTTTCCTAAAAGGAAAAGCAGAAGTTGCGGAACCGCTCCACCTTTTGTTGGACAAAGACGCTGGTTTTAGAATAGCCAACATGACTGAGCCTTCAGTGCATTCAAGAGCGTATTTTTAGAGTCAGCAACAGTTCTAATCTCGTATGATCCGAAGCGACCAATCGTTCTGTCATGCGATGCATCTCCAGTTGGGATCATAGCCGCGCTGGCGCACAGGGAACCGCACGGTGCCGAACGACCGATAGCGTACGCTTCGAAAACGCTTGGAGTGAGCGAGCGAAAAGAATGCGCAGATTGACAAAGAGGGCTTAACCATCGTGTATGTCGTAAAAAAGTTGCACCAGTACTTGACCAGGCGTAATTTCATTATTACAACTGATCACCTGCCTCTGCTTCGTTTAACAGAGAGAAACGTATGCCATAAGTGGTCTCCCCAAGAATGTTGCGTTGGATGCTGCTTTTGGCCGCATATGACTACATCTTGGAATATCGACCAGACCCTCGCAACAGCAACGCTGACGCGTTAAGCCGTCTTCCAGCACCCGGACTCGATGACGAGATGCAACCATCAAGTGACGTGCTGCTGTTGGACGCAGTAGATTGCTCATCGTTGCAAGCGACTGACATCGCGGAACTTACAAAGAGGAACCGCATTTTTTCCACGGTGAAGGAATACGTTCTCTCTGGTTTGCCCACGCATGTGTACAAGGATTTTACGGCTTTAGAAGTAAGGTAAACCAAGTTGTCGCTGCACCGTGATTGTATCCTTTGGGGCAACAGAGTAGTTATACCTTTAGCGGCAAGAAAAAATGTTCTTCGTTTGCTGCACGCAAACCACCCTGGCATGACAGCCATGAAGAGTCAGGCAAGGGGCCTTATGTGGTGGCCAAATATGGACAAAGAAATTGAAGATTTTGTGCGTCACTGTGACAGATGCCAATTAAACCGCCAAAGCGACCCAACAGAAGCAGTGCACTTCTGGCTTAAGCCAGGGCCGCGGTATTGCAGCGATTCCTTGTGACTTATTCTACACTAGTCTTAACGGCCGGCTGATCCCGTTGATAACGCGAGCGGACCGTCGCTCTGACCACTGTCAAAGCGCGATAAGCGCGAAAAGGCATTATTACCGGAAAGACATTGCTACAAAATACCGTCCGAGATCAGCTTCGTAGCCGGTTGCATATTGATTTTGCAGGACCAGTGAAAGGCGAAGTTTTTCTCGTCGTCGTAGACGCATTTTCCAACTGGGCCGAAGTGCAGATTATGCCGTCTGTGGAAACATCGGCAGTAATTGCAACACTACGCGCGCTGTTTGCGACTCATGGTGTTCCGGACGTTATCGTTTCCGATAACAGAACAGATTTTACGAGCGAGCAGATGCAAACTTTCCTTAAGTTGAACGGAATCCGTGCGGTGTTCACAGCGACTTATCATTCAGCTAGTAATGGAAGGGGGAGCGAATGGTAACAGAAGCATTGAAGAAACAGTCGGGAAACGACACGCAGTGCAAGCTATCTAGGTTCTTCTTGAAACAACATACCACCCCGCATTCCGTGTCAGGAAAGAGTACTGCGGAGTTCATGATGGGTGCACCCAGCTCTGTAGTGAAAGGATTTGGTGTTGGTGATTCTGTCCCGAAGTTTTGTTGCAGGATCGCTGTGTAAGCTGGCGGAAGTCATTAAAGTCAAGGCTCCGGTATCCTACCTGGTGAGGATGGTAACAGCCCGGTAACAGCCCCTCGCCCGGTAACAGCCCCTCGTGTGCGTACTCTCCCCACCGCTCACCCCCTCTCCAACCACCTGGCGTGTTTCGCTCCGCCGTCACGTGTTGTGTGTGTGGCGCCGGCGCGTCAGTCGTGCTCTCTCGCTGCCGTCTCCTTCGCTCGGCTCTGCAGTTTAGTCGTGCGCGCCCCCTCATAGCATCACCCCGTGCTTCGCACTTCCTCATACTCCCCTTCGGGGAAATGCGGTTTTTTTTTATCTATACGGAACCTCACGACGACGGCGACGACGACTGCAGAAATCCGGTTGAAGTGTCCATATAATTGCTATCACAATAAAATATCATTCTTCCAGGAAAATTGTTGCGTAGGATTCTACCCCACAGACGCTCTGTCGACGCTAGAGCAGCGCATAATTCTGAACGTGCAGAACGTGATCAGTCGAGCTGGTGGCGCATATCATAGTGCCATAATTCCGTGTCAACAGAACCTGGTGCCCGAATCTGGCGCAAACATATGTGTACAGGCTAGATATGGCATCCACAGCTTGTTGGAGTGTTCTAGCACGTCAGTGTGTCAGTTGCGGAGGTGGTCCAGTTTTACGTTTTATTCGACCACATGCATTGAAAATCATTGAGTGTACTTGCTTCGTAGTTATTAGTCTTCATATAATACTCAGTTTTCTTTTCGCTGTTTATTATACACACAATTTCATTGTACAAGAAACGCACAATCTGTATGGTCTCATAGCCAATGGCTAGTAGGGGACCCATTTAGAAGTATACATATTAGAAACTGTTATACAATTGGGTATGAGTCTATTAAACTTCTCAACAAACACAAAAATAACTGAGTAATAATAGTACATAGATTTGGAAATAAAGGCTTATTGGTATAGGTATTAGTATTTGTCTCTCCGAGAGATGAACGTGAGAACAGGAGAATTTCACCACATCGCAATAAACACAGCAAAAACCTGATAAACAATAGTTGTACATGGTTTCACAAAAATAAAACATAAATATCTATCGGTTCAAGAAGCAGCTAGAATTACTTCGAAATTATACTTTTTCATTGCTCTCAGCGAGTTCGAGTTCGTTATATAATGCGGAATACCATTCCAGACTTTCGCACCGGCATACTGAAGCAGTCTTTTGCCACAGACATTTTTTATTGGCAGAATATTTAGGTTACCAAAACTTTGGTTCCTTGTGTGGTGTAGTGGGGTGCAGAGTAACAAAATAGGGAATGGCTTGTTGTATCTTATAACATTGTTAATACATATCACTAATCTTAATTCCCGTACGAAACCAAAAGGCTGGATTTTTAGCATAGGAAACAGGGGTTTGCTTGGTTCATTGCATCGCGAGAAAGTTACCCTCCGTATTGCTCGTTTTTGCAACCGTCGTACTGGTTCAACATCGTAGGTTCAACGTAGGAAACGCCAGGATTGTACACAGTACAAGAAGTTCACTAGATTAAAGTACAACATTCGTAGATTTGAAGCGTCAAAATATTCAGGGGGTTTCACGAGGGCATAACAACTTGATGATAGTTTGGAGCAGACTGCTTCTAGCTGAAGGTGCCAATTTAAGCAGGTATCTAGAAGGACACCAAGGTAAGAGAAAGAGTGAGCACGATCGAGAGGACAATTAATAATACGTAGTAGCATATCATTACGTGGAGTAGTTTTAGTTCGGTAGTGGCGTAACATATATTTAATTTGATTGAGATTACGGGTAAGCTTGTTAGCAGCAAACCTATCAGTAAGTTTGGCTAGTTCAGTATTCATTTTTTTTTCTTCTATATCTGAAATTTTATCACCGGTAATAATTTTGGTGATGTCGTCAGCATACATGAGCATTTCGGCGGTCGTTAGCACTTGTGGTAAGTCGTTTATGTATAGCAAGTAAAGCAACGGACCTAATACAGAACCTTGTGACACACTTGTTTGTATGGACTGAAGGGAAAAATTGATGTTATTCACAATTACCATTTGTTGACGACCTTTAAGGTTACTCTGAAAGAAATATATTATATAGGGTTGCGGAAGCCATACTTATGTAATTTGCCAATATTTCGTTTTCGACGGTATCAAATAGCTTCAGGAAGGGATATTCTATGATGAATCATATCCATGTCATCAAATAGGTAACAGAGAAACTCTCTATATGGCTTTTATAGAATATGAAAAAGCGTTTGATTCAGTAGAGATACTAGCAGTCATAGAGGCTTTGCGTGATCAAGGAGTACAGGAGGCATACGTGAATATCTGGGCAAATATCTACAAGGATTGCACAGCAACCTTAATTATCCGCAAGAAAAGTAGAAAGCTAGCTATCAAGAAAGGGGTCAGGCAAGGAGACACAATCTCTCCAATGCTGTTCACTGCATGTTTAGAAGAAGTATTCAAGCTTAGAAGCGAGGATCAACGGCGAATATCTCAGCAACCTTCGGTTTCGGATGACAATGTCTTATTAAGCAACAATGCAGACGAATTACAGCGAATGATTGAGGACCTTAACCGAGAAAGTGTAAGAGGGGGGTTGAATATTATTATGCAGAAGACAAACATTATGTTCAATCGCCTGGCAAGGAAACAAGAATTCAGGATGGCCAGTCGGACTCTAGAGTCGGTAAAGGAGTACGTTTATCTAGGTCAATTACTCACGGTGGACCCTGATCATGAGAAAGAAATTTACCGAAGAATAAAATTGAGTTGGTGTGAATACGGCAGGCATTGCCAAGTCCTGAGTGGTAGCTTACCACTGTCATTGAAAAGAAAAGTGTAAAATCATTGCATTCTACCATTGCTAACATATGGGGCAGAAATTTGGAGGTTAACAAAGGGGCTCGAGAACAAGATAAGGACCGCACAAAGAGCGATGGGACGAAAAATGTTAGGCCTAATGTTAAGAGACACGAAGAGGCCGGTGTGTATCGGAGAACAAACGGGAATAGTGGATATTCTAGTTGACATTAGCGGAAAAAAAGGGAGCTGGGCAGGCCATGAAATGCGTACGATGGATAACCGGTGGACCATTAGAGTTACAGAATAGTTACCAAGAGAAGGGAAGCGCAGTCGAGGCTGGCAGAAAGCAAGGTGGGGTGATTAAGTTAGAAAATTTGCAGGCGCAAGTTACAAACTTCTGCACAAGACAGGGTTTTTTGGAGATCACAGGGAGGTGCCTTCGTCCCTGTGATTCTTCCCATAAATATATAGTGATGATGATGATGATAAGAAATCTGACAGTATTCGCACTGCTGTGTTTGTAGAACGCATAGTTCGGAACCCATGTTGATGTCGACATCACACGTGATATTTGTCCTAAATTGAATGCATGCGTTTTGCAAATATTTTTTAATATCGTCAAAAACACTCAGAACAAATAGCGGGCGGTAGCAAGAGGGGTCAGACATGTCCCCCTCTTAGTAGACGGTATTAACTTTGGCTATTTTAAATGTCGATGGATATATTCCAGTACGTAATGAGTGATTGAAAAGATCGCGTAATATATCTCCTGTAAATCAATGTTCTGTTTTACAACGCGCGCTGGAATCTCGTCCAGACCAGGCGCTTTGGTAATTACAAGGTTACTCACAATAGACAGAAATTCACACAGTTCTATATTATTTATAACGAAACTATTGGTCGCAGAAGTAGGTTCGTACGATATTTGCTAGGTGGAGGCAACGCTTTAGCCAAAGAGTAACCGACATTTGTAAATGAAATGTTGAGGTGCATGACAGTATTCTTAGTAACATTATCAGGTACAATTTTGTTAGCACGAGTATGTCCAGTTGCATCGTTCATTATTTTCATGTTTTCGGTGAGTTACCAGTAGCTTCTTCAATAAGGGTGTGGTAGTATTCTTTTTACATTTTAGCGACACAGCTACAGATTTATTACGGGCACTTTTTCTCTGAATTAGAAAATGGTGAATATGCTTATGGCGTTTTCATTTATGATACAAATAGTCCGTTCCTTTACACGCATCTAATACATTCTCACTCATCCAGGGACGAATTGGTATCTCATATGTGCGTCTGTTGATGATAGTTTTGGAGCTTATTACGGAGTCTGTAATAACATTAATTGAGTTAGTAAATTGTTGGTCTACGCTGTCGTGGTAAACATCGTGCGAACTGTTTGAAAGCTAAAAATTGCGAACATTTGAATAATCAATTTTATTGCGACAGCAATTATATGGACACTTCTACCAGATTTCTGCCGTCGCCGTCGCCGTGAGGTTATCTATAGATAAAATCTTCGCCGCGCGCAGTATGCCCGAGCGGAAGCGTGCGGGGACGCCCGCTATCACGGAGAGCGAACGCACTCAATCACTCACGCGCAAGCAAGGAAGCGGGAAGCCAGCGCCGAAGGGAGCGCGGAGGGAAGGGGGGGGGGGCGCACTTCTAACTGCCAACAACCGCGCTCGTCGCTCGTCCGCACCGTCTCTTATCTCCACACGGCTCTGACCTTTATGCGCCGTGCATTCGCCGCTCAGTTTCCGTTGAAGCGATAGACTGCACGTACCTTCGCCCGCTGCTGCGGCGTATATATGCGCTTGCTGCCAGCGTTTTGACAGTCGTTGTCTGCAGTCATTCAGTGTGATCTATTCATGTTTGTTTGTGCGCGCTCACACCACGCTTGTTCAATCAGTTAGTAATAATGGGGCCACATTTTCCAACGCACGCTACACATGCAATGCTGCCCGGGTCGGCAGTGCAGCGCTACAGGTGTGTCCCTTCGCACGCGCTGCCCACGGGAAGCGCTTCTCATCAACACCACCGTTTCACACGCGCCTACTCGTGGTCATCGAGTGTCTCGTCATGTCGGTCTACTTACGCCGCAGCACACCTCCTTACTTAATCAGCTCATGTTTACTACAATTCATATTGCTACCAAAGCCGCTCACCTTCTTAGTTCGTATGACATTGCTGTGTTGCTATCGAATTCATTGCTTCGCCCTTAGGGCGAAACTGTGACATTTTTTTTTGTAAGACGTTCTGTGGCCAGTATGGTTTACCACACGCACCCGTTCTACTGTTTCAAAGGTTGGTATGTGATCGGTGTCAGGCTCGTAAAAAACGTCTGCTGTTATGTCAGTAGGAAAATTGAGGAGGACATGGTCTAAAATGGTCTCTGCTTTTAGACCATTTCCAAATGGACGTATAGATCCAACTGGACCTATATGTCCATTTGGATGTGTGGAGTTTTACGAGCGTAGCCAGTCCACCGCGGTGGTACAGTGGCTACGGTGCTCGGCCTCTGACCGAAGGTCGCTATTTTGATCCCGGCCGCGGCGGTGACAATTCGATATAAGCGAAATTCTAGAGGCCCGTGTACTGTACGATGTCAGTGCACGTTAAAGAAGACCAGATTGGCGAAGTTTCCAGAGCCCTCCTGCGGCATGCCTCATAATCATATCGCTACTTTAGCACGTAAAACCGAAAATATTCACATTGTTACAAGCGTAGCTCTCGCACGGGGAGAAAAATTTCCAGTCTGACACGGCTACGTTTGGTGGAAGGAGGGTGCGAACGGTCCGCAGGCGCCTTTCTTCTGTCATTGTCAAATGAGCAGGGCCGTCGAGAAACTTCGTCGGCACGGCGTCTTTTGCCAGAGCCGCCTTTCGCGGTGCACTCACAAGAACGTGTCAAACTTTGTATACTGCATCCGACGTCTTCGTCACGTTACTCGGCTCCAAGTGCGTCTCGCCCACGTAGTCAGTCGACTGCAGCACGTGGTCCTTGCGCGGATTCGCATGGCGCCATATCTTCAGGCAGTCCGTTTCTCGGAGTGCAGCAAAAACTGACACTTTTTCAGTGCAGGTCTCGTAGCCAGATTTTCACCGTGGCAAAAAAAAGCACTTCTTGCCCATTTGACGGCTTGCTTACACGAAAAGCACAGCTTGACATCGCACAGAAAGAATGAAAACAAGGGCGCAACGCGGCGACAACTGCTTCGACTAGACGGTGACCACTCGTCCACAAATGCGCAATAGGGGCCGGCTCGCCCGGATTTAGGCCACGCAACCGCTCCTGCTATCTCGCGGCGTGATGGAGCGGAGGTACCGAAGTTCGACGCAGCGAGTGCACGGCGGAGGGAAACCCCTATATATAAAAAGTAGCGCCATCCGCTTCCCTCCGCCTCCGTTCTACTATCGCGCTCGGCGCGACCAGCGCGATCGAGGCGCGATATCGACAGTGGCGCCGCCTGCGTCGGGCCTGCCGTGGCAGATGACAGCTAACGCGCTACCAGAGGAAATCCGAGGAAAACTTCGATCGCGCCCTGCGGAGAAGTTTTTGAGGTGCGATTTTGCTTTGTCAGTCAGTAACTGGTCTTTATAATGCCGTTTTGGAAGCAGCAACGTGACGATGCGAGACGGCGCAAATATCAAGTGTGCCGCAAGCGTTTGCGCACGCCGGATGGTAAACAAAAAAAAGCGTTTTGCCCTCGCCTTGTGGGTTGTGTAAGGCGCAGCAGCATGCCATCACTACGAATGTCTTGTCCCTAACACGTTTGATCCGTCTGTGCGTACAGCACTTTCGTCGCACAGGCCTGAGAATGGCAGTCGGAGCGCGCTGGAAAGAAAAAAATATACAAAAGCGCAACGCGTGCTTCCACGTGACATGGATTGGCCAATGGGGGAGCGGAGGAGACTGGGGCGACAGGAGGCGGCGAGGAGGAAACGCCGGGGTGAGCGCAGTGGCGGCAAGATCTAAGAATGGCGCTACTTTTTATATATAGGGGCTTTAGTCGTCGGCTCTCCGTCGTTCCACCTGTAGTTCTAACACCGTGGCTGCAATAACGTCATAATGTTTATCATGCTGCGAAATATACGAGAGAAGAATGCTAGGATTTTTTTATACTGCGGGTGTTGCAGTGGAAAAGCATTAAATTGATTTTCAGGTTAGAGTTGTTAACTTCAGCCATTGTCACCTTAGTTTATTTTATTAAGGTCCTCGATGGGTCATACGTCTGGCGCTCGAAAGTTTTCACTTTTGTCCATTAATATCTTTCCATCGGCCACCCATGCAAACTTCAAGTTCTTTCGTTTTGCCTGCATGGCCTTACCCAGCAAAACTTTATTCTCAGCCCACCAATGTTCGTTCACGTATACAAGCGTGTTCTTTTCAAATCCAAGCATTGAGCTATTGAGACGTTTCTTTTTTGGCTGCTCATAAAACGTTATCTCTGGAAGTCCTTGATACAAATCTTACGACAGTACTAGAGGGCGTGCCATCGATGAGCCCTTGTTGTCATCGCATAAGGTCAAACCAAGCAGCGAGCAAACAGAGCATTTTAAACAGCCAATTACCAGCGGCCTGCATGTGCGATTCAGTGCTTCGCGAAAATATGTAGCTTTTCAACCTGCATGTGGCCATCATCCGGTTGCTGGATATTAGCTGCTAGTTTGCACCTACAGTTTACAAGTAAGAGTATGATGAAATTTGCCTATGAACAATCATTCCTTCTAACATATCAGCGCAAGAGGTCGGTGAATTGAAATTTTCCCAGTACTGGTGTGATTTTTGAGGTCCTAATCTGAAAGATGCAAAATTACCTCTTCAATATCCAGGTATGGAGGCGGGCTGGGAGGTTTACTTGCACAGAATGAGTTCATGATAACAGCTGTAAGAAGGAGGGTGTTCAAAACGTTTCTTCTTCCCATACTGCAGCTGCAGCCACAGGTTTATCCACTGGAACAGAAAGGTTTGCAGACGGGCATGTGAAGGCGTAGTTCACAAAGTCACAGCCAGCTAAACATACTCTCACTTCATTTTATTGTTCAGTAGGTATGGTTAAAACAATATAAAGGTTTTGTATGTGACTTATTTTATTTTTTGAAATATTGCAAACGTTAAAAGATAAAATGACAGCTAGTTGTGTCAGAATGCAGTCGATAATATTCTTGCAAATATTTACAATTTCTCGCCGTGCTGTTTCCATTAGAAGTAACCCTTCAAATGGCAAACCTTATCGGAGAAAAAGGAAAGTATACCTTTTTATATCGTCATCATCATCATGAGCCTATATTTAGATCCGCTGCAGGACGAAGGTCGGTCCCTGCGATCTCGAATTACCCCTGTCTAGCGATTCCAACTTGCACCTGCAGATTTGCTAACTTCATCACCCCACCTACTTTTCTGGCGTCCTCGACTGCGCCTCCCTTCTCTAGGTATCCATTCTGTAACTCTAATAGTACACCGGTTATCCATGCTACGTAATCTATGGCCAGCCCAGTTGCATTTTTTCTCTTAATGTCAATTCCAAAATCGGCTATCCCCGTTCGCTCTCGGTTCCAAACAGCTCTCTTCCTGTCTCTTAACGTTAGGCCTACCATTTTTTGTTCCATCGCTCTTTCTGTGGCCCTTAACTGGTTCTCGAGCTTCTGTGTTAATCTCCAAGTTTCTGCCCCTTATGTTAGCACTGGTAGAATGGAATGATTGTACACTTTTCTTTTCAACGGCAGTGGTAAGGTCCCAGTCAGGATTTGGCAATGCCGGCCGTATGCGCTCCAACCAAATTTTATTCTTCTGTAAATTTCTTTCTTATGATCAGGGTCCCCTGTGAGTAATGGACCTAGATAAACGTACTCCTTTACAGACTCTAGAGGCTGCCAAGTGATCCTGAATTGTTGTTTCCCTTGCCAGGCTATGGAACGTTTGTTTTATCTTATGCATATTAATCTTTAACCGCAGTCTTACATTTCTCAATTAAGGTCCTCAATTATTTGTTGTGTTTTGTCCCCATTGTTGCTGAATAGGACAATGTCATCTGCAAACCGAAAATTGCTGAGATATTCACCGTTGATCCTCTATCCTAAGCCTTCCCAGTCTAAGAGCTTGAGTTCTTCTAAGCATGCAATAAATAGCATTGGAGAGATTGTGTCTCCTTGTCTGGGCCCTTTCTCGACAGGTAATTTTACACTTTTCTTGTGGACGACGAATGTAGCTGTGGAATCTTTGTAGATATTTGCCAAGATATTCACGCATGCCTCCGGTACTCCTCATTATTCCTGTACTCCTAATAATTAGTACTCCGTTATTAATTCCCGGATATTCTACTTTTTTAACGCGAAGTGTTGTATGCCGGGTTTCACGAGTTATTTCCGGCAACGGCTGTCGCGGATGTGGCGTCCGCCATCTCGGAGCGGCGAAGCGAAATAGTGCATCCTGACACTAACGAGCACCAACAGGGAGCGCCTCGGTAGTCACAGCGCAGCGGAGACGGGAGCACGGTGTAGCCGTAGAATAAAGAACGAAGTGTAAACGGCTTCATTTCACTTTCATTTTCAACGATGTACTGTGTAATAAATAATAAAATAAACATTATTGAATTTCAAGTGTCCGACGACAGCATTCGAACTCCGGACCTCTAGTTCAGAATACCGACATTGAAATCATTACGCCACGGACGCTTTTTTTTTTGTTTATTGATTACGCCACGGAGGCATTACGGCACAGGATGCCCTTATCAATTACTTGCGGGCTAGTCAGCGCGTTGAGAGGCCTGGCGCGTTTCAGCTCCGTTTGCCAACAGGACGCTGCACGCGAAGCAGACATGCAACACGGGCGCCGCACGCGAAGTGTGCAGAAGCACAATTTCAGCGAGACACTCCACCTCACATATGATGTTTCTACAGTGCTGTTACGACAGTTTGAATAACAGGCAATCGCAACCCTTGCTGGCATTCTGCAGTTTTATGTTACACTACAATCCTATCCCTAAAACTTCATGAAACAAATAACTTAGGTGTGCCTCAAGTGCAAAAGCTTGGACCCGGTGTATGTCCGTACGACATGATGCGATTTAAGGGTGAAGCACCTTAGGGCCGAGCCTTGTTCGTCGTAGTTGTCCGTTGTACGTAGCTCTGGCTTGCATGCATACTGCGTATACCAGAGCATGTACATGTGTACTGCACACATGTAGAATATATATATATATATATATATATATCAAGAAAGGGGTCCGGCAAGGAGACACAATTTCTCCAATGCTATTCACTGCATGCTTAGAAGAAGTATTCAAGCTCTTAGACTGGGAAGGATTAGGAGTGAGGATCGATGGCGAATATCTCAGCAATCTTCGGTTTGCAGATGACATTGTCCTATTGAGCAACAATGGAGAGGAATTACAACAAATGATTGAGGACCTTCATCGAGAAAGTGCAAGAATTGGGTTGAAGATGAATATGCAGAAGACAAAAATAATGTTCAATAGCCTGGCAAGGGAACAAGAATTCAGGATCGCCAGTCAGCCTCTAGAATCTGTAAAGGAATATGTTTATCTAGGTCAATTACTCACAGGGGACCCTGAACATGAGAAAGAAATTTACAGAAGAATAAAATTAGGTTGGAGTGCATACGGCAGGCATTGCCAAATCCTGACTGGGAGCTTACCACTGTCGTTGAAAAGAAAAGTGTACAATCATTGCATTCTACCGGTGCTAACATACGGGGCAGAGACTTGGAGGTTAACAAAGAAGCTCGAGAACAAGTTAAGGACCGCACAAAGAGCAATGCAACGAAAAATCTTAGGAGTAACGTTAAGAGACAGGAAGAGAGCGGTGTGGATCACAGAACAAACGGGGGTAGACGATATTCTAGTTGACATTAAGCGGAAGAAATGGAGCTGGGCAGGCCATGTAATGCGTAGGATGGATAACCGGTGGACCATTAGGGTTACAGAATGGATACCAAGAGAAGGGAAGCGCAGTCGAGGACGGCAGAAAGTCAGGTGGGATGATGAGGTTAGGAAATTCGCAGGCGCAAGTTGGAATACGCTAGCGCAAGACAGGGGTAATTGGAGATCGCAGGGAGAGGCCTTCGTCCTGCAGTGGACATAAATATAGGCTGATGATGATGATGATGATATATATATATTTATGTGTGTGTGTGTGTGTGTGTGTGTGTGTGTGTGTGTGTGTGTGTGTGTGTGTGTGTGTGTACGCCAAGTTCCGGCTTCCGGTTCCCCAGGTGCTTCGCCCACGCATCATCATTCACTTCGTGGATATGCGGTGTTTTTGTTCGTTGCTACATGAGAATTATAACAAAACGCTTCACCTTGCACTCGGCCACGCAACGCTTTAAACAGCGAAGCTGGGCGATCGTAGCCCAGCATTTTCTGAAAGAGCACGCGAACTTTTCATCTAATTAGTCATGATGATGATAACGTCAAGGAATTACGCAGTTTTGTGGGCCTGTGCTCATATTTCCGGCGCTTTGTCCGCAATTTTGCATCGATTATGTTGCCCTTCACCCAGTTCCTACGCGGTGACAAGGACCTCTCCTGCTGGTCCCCTGTATGCAACGCCGCGTTGGCTACACTGCATCGTCTTCTTACCTGTCCACCTATGCTTCGCCATTTCGACCCGACAGCTGCAATTGAGGTACATACAGACGCCAGCGCGGTCGGTCTTGGCGCCGTCCTCGCGCAACGCAAGCCCGGCTACTCCGAATACGCGGTCGCCTATGCGAGTCGTACGCTGACAAATGCAGAGGCCAATTACCGCGTGAGTAAAAAAAAGAGTGCTTGGCTCTAGTTTGGGCGGTCGGCAAGTTCCGCCCATATTTGTACAACCGCCCATTTGACCTAGTAACGGATCACCACGTGCTTTGTTGGCTCGATCGGCACGTTGAAAGATCCATCTGGCCGCTTAGCACGTCGGGCACTCCGAATCCAGGAGTACGATATTCGCGTCGTCTACCGCTGCGGACGCAAGAACACTGACGCAGACGCCCTGTCCGTTCACCTGTACCTCCAGACTCCGCCTGCGGAACCACTTGCGCACACCCCCTGTCCTTTCTTGCTCTTGACTCGATTGGCACCGAACAACGCTGTGACCCGTGGATCGCTTCTCCTTACGCCATCTCTCTGGATCATCGACCACCCCTGTATCCCGATCTCTCCGACACCAAGCTTGTCATTTCGCCATTTGTCATCTGCTGCTCCACCGACGCTCTGCCGCCCCCGAAGGCCGTAGATGGCTACGGGTCATTACACACAGCTTAAGATGCCAAATCTGCGCCGCTTTTCACGACGATCCGCAATGTGGCCACTCCGGAGTATTTAAGACTTACGAACGCTTTCTCCATCGCTACTACTGGCGGGGGAATGTGCACTTTTGTACGAAAGTTTCTTCAGTGCTTCCCTTACTGTCAACGTCGGAAATTACCACCGTTACGCGCGTCTGACGCCTTGCAGCCGCTTCCTTGCCCTCCCAAACCGTTCGATCGCGTCAACATTGACTTCTACGGCCCGCTTCCCATGATACCGGACGGCAATGAGTGGATCATAGTTGCTGTGTACCATTTGACACGCTACGCCAAAACTGCTGCTTTATCGAATGCTACAGCGCGGAACGCCTACAGCCTTTTTCGTCTTCCATCGTTTCATCCTTCAACATGGCACACCTCGAGAACTCCCCAGTAATAGAGGTCGCGCCTTCCTCTCCGAATTCGTCGAAACTCTGCTTTCGGAATGCCACATTATTCATCGAATGAGCACGGCATACCATCCGCAAACTAATGGGCTCACAGAACGGTTTTCTAGCACTATCGGTGATATACTCGCGATGTACGTGCCATCTGATCATGGGAACTGGGACCGCGTACTTCCTTTTGTAACGTTCGCATGCAACACCGCGATACAAGCTACTACGGGATTTTAACCTTTCTTCCTCCTATATGGACTCGAGCCTGCGCATACCATCGGCATTCTCCTTCCATGCCGTCCTGACGCTTGATATTGCCCACCTGTGTACGACGCTACCCGTCAAGCCGAAGAGTGCCGCCAGTTCGCGTGCACCTTTACGTCACAAGAACAACAGCGCCAGAAGGAAGGCCACGCCGACTCACTTCCCAATCCCACGTATGCCCCAGGGTATCTTGTATGGCTGACTGTTCCTTGCCAAACTCCTGAGCTTTCCTCAAAACTCGTCCCAAAGTGCGAAGTCCCGTACTGCGTCTTGGAGCGAATGTACCCGGTGAATTTTCTCATCGAGCCACTTCTCCATCTGAGGACATGAGCCGGCGTGGACGTGATCTCATCCACGTGGCACGTCTCAAGCCCTACCATGACCCACTGCCCCCACCCTCTTAGGTCGCCAGGATGGCTCTTTTCTGCGGGGCTGATTGTGAAGAAGACGCGCCTCCGTCCAACGGAATCGCCAATGCTCGGCCTGCTCTGCTCGCACTGATGGACGCTGGTGTCTTTGGAGACGGGCCCCTCACTGCCTCGCCCTTCCTTGAACTCGTAGCGTCCTTGAAGGACACCGCCAATGAACCTCTTCTCATTACAAACATAATCGGCAAGAGTGACCAACCCAAATGTCAGACAGACATTCGAAACGCGGGAAAGTAGGAAGACAGAGTTTCGCATTAAAATTTATTTCATCGTCATCATCATCAGCCTATATTTATGTCCACTGCTGGACGAAGGCTTATCCCTTGCGATCTCCAATTACCTCTGTCTTGCGCTCGCTGATTCCAACTTGCGCCATAAGTTACTTGCGCAATTTCAGAAGTTACTGAATATCTATCGCAAAGGCAAGTCTGTAGTATTAAAGTATCTTCTGGTGTTTCAAAGGTCTAGGTGTCCTATATCATGATACTCGTGCCATATATTAGGGACCTTCCTGCCTGTCTGGCATCGCCCTTTAGAAGGTACACTGATTGCTATATTTTTTAACGGGGATAGCTAGTGGAAACCTGATTACCGAATCATTCAGAAGCATTAAGTCTTGACAGCATTAAGATGTGCCTATTGGAATATTACCCTAGATATTACCAAGTGCTTTCATGCCACTTTTACTAGGAAGCATTCCTAATGCCCTCAGACGTACAGCACTAACAAAGTTGTTTCGCTAGCTAGCTGTATGGAACGTAAATACTTGGAAGTTATATTTATCTAGAATCAAGACCATGAAAGTTCTTACCTAATAGGCAATAGTAGCGCTCTGATTTGAAGCGTCGCCTTTGAGGTGCGAGTGATTTAAGCTGCGACTTTTAAGGCAGTCAGCAGAATGCTACGTGTCTTCCGAGCCCGCTTGTCTTATACCGTGCATGAGCGTTGTGTATCAAACAAAACAGCAAAGCAAAAAATAATGCAGCACACCAAAGTATCTGTACATTCAAATAACCTTTCAGTATAAATCTACATACATTTTCGGCAAGATATTGATTACTGACAAAGAAGAATAAAAATAGCTTTTGCAACACGTTCTTAGTAATCTTTTTTGAAATTACAGTTCTTCGGAAAACAAAACCAACAAAAAACAGCCTGCCACTGCTACGTTGGTTTTATATTTTTGTGCGGGCCTCCTCTGTTGTACCGTTCCTAACCGCACATGTATCAGTATAAATTCACACACCATATATCGTATTGTGTAACGCGTTTCTGTCTCATTAGTGCAAGCGTTTCTGATTCACTTGCTAGCGCGTTGTTTGTATATTTGCTGAGTAAAGCGAAGTGTGGCATTACGACAAGGAAAGCGCTGCTGATTTAAGTGAAGAACGCATCCCTTAGCCACCACTTTGGATCGTGCAGAGCAAGAGGATATTTTATGGAGCATTCTTTATCCTAAGCTTAACGATGCGCGCACGCTCTTTTTGTCAATCGATTGTTATGCCCCTAACACATGTATCTCAACGCCTTTGCAAGCGCAAGGCCCTTACATACAGGTGTTTTAAGCTGACTTTAATCGAACTTCTGTACTGGGGGAACCTCGTTTTAAGGCCAACCATCGCAAACGTACTATATATATATATATATATATATATATATATATATATGTATATATATACCGCGTGATAACTTTTCAGTTGTGCTGCATTAATTTTTTAATCGCCTGTTGCAGATTACATGACCCCTGTCCATGAGCTGGATTATGGAGAGCGGCTTTCATTACTCGCACAAGAAATCGAACTATATTTTAAATATATTCAACGAAAAAAGAAACTCGACAAATACTTTCTTATTTAATTACTTTCCAACAAATATTGCACTCTAGGAATTGAAGCTGGTCAGTATCCACGTAGAATGAATTTCCAAAATCACACAATTTGGGGACGTGAACCATCAAACTTACCGTAAATGTTCTACTTACTTTTATTCAAATACAAATTATATGGACACTCCTAGCGCATTTCTGCCGTTGCCGTGATGTTTATCAAGTCCAATGAGGAGAAAATCGTTGCCACACGACATACGCTCTGTGTGCGAATGAAAGCGTACGAAGGTGAACCGGCAATCGTGGCTCAGTGCAGCGCACGCGAGGGTGGAAGGCAGTCCGGGAGTGCGCGATCGCCTTTCGCGGGGGTGTGGGAACGGAGAGGGAAGGGGGGGGGGGTGCATTCTGCGCCGTCGGCTGCTGCTTACAGCACGGCCGCTGGGGCGCCGTATCCTGAAAGCGATCTGCTATGCAGGCGAAGTGCGTGCCCGCACGGGCCTCATCTTCACAGCGATCTGCGATGGGGACAAAGTGCATGCGCCGAGTACCGGTAGCTTAGTATGCGCTCTGCTTTCGACGTTTAGTTCGCGCGGAAGCGAGGCGAGAGATAGCGCGAAGGTCAATTTGCGCCGTTGCTCCAGGAGCGCTTTGTGAATCCGGCGTTTTCACAGCCAGTTTCCGCGATCATCGAGCGAGATGTGTTCATGTTTACCTGTACGCGTGTGACACCGTGTTAGTCTATTTAGTTAGTAAGCAAATGCTTACTACCTTATACAGCCAATTAAACTATTGTCCTTGCTTCCTATAGCCCTTTCCTAATTGGCTGTCGCAATCGATGCTTTGCCTTTTGGACGAAACTGCGACTTTTTGTTACAAATCGCTCCATATTGTATTCTAACTCAAAAGTAATTGGAATGTTCAGGTATTTCGTCCCATAGTTCAAGAAATAATACTTCAACACTGGTGTCATCCTGGAGATTATTTCCGTTACATACGTCTTGCAAGCACACCCACTGCTGCAGGAGCTAGATGTGGGCGAGCTGGTGTAACATAGTTGAAGAAAAAACAGCGCGGAAAAAGACGAGGGCGAAGAGAAGACCCGCTGCAGTTCATGAATGCATTATATGCAGTTTTATGTAAATAAGGTATTCAGATCATTTTTAATAAGTTGAATATATGTTCCGATGACTCGAGCTATAAATGTAGGCCGCATCGAATAATTCGCTTCAAGGACAGGAATGATGCCGCTGACAATTTTTTTAATTATTCAAGAATTCTTGAAAATGATCAGCCCGTTTATATATATATACGAGGTGTGTTCAGAAAGAAACCGAACTTTTGCTATAACGGAGGAACGGCGGCCGCACCGCCGCACTGCGCGACGCGATACGACGTGTGACTGCTGCTTCAAGGCTCCCTCGACTTCCGAGTTACAGCTTTCGCCTCATTGTCACACTGAGGGACGGCCTGAATGTGAACAAGGTCAGTACACTACGCCTTGAGCAAGCCTTGGCCATGGCGACAGTCTTGGCTCCGGCCGAAATTGAAGAGAACACGATGGGCACTCCGCACGAGAAAAACGCGGACGCGTACGCCAGAGTGCAGCAAATCAGGCTCGGCGAAGGCACGTTTGGGGTGGCGGCGTACCTGGTCCCACCTGAGAATACGTGTAAGGGAATCATAAGAGGAGTCGACGTGGAAGCCATCGAAGCTCAACTCAGAGCGAGAATTGTAAATCATCGGAATCCGGGTGCTTTGGAGGCCAGGCGAATCAAGAACAGCACGGCGGTGGTGGTGCTTTTCTAGGGCATGAAAGTGCCCAACTACGTGGCATACGGGGCGAGTATCTGTCGCTGCATGCTCTACCGACGCCACACGGAAGTCTGGTAAAAAGTGTGGAGGACTGGGACACCGGGCTGACGTGTTTCTCCATCCCGGGAAGCAAGTGGTGTCGCTCCTGCGGCAAACGATCGCCGGCGGAAGATTGCCGGTGCGATTCAAAATGCACGTTGTGTGGTGTCCCGCATCCCACGGCGGCCAAGGACTGCAGGCACAAATTTCAAGTTCCCTATATCGTCAGAAGACGACTGCAACAATGGCGCCGACGCGCCAAGCAGCTGCAGCTGGGGACCGACGTCAACACGGCGGGCAGCAGGAGCCGCTCGCGTACACCAGCAGTGCGGGAGCGCAGCATTGATAGAAACCGCTCCCACACGCCAGTGGCGCGGAAGTGCGGCGCAATCAGGAGCCGCTCTCGATCCAGAGGGTGCTTGATGTCCAGCGTGAGGATCCAAGAGGAGCCTACCTGGCCGGTGGTGTCAAAGGGAAGACGAAGAAGGAGCCGCAGAGACCCAAGGAGTTAACGTGGTCGACTCCGCTAGAGCATGGTAATAGGTCGCACGTGGAGGCAATACTTAAGGAAGTTAAGGAGCTTAAAGAGGAGGTACGCTGACTCAAAGCCGCCAAGGCAAACCCCATGCTCGGTGAAATAGATTCCAGCAACCAGACCTCAGAGGCAGTCGAACAGATACCCCGCGTGGAAGGAGTAAAGGAAAGCGTACCCTTACGAAAATGAATTTAGAGTTCCTTTAGAACTCCTAATGAGTTCCTATGAAGTCAAAAGGAACTCTATAGGAACTCGCGCTCTATAGAGTCGTCTGCATAGAATCTCTATAAGAAGTCTAAAGCAACCTGTCTATAGAAACATGTCATTTCACACACAATAAAAGTGCAATAGAGGGTGTATTGACGTTATATGTACTGAATTCTATAAAGTATTCTTTAAAGAACGTCTTTAGAACTTCTAACGTGACCTCTCTATAGAATGGCTCTCCATTGGCTTTCTATAAATGCTCTATAGAGGGTGTATTGATATCTTATGTACTAAACTCTATAGAGGAACGTTTATAGAGCGTTTTTAGCACTTCTAATGCAGCCTGTCTATAGACTGGCTCTCAATTAGCCCTCTACAAATGCTCTATAGAGGGTGTATTGATATCTTACGTACTCAATTCTATAGAAGAACGTTTATAGAAAGTTTTTTGCACTTCTAATGTGACCTGTCTATAGACAAGCTCTCCATTCGCTCTCTATAAATGTTCTATAGAGGGTGTGTCGATATCATATGTACTAAATTCTATAGAAGAATGCTTATAGAACGTTTTTAACACTTCTAATGCTGCCTGTCTATAGACTGGTTCTCCATTCGCCCTCTGTAAAAGTTCTATAGAGGTTGCATTTACATCGTATGTACTAAATTCTATAGAAGAATGTTTATAGAAAATTTGTAGCAGTTCTAATGTGGTCTGTCTATAGAGCGGCTCTCTATTCGCGCTCTTCAAGCATTCTTCAGGGTGTTTCGCTTACCTTGTGCCAAACATTAAAAAATATGCAAATGCAACGTAGCTGGAGAGAACCAAGGTAATGTTTGCCGTCGCCCTCAGATGCTCAAATTATTTTTACATTCCGCCTAATTCGATAATTAGTCTTAATTAATTATTGAACTTCTCAAGTATTATAATTAGATAAAAATTATCAATGAGAAAATTGCAGCGCAACATGAAATACTCGCGACACATATTTCTGTTGCTCAATACACGCTGCATAAAAGTGTTGTTACGAGTGTGAAAGAATCCCGCGAATACACGCTAAGTGCCTCGAACGGCCAGTCGCGCGGCAGTATTTCAGAAGTTGATTAATTATTTAAGACTAATTATCTAATTAGGGGGAATGAAAAAAAATATGTGAGTATCTCCAAGCGACGGCTAACAACATTACCTTGGTTTGGATAGTTCGGTCCAGCAACGTGGCATTTGCATATTTTTAAAGTTTGGCTCAAGTTACGTGAAACACCGTGTATGGAGGGTGTATTGACATCATATGTATTAAATTCTATAGAAGAATGTTATGGAATGTTTGTAGCACTTCTATTGTGGCTGCCTATAGACTGGCCCTCCATTCCCACTCTATAAGCGTTCTATAGTGTGTCTATTCACATATGCACTTAATTCTATAGAGGAACGTTTATAGGACGCTTAAAGAAGCTACCGTGCGGCCTTTCTATAGAATGGCTCTATATTTGCACTCTATAAACATTTCAATAGAAGGTGTCGAACACTGCTGAATAATATCTCAAAGTGTCTTTTTAACTCGAAAAGACACCAGTGCAACCATGCAAATTTTTGTACTTGCAACAAATGATATGAAAAAAAATTTATATACGCTAGTTCAGAGCGAATTTGACAATCGTTCTCAGCAGAGAACGTACTGAGATATTGACACATAATAGTAAGATTCACGTACTGTAACACGTTCAGATATTTTGCTTTTTAGCTCGATGTACAGAGCTGTTGCTAAGCTCTTGTAAAATTACCACTCGTGCCAATTTCCAGAGAATAAAAAGCCTGATTATTTCAAACCCGTTTCATGGGTTTTTACTATCAAGCAAGAGCATCTTTATAATCACTGAAGAAGGCGAACAAAACAAAAAGCGAAATTACATAAAGTAACGTCAAGGAAGCGCATTGCGGTTTCTATCGCCGATGCAGGTAAATCACAAAGATGACCAAGGAACACTAAACAAAACTGCGCGTAAGCAGCCGCGTCCATCTGCTGGAACGCAGTGACTGCAGCACTTGGCAGCAAACACACAGAACGCCGCCGCACATTTTGGCCTACGTCACTAAAATGCGACGCATGCACGCTGCAGAGACATGCAGTTTTTTCGAGGAATCTTCGTAGGTCGCACGATACACAGAGAAGGCTCGAACGACATGAGTGCAATCCGCGCACGATAAACACACCGACACAAAAGCAAGATACGGACGACATGGGTATAACCTGCGCCACACGAGCAAAATTAAGAACCATCGCATATTTGTTGCTTTGCGACGGACAATTACAAAGTACACGGAAACATCGCACACTGCCATGTGTACCTCCGAGATTGTGTCAAAAATTTCTGGGCTACATTCAATGTTGAAGAGAGCAGGAAGCTACTTAATATGAAGTTACGGCCCAAGTAGCGCAGCTAACGGCTGCGGGAAATGTCATTTAGGCGCTTTAAGGCAGGTGATCGGAGTTCAAATCGTTCAAATCACGCCCCAGCCACGGATTTCTCAGGATCACATAACCGGATCTCGAAGGTCATGCTTTGTTGGCTACTTGCGGCATAAGTGATTCAAAAGCAAGAATTGGTCATGGAATTTCTTCCTGCGCTAAATTGTAGTGTACAATATAGACTGGTCGATGGTTCCTTTTGTCTCGCAACATATATATACGTAATTGGGCACAAAATGACACAAAAACGTGCTGTAGTGGTTATTATTGCTGGCATCACGGAGGCCATAACAGCCTCACAAGTATACAGACGGCGCTGGCGGCGCCGGTCCCACGCGGCCGGTAAAATAAGTCGTGTTGTTATTCCTCCGTCTTGAATGTGCCGGTCGGTAGTGCACGCTGCTTCGATGTGTTTGTTTGATCGTGTGTTTTTAGGTTTGCCGTAATGAAATGTGGTGTAGTTCGTCTGCATGAAAGTGCCGGAAGGTAGCCTGCGTCTCGCTGCAAACTCGCCGTATGCGTGGCGCGCCAGGCAAATGTGGACCAATGATTTTCATGCCGTGGAGTGTGTTCCCTTTGTCTTGGGTGGTCGTGAAAAGTTTTGTGGACGTCGCGATGAAATAATGCGTATTATTACCGTGCCTCAGCTCGTCCATTACGCAACGGCATGTATGCTGGATCAACATCGTCGACGCAGCACTGGCAACTCGGAGAGCTCTTTTCGATCTCATCATACTGTTCAAAAGGTAAGCAATCGTAGTTGCTAACTACAAGTGTGTTGTGCGTGCTTATCGTGTGCATCATAGTTTCACACTATAGTGAGAAACTCTATGGTGTGCATAGAGTGCCTTGCGGACGTAGGAAATAGAACACCCACGGCAACAGTGAAATCTGTGCTGATGCTTGCGGCGCACTGGTTGTCAGAATTTAGTTACGCAAATTTGTTGCCACAATGCGGAATTTATAATTCTGATAAGCGTTTTCTTCCGCTGAGATAGATTACGTTCGGAAATCATCTTGTGCACCTGTGCGTGAGCTCCCGTTTTTCTGCTGCAGTTGCATAGTAACGATCCACCTGCCTCTTCACCGATTCTTTCAATGACGTTTCCTTGCTTATAAATGCTTCGACGTTGTGGGTAATCTCTGCTTACGAGGTTTTAGGCTTACGAGCAGCAGGAAAAAAATGTAAGCCAATCACAGCTTGCTACTGTGCTGTGACAAGCTGTGCTGACATAACTTTCACATAAATAAACATGGTAGGGGAAAGTTGCTTAATCTAAGTAATAAAAAAGACGACTCTCTAAAAAAATTTTAAAATACATTGTAATGTGCAGTTGCGACGTGCCCAAAAATTTACTTTGATGAAGAGGTCCATATTGTCAAGCCATTCAATAATTTCAACATTTTGCTCTCTTGCCATCATGTACTAGTGCAGACATTGTTTTCGTGACTATTTTAGGTGCTCCTTGCATGTGTTTACGATATGACAGCTTTATTGCTCCACTGCTATAAGCTAACACAACTCATTTTGTAGTGGCGAGGCCTTGGCCCGCAACAGTGTCCACTAAAAGGAGGAGCCCCCAGAAATGCAGACCCCATACGAATGCCTGCAGCAGCATGGCTGGATGCTCATGTCAGGTATGTATGAAATGTACATGTTCCAAAAAAATTGGATCTTGGTATCATTCATGGTTCAGTTTAGCGACACATTAGTTTATGCAGTTTACTAAAGAGGATAAATATTTATGCAACTGTATTCAACTTACTTACATGTGTGCGTAAAGATTATGCACACATTATCATGTTCTGTATAAAACTAGACCTAACATGTCCTGATGTTTAGTATTTTTTCCTGCATAAATTATTTGGCTGCAACATAAATTTTATTTATGTTTAGTACACAGTATGTTTATCGCTTTTTAGTTTGGTTTTATTGTCTTAAAACTGTTTCCTATGCTGTTGCATTTGTTTCCATATTTTTCCTGTTTGTGCTGCAAGCTCATGCAGTTACCTGTGCATGTAAGAATTTGTAGTGTAGTTTGCCACATATGTCACAAGTCTAAGCACGTAGTGTGCACACCATTGTTTATCATTAATATCTTCCCAGTTATTTCTGTCCTGTTCCCAGAAAAACTGTGTCTGGCAAATGAACATTTGATTAGCTTGAATTTGCTGAAAATAAATATGAAGGTCAGTATTCGCTCTGCTCAGTTACTTCAGTAATAAATAGGCAGACTGATTTCGATCCCTTGTCATCTAGAAAGGATATCTTTTTTTTCGTGCATTATTAATGAAAGCTCGCTCACACATGTCTTCTTATTTATGTGGTATGCCTCACTGATTTCTCTAGTTAATTTTTCTGTGTGGGTGAACACAGATGAGCAATCTTAATCCTACATTATGCCCTATTGTGACAATGCATGGCCAAGTAGGACAAGCATACAGGTCTTTTGAGTGAAATATGGTCATCTCTTAGGCACATGTTTAGGCACCGGCCAGTTTACCCTATGCAAGTTGGACCACATGTGAAAGGAGTACAGTACACTACCTGTGACACGTAATGGACAAATTTGGTGGTATTTCTCACCGACGCAAGCCTCCCTTGCCTGCTTGCGTTTCTCAATTCGCTTGCGGGCTGCCATGCATATCCTGCCTGCTTTATTTTTCGCTAGAAATACATGTGCATAGCAGTGTACAAGTGAACTAAGAAAGGCACCCTGGCCAGGGAGACTTGCTTTATTAAAGATACCATTAAATTTGTCTTGTGTCTGTCAGGGGTAGTGTCTATTTCTGTGATCATATGCATATTTGGTCAAATGTACATGGCGCAGACTGGCCGGTGCCTCAACATGCGCCTAGAAGAGGAAATTATACCGACCAGGGGTTGAGCGATAAAGCCAATTTTTTCCTCTGCCTGTGAAAGCAATGCGAAATTGAGGACGGCAGTCCAAACTTGGCATTGCAAACTTTTCATTGCAAACAACCCTAAAAAAGTCTGATTGGTCCCCATGCAACAGATAGT
The DNA here is from genome assembly GCF_013339745.2 of Dermacentor silvarum. NCBI lineage: Eukaryota > Metazoa > Arthropoda > Arachnida > Ixodida > Ixodidae > Dermacentor > Dermacentor silvarum. The sequence continues at coordinate 109,865,620 of NC_051160.1, read as the reverse complement.
TAAATGCATTGTTATCATGATTGCTCAAAATCTCAAGCTCCACGTGAGAAATTGAATACTGCCATATTACACATAGCACATACGAACTATGGCGACCGGCAGATGTAATATTGTTTCACCCGCTGAATAGAAGCCAGTAGATCATTCTCTTTTTCTTCCAAAAATTTGTTATAGGAGCCTTAGTTCATCGGTGTTCCTGCTTGCTTACATATGTTAAACTTAAAATGTGTTGTCATTATAGGATGACGTTAATGTGCGACTGGGCTGCTGTCTTTTGGAAACACTTTATTTTTGTCACTAGCAATGGCATTCTAGTGTCACAAAATCTTGGTAAAGTGAAAATATTCTCAAAAGTGATTGCCTGAGAACTGTCCCTCTTCACGGAGATACTTCTGCTACTTTCTTGTTATAATTTTTTTCTGAAATACTTAAATGAAACAGTGTAGTGCTACAACTATATACATTTAAATATTTATACCACATTTGTAGATATATATATTTGTGACATGTTTGCGCCTGCCTATACATTATGGCTAAATGTTTATTACACCTTTTTAAAATGATTTTCAATTTTATTTTGCAGGCTTCACCGTGGCAGAGTACCAGGCGGAACCAACGAGGTTAAAAGCTAGCCTTTCCTCGCTGCTTTCCAGGAAGTGAAGTAGTGGGCGATCATGTAAGAATGAACTTGCAACATGTGAGCAGTAGCCAAAGCTTCATACAGGTCATGCTGGTGGTAAAAACTGGAATGCTGAGACAAACCACATTATTTATTTATTTAAGTATTAAATAATTTACATTTATTTGTTTATACCTCACTAAAGCCTTACATGCCTCCAGGAAGGAATTAGGTAAAATGGGAAAGCATTAATAAATCAAAGTAAACACGTCATTCAAAAAAGCATCATTCGCATAGCACAAGCATGATGTAACATTTTTTATTCAAGTGACGTTTCATACAAATCCACGAAAATTCCAAGAAACGAAGCTATTAAGTTAACAACTCTTACTAAAAAAACAGTGATATCACCGTTCTGTTAGTTGCACCTAATCCATAACTAAAGTTGGCGAAATTGACGTATCATATACTGCTCTAAAATACAATCATTAATTTGTGAGTAGGACGTGCAAAATGCTTATAAACATTGGAACATTTCACGCAAGCTGTAAATTCATATATCAAATTCCTTGACTTAAGACATAGCTGATCTAGTCTGCAGAACTGTGATATGTGTTTTTATTGCAGAGTTGGAGATTATTAAACTTCATGCTTTTACTTTTCTTTAAACCTGCCTATTTTTAATAATTTTTACTTTAGGCTCTGAATTGAAATTCTTCCAACAACCGGTAGACCTTAACTTTCTCAAATGCTACAAATTTAATTCAAAATAGCCTTGTGGTTGTCTCAAAACCATTTAGGAATTTCACACGTATTTAAGGAGGGACATCGGAGTTGGTCCTTAGCTAAAGCTCGAGGCCAATTCCGATTTGCAGAACAGAATTGTGCTTGCTAGTTTTTTTTGTGAGTTATAGTTCTAAACATTAGTTTTTTTTAATTGTGCAATTTTCAACCATTCTTAATAAAAATTGGTCTAAATGTAAATAACACCAATTAAAAATGTTTTAAATAACAAACATCAAGTTCAGTCCTGTGGTTGCCAAGAAAAACGATTTAACTATTCACATGCATACGAGCTACTGAGCTAAATCGTTTCCTTAGGTATTGGTGTGCGTCAGTCATGTTTGTATTTCCCAGCATAATTTTGGAATATTGAGCCTGATCTCAAAATTTGCCTTATAACAACATTTAAGCTTATTAAGCTTTGTACAATATATGATGCACTTCTCCAGGAGTACCACTGTTTGCTGCATTTTTACAAGGACTGCCAGTGTTCTTTTTACACTTCAAAATAGGCCAGAATGCTGTGTTTTATAAGTTTAGTGTGGTTTTGTGGAGCTGACGCAAAACATTGCAGTGCACATATATCTGTGCACATTGATATGAATCTACTTTCAGGCTTTAGTATCCAACCGTTTAATGTGCATTGCTGGAACAGCAGGTCCTTCTGCACTTTTAATGCGAAGCTTTCTTGTCTTAGACAAGCCTGCTTTTCTCAGATGTCAACTCCAGTTGAGTGTGCCACAAATGTTTTCCTGTTTCGTATGTTATCACCACCAGCTTGATCCGTGAAGCGCATTGGCAGCTACAGTTTGTGTGTTGCAAGTTCTAGGCTGAAGCATGTATGCTGACTTTTCTAAAGTGTGTATGTAATGTATGATGCATGTATCTAGTCTGAAGTGCAATAAACGTTTAAAACAGATCACTTTGTGGTTGTAGTGCCAATTATTTTTGCCACTGCATTTACTGTAATCGTTAATGCCTACAGTACCGTTCTCTAGAACCTCGTCAATGTACAAGCACATTACAAACATCGACATAGGTTTTATAGAGATTTGTCTTTTGGGTCTGTAAAGCAACTGCAGAGAAATGTTCTAAAGAAATTTGTCTTTACAATCTTGAAAGGAGCTCAATAGAAATGTTCTATAGAAATTTGTCTTTAGGATCTTTAAAAGAACTCCGTATAAACGTTCTGTAGAAATTTGTCTTTACAATCTTGAAAGGAACTCAATAGAAATGTTCTATAGAAATTTGTCTTTAGGATCTTAAAAGCAACTCCGTAGAGATGTTTTATAGAAATTCGTCTTTACAATCTTAAAAGGAACTCCATAGAAATGTTCTATAGAAATTTGTCGTTAGGATCTTAAAAGGAACTCCGTAGAGATGTTCTATAGAAATTTGTCTTTAGGATCTTAAAAGGAACTTCGTAGGAATGTTCTATAGAATTGTGTCTTCAGAGTTCCTATAAGAATGCGGTGGCCAAATAACTGTTGGAACTCTATAGGAAAATTCTATAAGCAGTCAAAATAAACACAATAGAATTCTATCGAACAAGTTCAAAAGACTCTCTAAAAAAACACATTAAACATTTTTGTAAGGGTAAGGCCCCCCTTCCCAAGGAGGAGCAACAGAGCGACTCGGAAACGTCTGAGGGAGAGGCTCCGCAAAGAAAGATGTTGGAGGAACTACTCAGGAGAAGTAGAGAAAATCAGGAAAGCGTAAAGCTTTTGCTGCAAAGAGTAGCGGTACCAGAGGAAAAGGTGGCGATTAGGGCCAAAGCCAAGGTCCGATCGCAAAGCAAGACAGCGAATCACTCCGAGGATGCTCCGGGCGCGGAGCAAGGCATGGTAATGTAGCATCATGACGGGCGATCACAAAGATCTGGTAATCTGGCAGTGGAACCGCGCTATTTTTCAAAGGCACAAGGCTCCACTGCGGCAGTTTTTGAAGAATCAGGTGGAAAGCCGCAGATTTTATAATTACAGGACACACTTTGTGACGTCGCTACCCTCTCTGGCTTCAAAACTGTGTCGGTCAGGAACGAGGGAGGAAGAGGACTAGCCACGATGAAGAAAAAAAATTTACCCTACATTGAGCATCAAGTTCATTCTGGACGGGGTAAGATCGAGGCCCTTTTCGTTGAGGTTATACCGCACGGGTGGCTTAAGCAGAGCGTCTTTGTGCGTAATGTCTATAGCGCACCGTCAGACCAGAGACAGACATTTAAGTCTCTGCTTAGGAAGGCGACTTCAATAGTCGAGCACTCTCCCCTGATAGTTGCCGGGGACTTTAACGTCCCTCATAGTGCATGGGGCTACGTCAGACAGACGGTAAAAGGAAATAATTGGGTGAGGATCCTGGATGATCCGGCGTTTACAGTAATCACGGACCCGGGGTTCCCCACTAGGCTACGCGCCTAGGTTGCGCGGTACACAACTCCTGATTTGGCATGTCTAAGGAACGTGGTAACGTCCCGTAGGCCAATAAGCAGGAAAAGCTGGGCAGTTACCGCTTCATAGCGGCAGTAACTTTGAGGGTGGATGCCCGACCGGCCAGGGTATTTCGAGTCATGGATTGGGATGAATTTATATAACTTCGGAAGGAGCGAACTAGCACATTTTCCTCATTTCGCGAGGCTATTGACTCGCTCATGGAGGACGTAGATAGGGCTACTAAGATAGTAAAAACCGAAGCGGAGGTCCCAAGAATGTACCCACATTTAGTGCACCTGCTGGAGGCCAAATCCTTGATTCTGATGAAGTGAAAAACACAGCGGCTAAGCCGCAGGCTGCGGAAAAAGGTTGCGCAGCTTAATAGAGAGATCGAAAGATATTGCACGGAACTGAATAGGCTACAATTGGACGAGGTCGGCGCGGCAGTAGACGGGTCCATGCGCTCAGGAGGGAAGTGGTACCTCCTCAAGCACCTCCTGGGTGACGCGCAGACTAAAAGGAATCAAAGGCAAACACTTAGTAAAGTCATACACAGGGACAAACAGGAGGGAAGTACTGAACAGTCGCTTTTGAATGCGGTCGCGGATAGATACCTTCCCCGTAGGGCCGACGCAGGAAGATGATTATCCGTAGATCGAGTGTGCGATGGTAGAGTAGCTGAACGCGCCCTTCACAGAATCGGAGATCAGTGCGGTGGCCCTCAATTTAAACAGCAGATCGGCTCCGGGTCCGGATAAGGTTCCTAACAGGCTATTACGTAACCCGGACGATAAGACTATGGAACTACTAAAGACGTCAACAGGGTATGGGAGGCAGGACAGGTGCCCGACGGATAGAAGGAGGAATCGGTGATACTCATCCCAAAATCTGGAAAGCCCTTTGATTTGGACAACATGACACCGATATCAATAACCGCGTGCATAGGCAAGGTAGCGGAGCACGCGCTTTTGAACAGGGTTTCCGGGTACATAAAGCGCATGGACCTCTTCCGACATAATATGGTGGGTTTTCGGCCCGGCCTATCGACGCAGGAGGTTATGGTAATGCTGAAGGAGCAAATCTTCTATAGCGGCACTCAGGACGTGAGAAGGATTCTTGCCCTGGATCTCACTAAGGCGTTTGACACAGTATTACATAGATACATACTGCAGTGCAGGCCACGGCCGGGATAGGCCTGGGAGTCATCTTCCAGGTCTTTGTCAGATCCTTTTTCATTAATAGAACCGCTACTATTCAGGTGGGGCAGACTCGGTAGCCCCAGGGATCAGTCATTTCAGCACTGCTCTTCAATATAGTCATGAAGGGCCAATATAGTCACGAAGGACCGGGGCATTGTCATGATGCAATGTCCAAGCCATATTTTCCCACAATTCAGGCTTCTTACTGCGCACAGAATCTCTCAAACGTGCTAGGATTTCCTGGTAAACTTCTTTGTTTACCGTATGACCATGTGGAACAAATTCCTGATGGACAATGCCAAAAAACACAACCAACCTCACCTTCATTTTTGACAGACTCATGCGTGCTTTTTTTGGACGAGGAGAACCTTTCGCCGACCACTGCGATAGTTGCACTTTCGTTTCAACATCATAGCCATAAACCCATATCCCATCGTCTGTTATGATGTTCTTAATAAAGTTTTCATTGTCATAAGCAGCGGCGAGCAGTTCCTGGCTGATTTCAACGCGGGTCTGCTTGTGTTCGTCAGTCAACAAACACGGCACGAATTTTGCACTGACACGACGCATCCTTAGTTTGTCACTCCAAATTTCATGACGCTGATACCCACTTCGTCAGCGACTTCTCTAACAGTGAAACGACGATTTCCATGAATCACAGTTCGAACTCTCACGACTTGGTCATCATCTGTGGTAGTGGAAGGTCGTCCAGGTTGGGGTCATCAGCGACAGACATTCTTCCGTCTTCAAAACGCTTTAACCAATCATAGCACTGCGTGCGACTGATGCAGCCCTCCCCGTATGCTTGGCTAAGCAACTGAAATGTCTCTGTGAAAGTTTTCTAAGTTTGCAGCAGAACTTCACACACACACGCTGTTCTTCCAATTCATTCATTGTCCCTTTAGAACCAATCCGAAGAACAGCTTGTTATTGTACCTACTTCAGCGGCTGTAGCTCGCCAACTAATGGTCAGCGCAAAACGCGGCAAATGGCAGTTTGTTGTCTAAACCAGCCGCCACATGCGCGCTTTTTCAAAAGTTCGGTTTCTTTTTGACCACACCTCGTATACATGTATATATATTGTCACATTGTAGTGACAGTGAAGAACACAGTAGCGTCAGCAGTGAATCGCGGGACTAGATCCTTATTGGGGGAACTTGTTCCTAGCAAAGCAAGTAACACTCAGGCGCAACGATAGTGGCGCGAAAGGTTGGCGATCGTTGTAAATCTGATGAGCGCGTCAAGCGTGTTGGCTTTTACACTTGACTCGTCGAAGGTTCCAGCTTGATCGGTGTCAGCGTGCATTCAAGAAAATATTACACAGTACGTGTTGCACGCACAATCAGATAACAGAAGGTTGGGTGAGAACAAACAGATAGAGCAAACCCTAATGTTCGAGAAACTTCCGATACATGAAGGCGCGTCCTGCTCTGAGCAAGAACGTGGAACACTTGTTAGCCAGTAAAAAGCGGTAACCCTAGAAAGATAAACACGTACACATGTAAATGGCCCCCTCTTATCGAGCGTCGTCCGGAGGCTCCGAACAAACCCAACAGCGAAAAACAAAAATAGCCGTGGTGAATAAAAAAGACAACAAAGCAGCAAAGAAAACAAGTCACAGAGTTAGTTTAAGTCACAAGAGGCACAAGAGGAGGCTTAAGATAAACAACTTGAACAATTTAAGGGTTCGAGTGCCGCCGCTGTGATTGCGAAATGCCATCTTGCATGACCTTATAATCCAGTGCGCCAATACGTCGGATGATCTTGTAGGGTGCGATATAGCGTCGGAAAAGTTTCTCGCTAAGTCCTCGTCGCCAAATTGGTGTTGAAAGCCAAACAATGTCGCCAGGTAAGTACTTGACGGAGCGTCGCCGGAGATTGTATATGTCGGCTGTCGGTCCTCTGCTGGTTCTTGATGCGCATGCTGGCGCGCTCCTCGAGATTTTCTTCGTCGGTGACGTGTTACAGCATGGCGTCGAGAGGCGTCGTCGGGTTCCTTCAGTAAACCGCAGTGATCTGCGTTGTTTCTCGCACCACCATGTTGTAAGCTAAGGTTACGTACGGAAGGACGGCATCCGCCGTCTTGTGCTCGACATCGGCGTACATTGCTAACCTGTCGGCGAGGGTATTATTCAGCTGCTACTTAAGTCCATTCGTCTGCAGTTTGTAGGCAGTTGTGCTCCTGTAGCTTGTCTGGCTCTATTGTAGAATGGCTTGGCTGAGCCCTGCTGTAAAGGCCGTTCCTCTGTCGCTGGTGTGAATTTCTGGGGCACCACGTTGCAGCAGGATGTTCCTGGCTAATAATCTCGCCACTATGACCACACTACCTTTCGGCAGGGCTTTCGTTTCAGCGAAGCGGGTAAGGTGGTCTGTTGCCACGATGATACACTTATTCCAGGATTTTGCCATTAAAAAGGGCTCCAATAAGTTGCTTCCGATATGTTGGAATGGCCGACAAGGATGTTCGATTGGCTGTGGCAATCCGGCTGGCCTCGCTGCTGGTGTCTCGCATAGCTGACAGTCTCCGCATGTCTTCACGTCAGCGGTCAGGCGATGTCAGCGGTCAGGCGCGCCGAGTAATACTTCTGTTATCTCCTCGATAGCGGTAGGGGGAAACCCGGGATGCCCGGCTCTCTGATCATCATGCCGCGCATGCAGTATATACTTCTGGCATCCGTGCTGCAGGCACAACGAAAAGATGTTAGTTTGCACGGACTGGGTAAAAGTTCTTCTTTTCGAAGACATCGTTCTGTAGCGAAAACGACGACAATCAACGACAGTACTCAGCAAGTCTCCCTTAGTTCCGCATTTCCTACCTTCTTTTCGGCCAAGTAGTCGGCGCTTATGGTCCCTAGGAAAGTGCCTTCGTCTTGGGCGCCTTGCTGCGGCGGATCAATGGGGGCGCGAGGCAGGCAGTCGGCATCAGAGTGTCTTCAGTCGGACTTGTAGAGTACAATGACGTAAATTTCTCGCAGTCTCAGGCTCCACCGTTGTAGGCACCATGAACGGTCCTTTAAATTTACCAGCGAAGAGAAGGATTGGTGGTCGCTCGCGAATTTATAGGATCTACTCTACAGGTAAGGTCGACATATTGCGGTAGCCAAAATTATAGCAAGAAATTTCCCAGGGTAACATAATTGGCTTCGGCTTTCTTATAGTGCGCGGCTAGTACAAGCTATCACCCTTTCAAGCCTCCCCTTCCTTTGGACAAGCATGGCACCAATGGCTACGCTACTTACATTGGTCTTGCTTTCCGTATCGGTGTTTTAATCGAAGTGGACGAGTATTAGTGGTGAATTGAGGCGTTGTTTAAGCTCTTTGAACAATTCGGCTTGCATCGCTTACCACTCGGACTCGATATCCGATATTGTGAGATGCCTTAATGACTCAGCCATGCGAGAAAAGTCCTTGACGAAGCGTCTATAATAGTCGTACACGCCTACAATCTGCGCAATCCCTTCTTCTCGGAGGGCTGTGGAAAGTTAGCGATGGCAGATGTTTTGTGTGGATCAGGACGAACTCCAAATTGGCTGGAGACGTGGTCAAGAAACAAAAGCTCATAGTAAGCCAACCGCATTTTTCCAGCTTCAGAGTGAGCACTGATTACTTAAGGGTCTCTACTTTTGTGCCCAATGGCCGAAGGTGATCGTCAGAATTCCCGGCGTAGACGACGACATCAATGCAGTAGACGAGAAAGGTCTGCCACATCAACCCTGTAAGGCTGTGTTTATCAAAAGCTAGAACGTTGCAAGCGCCCGAATGATGTGGCCTTAAACTCGTAGAGTCCGCCCGGTGAGATGAAGTTGGCCTTCTCGCGATGGCTCTCGTCAACCTTTATTTGCCAATCATGAGGGGTATCGACGAGCAGTACTTAGTGTTGCAGACCAGGTCCAATGCGTCGTCTATCCGTGGGAGGGGGTACACGTCCTCATTTTTAGTATCGTTAATCCGACAATAATCGAGGCAAAACCGCAGGGTTCCGTCCTTTTTCTTCACCAAGACTACATCCGAAGTCCGAAGCCTCTTTGAAGGCTTTATCATTCCGTCCTGTAGCAGTTTCATCTACTTGTTTAATGGCAACTCGTTCCCCTGTCGAAACTCGGTACGGGCTCTGTCCGAGTGAGCGAGCGCATTCAATGACTACGATGTGATGCGTAGTGACTGTCGAATCATCAAGGATCTTAGAAAAGGATCTTTCATGACTTGCCTGTAACTTGCTTCGTTGCTTGTAACGGGTTGGATCGTTGTAACGTTGCTTGTAACGGGCCTTAACAGAGAAAGTGTAAGAGTGGGGTTGAAGATTATTACGCAGGAGACAAAGGTAATGGCAGTTTGTTGTCTAAACCAGCCGCTACATGCGCTCAGTAGCCGCTGCGCGCTTCTCTGCCGGTTGGCGCGCTTTTTAAAAAGTTGGGTTTCTTTTTGACCACACCTCGTATACATGTATATATATTGTCACATTGTAGTGACAGTGAAGAACACAGTAGCGTAAGCAGTGAATAGCGGGACTAAATCCTTATTGGGGGAACTTGTGCCCAGCAAAGTAGTAACACTCAGGCGCAACGATAGTGGCGCGCAAGGTCGGCGATCGTTGTAAATCCGATGAGCGCGTCAAGCGTGTTGGCTTTTACACTTGACTCGTCGAAGGTTCCAGCTTGATCGGTGTCAGCGTGCATACAAGAAAATATTACGCAGTTCGTGTTGCACGCACAATCAGATAACAGAAGGTTCGGTGAGAACAAACAGAAATAGTCAAACCATCGCAAACGTACTATATATATATATATATATATATATATATATATATATCATAAAGGAGATTTATTGAGGTTCGTAGCGACAGCCGGTCGTAGGATGCACCGAGCACGGTACCCTCGCTCGAGCTTCTGCTGCGCGCTTGATGCTGCCGATGCTGCTGACTCTGCGCCGACGTTCGCCATCTTCCTTACAAGGGCCACGCGGAAATAAATGAGCCATCCTGGCGACATAGTTGTCCGGAAGAACGATAGAAAGGTGATACGGCTTGAGGCGCTGAAGGTGAACGACTTCACGGTTCCGACGTCGCATGTCGGACGGAGGCGTGAGTGGCTCAACCAGGTAATTAACGGGTGATGTTCTCTCGAGAACGTGGTATGGCCCGTCGTACTTCACAAGGAGTTTTGAAGTGAGCCCAGGCGTGTGGTGTGGCACTAACAACCGGACGAGGGCGCCCGGGAGAAAATTGGGAGTCGAGTTCAGAACGTCGTGAACGGCTTTTTGACGGTTCTGGTCGTCTGAGGTGAATTGGCGGGCTAGCTGGCGACATTCTTCGGCGTGTCTGGCTGTTTCCAAGATCGGCAGGCTTTCGGATGGGTCCGGCCGGTAGGGCAGGATGGTGTCGATTGTGTGCGAAGGATGACGGCAGTAAGGAAGGTAAAAGGGTGAGAATCCGGTAGTGGCCTGAGTCGCGGTGTTGTAGGCGTAGGTGACAAACGGAAGAATTAGGTCCCAATTAGAGTTATCAGGTGAGACGTACATGGCGAGCATGTCAGCAAGAGTTCGATTGAAGCGTTCCGTGGTACCGTTAGTCTGTGGGTGATAGGCGAAGCATTTACGATGAACAATAGCGCATGCAGCAAGCAGTTGTTCGATGACTTCAGATAAGAAGGTACAGACTCTGTCGCTTAAAAGTTCACGTGGACCCCCATGTCGAAGGTGAAAACGGCGTAGTATGATATTGGCGACCTTCTGCGCTGTAGCATTTGGTAGAGCAGCAGTCTCCGCATAACGTGTTAAGTGGTGTACCGCAACGATGATCCAGCTGATGCCGGTGGGAGTCAACGGAAGTGGCCCGTAGAGATCTGTGTCCACGCGATCAAAGGGTCGGGATGGACGTTGTAAAGGCTGGAGTTCACCGGCGGAGTTGTGCGGTGGCGCTTTGCGGCGTTGGCACTCATTACAAGAGCGGACGAAGTGGCGGACGAAATTGTGCATTCCCCGCCAGTAATAGCGGTGTCGAAGTCTTTCGTAGGTCTTGAAGACTCCGACGTGGCCACACTGAGGATCGACGTGGAACGAGGAGCAAATTTCTGATCGCAAGGTTCGCGGAATGACGAGTAACCATGTGCGTCCCTCTTGGTCATAGTTGTGTCGACACAGTAGCTGGTCTCGAATCGCAAAATGAGGAACTTGGCGCCGAAGCGTCCCTGACGCTGGAACTGTCGACGTATCCGAGAGAAGGTCGAACAGAGATGCAGTCCAGGGATCATCACGCTGTGCAGCAGCGATAGTGTCAAAGTCCAGAGATGACAATGTACACTCGCAGGAGGAGGAGTCGTGACTGGCCTTCGGGGGAAGCTGTGATCGGGATAGCGCGTCAGCGTAGGAGTGCTTTCGCCCGGAACGGTAAACCATGCGGATGTCATATTCCTGAATTCGCAATGCCCAGCGGGCAAGGCGGCCCGACGGGTCTTTTAGCGTCGACAGCCAACATAGTGCGTGGTGGTCGGTCACTACGTCAAAAGATCGGCCTATAAATATGGGCGAAACTTGCCAAGGGTCCACACAATGACCAAACACTCCTTTTCTGTTAGGCTGTAATTGGCATCCGCCTTGGTTTACGTGCGACTCGCGTATGCGACGACGTATTCTGTGTGGCCAGGTTGACGTTGTGCCAACACAGCATCAAGGCCTACACCACTTGCGTCAGTATGAAGTTCAGTTGGCGCTTGAGGGTCAAAATGGCGAAGAATGGGTGGCATCGTGAGAAGACGCGCAAGGTTGTGAAGGCGTCCTCACACTCTGGAGACCATGCTGAGAGATCTCTAGAGCCACCAAGGAGCTACGTGAGAGGCGATATAATTGGCGCAAAGTTTCGAACGAATCGCCGAAAGTTAGAACAGAGGCCGATGAAACTGCATGGCTCTTTGATAGTGGTAAGGTTTTGGGAACGAAGTAAGAGCACGTAGCTTCTCGGGATCCGGGCGAATGCCCTCCTTTGACACGACATGGCCTAAAATTGTGAGCTGACGAACAGCAAATGGACATTTCTTCAGGTTAAGTTGCAACCCGGCGTTGGTCGAGTAAGTGAGTACGTGCTGGAGGCGGAGCAGATGCGTTGCGAAATTAGGGGCGAACACCACAATGTCGTCAAGATAGCAGAGACAGATTTTCCTTTTCAGGCCACGCAGAACATTATCCATCATTCTTTCGAACGGAGCAGGTGCGTTGTAAAGTCCCAAAGGCATGACGGTGAATTCATACAAGCCGTCTGGTGTAACAAATGCAGTTTTCGGGCGATCGGCCTCTGCCATCGGCACCTGCCAGGCCTGACCGCAAATCCAGCGAAGAAAAGAACTCGGCTCCCTGCAAACAGTCCAAAGCATCACGATGCGTGGTAATGGGTAGACGTCCTTCAGTGTGATCTTGTTCAACCGTCGAAAATCAACGCAGAAGCGGATGAACCGTCTTTCTTCGTGACTAGTACCACGGGAGAGGCCCATGGGCTCTGTGAAGGTTGAATGACGCCCCTACGAAGCATGTCATCGAACTGTTCCGCAATGCCGCGACGTTCCGTAGCGGACACGCGATATGGTCTTTATCGCAGCGGTGAGTGAGATCGAGTGTCGATGTGATGTTCGACTGTCGATGCACTGCCAAGAGATGCTTGCGCAACGTCGAAAGAACGGTGGAAGTGCTGAAGGATTGCGAGAAGTTGAGATCGTTGCGAATGTGTCAGATCGTCGGCGATGAATGGACTGAGCACATCTGTCCATGCTGAGTCGGCTACGGAGAGGGCAGTCAGTTCATGAACGGCAGTAGAAGGCATTTCGTCGAGGACGGAGACAATTCGTGTCGAATCAACCGGCTCGACATAACCAAGGCATTCGCGGCGGAGCAGTGATAGCGGCGATGAAAGATGAATGTAAATGGGCATCGTGCTGACACCGGCGGCGAGGTCAAGAGCTGCAAAAGGCAAAGGAAGCACTTTTCGGGTAACAAAGTGATGAGAGGGCATGAATAAGACCGTTCCGTTGTATATAACACTACATGAGACTGGTACGAATGCTGAAGAGCACGGGGGAATACAGGTGTCTTCTTTCACGAGAAGTTTAGCGGCAGGATGAGCATCGACCGAGGCCAGGTCACCAAGGTGGGAAAGTTCAATCTCAGCCCGAGCGCAATCGATGATGGCATTGTGGTGTGAGAGAAAATCCCATCCCAGAATAACGGCGTGGGAGCACGATGAAAGAACTATGAACTCAATCGTGTATAAAACGTCCTGTATAGTCACACCGGCTGTACAAGCAGCGGTAGGGCGAATGGGTTGAGCACTTGCCGTTCGAAGCGACAATCCAGACAAAGACATCGTCACTTTACCAAGCAAGCGCAAAACCTGGCATCCATAACTGAAATAGCGGCACCGGTATCGACGAGGGCGACTGTAGCCACATCTTCGACAAACACATCAATGACATTGGCAGGTAAAGGAGGAGGACTTCGGCATGTGGACACTTGCGCAGTTCTTGCCTCAGGAACTGCGTCGTCTAGTTTCCCTCTTCGTTAGAGACGGGTCGCTGACGCATAGAGGAAAGCGATCGGCGACGTGGGGAGGGTGACCGGAAGAGTTCGAAGCGAGGACCGCGATCAGTCTGGGAGCGAGGTGGTGATGGATCGAAGGGTCCATAAGGCGCATTTGGATCGGGCGGCACATAGGACGCTCGTCGATCGTCATGCAACGCCTGCGATGAGCGGCGGCAGAACCTTGCGACGTGACCGGGATACCTACATGCAAAGCATATAGGGCGATTGTCCAGCGTACGCCACGGGTTAGCGACGGCAGTGCTGGCCCAGGTAACGAGAGGAGGAGGGCGGTGCACAGGCTGCTAGAAACGTGGTACGGGCGCACTGCGAGGGGCCATTGCAGCAACGGCAGCATGAGTTAATGGTGTAGCCACGGCATTCCTGCTGGTGAACAGCTGGCAGCGCTTTCGTGACCTCTTCATGGATCACATTACGGAGAGGAGACTGGCAAAGTGCTGGCAGACTCCGGAGTGATGGACACCAGAGTACAGCTGTAGTGCGACTTCTTCGCGGACGAAATCCTTCGATTTGGGCTATCAGGGAGGCTTGTTCGGGGCCGGTGGTCAGGCTGCAGAGTGACGCCGCATTAAGTGTGGGATGTCGCCTTGTCAGAGCTCGCTGCTTACGCAATTCATCATAGCTCTGGCACAAGCTGATAACGTCGCAAACAGTACGCGGGTCCTTGGCCAGAAGCATCTGGAACGCGCCATCATCGATTCCCTTAATGACGTGCTTAATCTTTTCCGCTTCCGTCATGGCAGTGTTCACGCGCCTGCACAAATTGAGGACGTCTTCTATATAGCTGCTGAACGTCTCATCCGTATCCTGTGCGCGTGTGCGCAAACGCTGCTCGGCTCGGAGTATCCTGACGGCCGGTCGGCCAAATACTTCGGTAATCGACGTCTTGAACGCCGACCACGTTCGCATATCCCTCCCATAATTCCTGAACCAGAGACTAGCGACTCCCGCAAGATAGAAGGATACGTAAGCCAGCTTGTCCGAGTCATTCCATTTGTTGTGAACGCTCACCCGTTCATAAGATGACAGCTACTCTTCCACGTCGTTGTCGTCGGTTTCGCTGAATTTGGGAGGTTCCCGCTGGCGAACGGTACGGAGCGAAAGGGACGGGTGGCGATGGAAGAGTCTGCTGGTCGGCGTCCGGCATGGCAGAGAGTAGCGTCCGCGAACGAAGTTCCAGGATGGTAGAGTGGAACGTTACCCAGCACGGCTCCACCAGTTATAAAGGAGATTTATTGAGGTTCGTAGCGACAGCCGGTCGTAGGATGCACCGGGCACAGTCCTCTCGCTCGAGCTTCTGCTGCGCGCTTGATACTGCCGATGCTGCTGTCTCTGCGCCGACGTTCCTCATCTTCCTTACAATATATATATATGTATGTATATATCGCGCTGCAATTTTCCTAGGATATTCCGATATTTGCTATGTTATTTAGTAGGTTCTGAGCATATAAAGCAACATAAAAGTGCGACAGTGGGGCGAAGCAGGAACTTAGAGTAATACACCGGTCAAAGCTAGACCATCGTTTATCTCAACGTTGGTGTTTTAGACAAAAAAAGATTTCGGATTGACTGGCAAGGAAACGAGAATTTAGAATAGTCAGTGAACCTTTAGAATCTGTAAAAGAGTACGGTTATCTAGGTTAATTACTCATAGGAGATCCCGGTCATGAGAATGAAATTTACAGAAGAATAAAATTGGGTTGGAGTGCATACAGCAGGCTTCACCAAATCGTGACTGGGAGCTTGTCAATGTCGTTGAAAAGAAATGTGTGGAAGCATTGCATTTCTGCCGGTCCTAACATATGCAGCAGAAACTGGGAGGTTAACAAAGAAGCTTGAGAACGATTTAAGGACCGCACAAAGAACGATGCCACGAAACGTGTTAGGCCTGACGTTAAGAGACAGGAAGAGAGCGGTGTGGATCAGAGAGCAAACGGGGATAGCCGATATGCTAATTGACATTAAGATACAAAAATGAAGCTGGCCAGGCCATGTAATGCGTAGGATGGATAACCGGTGGTCTAACAGAGTTACAGAATGGATACCAAGACTAGGAAAGCGCCGTCGAGGACGACAGAAAACTAGGTGGGGTGATGAAGCTAGCAAATTTGCAGGCACAAGTTGGAATCAACTAGCGAAAGACAGGGGTAACTAGAGATGACAGGGGGAAGACTTCATCCTGCAATGGACATAAATATAGGCTGATGATGATGATGATGAGATGGCAATGTCCCGTAGTTGTTCCCATTGTCACGGGCATGGCGCATTCGCACTAAATCCTCGATGTCTCATCTGACGTTATGGGCACCGGTAGCAAACATGGCCCAATTTTTCACCGCAGTAGCATAGCGGGCGGTGGTCAGGGATAGAGCACTGTACGGGCCGATTTTTGCGTCCGGGCCCGGCCCGGGCCCGTTTTTACATTGGGCTGCCCACCCGAGCCCGATCAAAACTTTTATGGCGAGACCCGGGCCCGGCCCGGGCCCGGAAATAATCTAAGTTACCCGCCCGGCCCGGCCCGCCGCCCCTTTACCTTAGCCCGAGCCCGCCCCGAGCCCGGCTCGAAACCGGCCCGAACCCGGCCCGAGACCGAAAAATACATGTTTTTCATAGTTGAGAAGCCCTATAATAACTCGTTGAAAGCCCGAGCCCGGCCCGGGCCCGCGTCAAAAAACCCGAGTCCGGCCCGGGCCCGGGTCAAAAAGCACACGCCGTGCCCGAGCCCGGCCCATGCCCGTGAAAAAACTCCTCTACCCGGCCCGGCCCGGCCCACGGGCCGGGCTGGGCCCGGGCTTTCGGGTAAGCCCGAGCCCGTGCAGTGCTCTAGTCAGGGAAACTCCACATGTTTGTTTTGATCGGTTCGCCTGCGTGCAGAGAGAGGCGGCTGGGTTGGGGGCGGCAGTGACTGCGTCTGGCGACGGAATTGTTGCGTCATGGGGTTTTGACACGAGCGTGTAGGGAGAACTTGACGACGGTCTATGGAGGCATAGCTCATTGTTTCCAGCTGAGATTGAGGAGGTTCAGGTAGTATATGTGACTGCAATATCTTCGGGGACGATGTCGGCAATTGATGCCACTTCAGGTTACTACGATGGGAACATCTTCCATGGTTCTTCGCACACGACGCACATGGTGGTTTCCCGCAGGTTGTTTGAGCAGAGCGCATAGGCTTCTGCGCCGTCTGGCGTCAAGTGGCGGTTAAATTGACAGGTGGATTTTCCCAGTGTCTTCTCAATCGACGACGCTTCTGTCAGAAATTTGGGTACGGTCATCGGCGGGTTGCGAATCAGTCCGACGAAGAGCTCTCGCTTTACACTACGCATAAGGCAACGATGCTTCTTTTCCCAGGATATTCCGATATTTTCTATGTTCTTTAGTAGGTTCTGAGCATATAAAGCAACATAAAAGTGTGACAGTGGGGCGAAACAGGAAGTTGGAGTAATACACCGGTCACAGCTAAACCATCGTTTATCTCAACTACGGTGTTTTAGACAAAAAAGATTTCGGATAGATTTTTATCAATATGGGTGTTGTATTGACAGCGATGGGGATTCTGAAGTGACCATAAACCCGTCATCAGGAGTTTTAGCCACGGGATACACTGAGCCGTGGTGGTTCTAGAAAAAAAAAGGAACAGGTTCACGCATAATACTTGAAATGTACAGATTTTACCATGTTTTTAAAGTCGTATCGAATCAACCTTTGAGGTGCACATCATAAGTTTGATGTCACATCATTAGGAAGAATGATACAAGATTCTGTCTGAAGAAATATCAGCTGCTATATTGATGCAAAGGAGAATAAATGTCGTGAGCAAATATATGTAGCGCCCACCGATGCCGCAACGCGGGGACGCTAAGGTCGGCGCTCTCAGCCGGCGCCTTGGTGCCGGCTGCGAAAGACGAGGAAAATAAAGATGGGCAGCAGCTGCTTGATGCACACGCACAGCACAGGCAGTTCTGTTCTAGAAGCCTGTTACGCTGGTCTTCTTGTTCTGGCGCTCTGCTGCGAACCCTCTTGGTTCATGACAGTAACGAGTCCAGCCTAAGAGATGACTGACCCCAGATACCTACAGCCCACGTTCAGAATGCAAACTATGATTTATTTTATCAGGCACATAACGCATCATTATCCCTATTGATGTTGATATTACCCATAGGATGTGCAGCTGGTAGGATGTGTATGGACCGCGCTGTTAACAACTGTATAAATTCTCCATACTTGAAACACAAATTGCGAAATTTTTTAATTATCCAAAGTATAGATTAGAGCACTGCAGGGGTTCGGGCTTACCCGAAAGCCCGGGCCCGGCAGTTTTTTCACGGGCTCGGGCCGGGCTCGCACACGGCATGTGCTTTTTTACCCAGGCCAGGGCCGGGTTTGTACTTGTACTGTAGGGCCGGGCTCGGACTTTCTGGTGGTGTGCATGAAACGGGCAGCGAGTTATCCTCGAGCGTCTCGACTCTGAAAAACCTGTTGTCCCGGCGCAGCTGGACGCGAGCAGTGCTACTCCTGTGTACTCCCCTTTTCTTCTTCTGTCGTATTTTGCACTGTTTGAACAGAATGTAAAAGTCCAGAAAGCCGAAGTCACCTCAAACCAAAGCATGCCATTGTAATCGTTATCTAAATCAATGTAATTAATGCTTGCGGCGTGGTGCAAGCGCGTTCGTACTTGCTGATTCGTCAAAGCCGATTTGGTAAAATGATGACTGGTAAGATAAATCTTCACACGGCTGAAATATGGCAATGCGTCTATCCATGATCGCACGCATGTTCTCAACCAGCCGCCTAGCAGCAGCGCATTACGCTGCACCATAGATAAACGAGAAGCATTATTTCTCCATTTACTCCATTCATGCGCTGCGCATACGACCGGTCGTGGCTGCGCTTCGGCTAGAGTGTACTAGAATACGGTTGAGTGGGACGAGCGGCTGGGGCGGCGTATGCTTCGCAGTGAGGCGCCCGACGTGGAAAAATACTGTGGCGGCGCTGCGACAGATGTGGATTGGGCCGCATCAAGGTCGCGCCGTTGGAAACTACTGGCGATACTGCTTGGCAGGGTCATTCGTACTACTTCGCCCACTGATATTTGCGTTCAGACCACTCAAATTGTGCTCATAGCTGCATATGACATGTATTTATGCCTTAAGAATAAATACCTTCCATTCTCTTTTTTATTTTATTTTTTTTAATGACGCTCGGTAATCTTTTTCGGACTCGGGCTGGGTTCGGGCTGGTTTTGAGCCGGGCTCGGGTCGGGCTCGGGCCTAAGGTAAAGGTGTGGTGGGCCGGGCCGGGCGGGTAACGTAGATTATTTCCGGGCCCGCGCCGGGCCCTGGTATCGCCATAGAAAGTTTGGTCGGGCTCGGGCAGAGAGCGCAACGTAAAACGAGCCCGGGCCGGGCCTGGGCTGAAAAAATCGGCACTTGCAGTGCTCTAGTACAGATGGTATGTTTATTTTCTTGGCGAAGGCGGTTCATGGCAAGTGGGTGGTTGATATAGCCTTGACAGGGCCGGTGCAACATCGTATTTGTAACAACCTAGGGACGAAGCGATTAATCAAGCGGGGCCTCTGGGTCAGCTTAAAGAACGTGACGATGACATCTTGACAAGAATATGATCGAGAAGCTAAAATGACTACAATGGAGCGACTAAGACAGCATCATGCCCAAAAGCAGATAACTAGGGGCCAAATCTAGTAGCTTACTTTGGTCACTGGGTCTGCTTAAGCAGATAGATAGATAGATTGATTCAAAAAAGCTCGAATAGGCAAAGAATTCTAATCGCGAATATCAAAATCGGAGCGTGTTTGTCTGCCAATCTAAGAATATAGCAGCGGACTGCGGAACACCAGGCCTGGTTGTTTTGCTGAAGTTGTAGGCGCTATGTCCCTTAACGTAACAACGGCACTATTAGGGAAGGCGTCCGGCGCACGAGAACCAGCTGTTACAAGTGGTGCTTTACAATCCCCCCGCCCCCCTTACTCTTCAAGTCTGTCGGTTTGCTAGAAGCATCACACGGACGTTTTAGGGAAAAAATCTCGCGAGGTTATAATGTAAAACTCGTGCTGGTGTGCATTATCTCGGAATACTCGTAAAACATACTTTCAGGGGACTTCGCAGCCACTTATAAGGCTGCGAATTCGTTGAACGCTTTTTTGCCGTTTACAGCAACGCTACATTGCTGCGGAGAAAGCATTGTCAGGCACTGGAAACCAGTGTGTAGATGCTAAGAAGTTGTCCAGGGCCGCGAAGTCCATGGTCTAGCGGGTAGGATGCCGAGCTTGCATTCGGGAGATGCGTGGTGGGATTACCATCACTGGACACTCAACGGTTTTCATGGGTACAAGCAGCTCCCCGGCCATATGTTCAGCTCTCCAAATGGACTTTACTTTGGGCCGCAATGCTCACTGTGACAAAACCAAGACAAACAAAACGCCAAAGAAATCTAAAGAAAGGAGTCTGACGGTGCACTGCCGCAAACTTTCCTTCAGATGGGCGTCCTTCCAAAAGTCTGCAACCATCTTCCTTTAGAAGCAACGGGTTGGCAGTGTGGTTGTACCTATTTTACCAGTATGTAAACGGAGACAGCACTCGTCTACATCCTCCGGTACCGGCGGATGCTCTACTATTTCACAGATGCTGTAGTGGGACAGTGCACACCAAGGAACTTCAAAGATTTCTATAGGCGCCACTTTCAAAATCAGAACCCATAAAAAGACCGGCAGATCCCACGCCCTGTGGGAATCGATGTTATGCGAAGCAATGGGCGGGCAACCTACGAAGTTAACGAAACGACCTTGAGAGCACCAAGACGTTGGCGGCTCTTTCGTGACCTAAACGACACGCATGTCAGGACATTCATGTCATGAGTCCTCAGGAGTCCCTTTAGAGACACCTAAGATACCTTAAGGCTAAAGCCCTGAGTCATGCTCATGACTATGGCTTCAAGCATCAACATTTAGCCTTTTTCTTCACTTAGTACCCACGTCCGAACCTATTTGAGTGGCTTTTGAGGGTTAATCTTTTTTCGCTGAGTCATTGTCATTTTTGCTGAGTCATGCTCATGACTTCTACCACCATCCTTTAGTGTTTCCATCACTTAGTGCCCACGTCCCAGCCCATTTCAGTATTTCTTTAGTGTTAATGTTTTTTTCGTTGAGTCATTGTCATTTTTGTTCAGCCATCGCCATGACTATAATTTCTATCATTATCCTTTAGTGCTTCCTTCACTTAGCAAATCGGATCAAATCGCCAACAGCATCAAAAGGGCGAGTAATCAGCTAATCGGAACGTGCACGCAAACCATGATCGTAAGAATAGAGCCTCAACAAAACATCGCCATCGCGAGCGTACCCGACAGAGATTACGCAATCGAGCTAATCGGAATCAAATGTCTACAACTTGGAGAGAAAGAATACGCTGTCACCGCATACGCAGCAACGCCTGACTACTCTGGCAAAGGTGTCATCCACGGCATAACCCCTGGAACCTCCGTAAGGACTCTGATGGAAGGACTTTACGCGCCAGGACATGCCGTCCTGTATGCGAGAATGCTAGGTACTACCCACTCGGCTCTCATCACTTTCGAAGGGGAAGAAGTGCCTTTCGTCGTGTATTACATGGACGGAGAAAAACGCTGTTACTTGTACCGCTCCGCGAAACAAGTATGTCAACTGTTTCGCACGGTGGGACACCGCGCAGACGTGTGCCCTCAATCAGACGTGAACCTGTGTGCAAAGTGTGGTACGGTCAACCCTGCGCAAGATCACGAGTGCACACCAAAGTGCGCCCTATGCCAGGGCGAACACCTCACGGCTGCAAGGGATTGTCCCGAAAGATACCGGAATCAATCCAAGAAAACAGCACACCAAAGGGAATCGCGGCCCACCATTCGCCAGCCACAGAACTCCTCTCGGGCGGGAACACGATCGAAATCCCGGTCAAGATTCCGACAGAGGTCGACGTCCCGTGCCAGGCATATAGCAGCGCCAGGGCAGCAGAAATCAACAAACTCGCAGGTGAGCTGGTCGCAACATTGTTTTCCGTCTCTCACTGCTCGTGATCCCAACTGTGCAGACAAAAACATAACAATCCCCACTTTCAAAGACGAATTCCGTAAACAACTCAAAGAGGACAGAGATACACATGCAAGAGAGTTAAAAGAGACTAGGGAAATTTACATTAGAGAAATTGAAAAATCAAAGAAAGACACACTAAACAAATGAAAGAGGCCAAAGATGAGATAAAAGCCGCAAAGGAAGAAATAGCCAAAGTAAGAGCTTCGCTAGCGGAAAGTGAGGCGGTAGCCACCACCTGCAAGGAGCATCTCGCTTCTCTGTCATCGGAATCAAACTCCCTCCCCAATACCACTCCGTCATCCATCGAAATCTTTCACCAGATGGAAACTTCCCTGTCGTAAAAGCTACAACAGCTGCAGCTGCAGGAACAGCGTCAGATGCAGCAACTTCAACTTTTCCTCCACGAAAAACTTCAGGAACAGCTTCTCGCCTTCCGCGAGCAGCTAGCGGACAATCTTCCTGTTAAAGGAAAGAAACGAAAGAAGCCGAAAGCGAACTCAAGCGTCGAGGATCTGGATAGGTCCATGGAGAACGCACCATTACCCCACGATAGCGAGTAAGCGCAATAATCACGCACAAGAACTCCATGCATGGCAGTGGAATTTCAGAAACTTCTCAAGAAAAAAAGCCACACTACAACAATACATAAAACCGCAACAACTCCACCGCAGGTTATCGCATTGCAGGAAACAGGTACGAGGCCCACCATGTCCGGATATGAAACGTATATGGCGATGACAGATACATGGGTAGCAGTGATTGTCTCCCGCAGGCTGACGGCAATAGACCGCACACTGTATGGTAGTGAGATTGACCACGTATTTATAGAAATACTGCCGGCAGACAGGAAGGCACGCAGCGTCTTCGTCCTAAACATATATAGCCCACCAAAAAATGTGGTGAAAATTTTGATTACCTCATCAGATCGGCACTCAAGGAGGTGAAACACAACACGCTGCTTGTGCTAGGCGACTTCAACGCGATGCATCCGACTTGGGGCTACAGCCTCACTTCAAATAAAGGAAACACCATCCACTCGCTCATTCAAAAACACGCACTCACACTCCTCACAGACCCAGACTTTCCAACTAGAGTGGGAAATAGTGTATCAAGGGACACATGTCCGGACCTTACCATTATCAAGAACCACGAAAAGGCTACATGGAGAAATATGGAAGAAACGCTGGGTAGTGACCACCACATCCTGGAGGTTACCATTTCGCTCAAGCATACACGCGAACGCATCAGTCAGATCTTATTGACGGATTGGACGGCATTTCGTAAAGCGAGAGTTCAACAAAATATAGAAAAGGAGGATATCACATCGCTGCAACAATGGACGAGTGAGCTCAAGGAGTCGATCAGGCAACACTCAAAGCAGATGCAACTCACCACGGAAAATCCGGTGGTAGACCCACATCTCGTGCATATGTGGGACGCTCGTAGAGGCCTTTTGAAAAGATGGCGCAAACAAAAGCATAATAGAAAACTAAAATTGCGCATAGCTGCTCTTACACAACAGGCGGAAGAATACGCTACTGTCTTGGTGCGCCAAAACTGGCAACAAATGTGCGCCAGCCTGAGCGGAAGGCTCAGCTCGTCTAAAACGTGGGCAATCCTGAAACACCTACTGGACCCAACCAAAAGCAAGCAAGAAACCTCGCACACAATCAGACGCATACTTCGCAACCAACCGGGGTCGGATGAAGGTATTCTCCGAGAGCTAGAGGCAAAATACATCGGCGATCACACACGGAACCAAACATCTATACCAAAATATAGTGGGAAGCCAAATGAAGACCTAGATCGCCCATTTGAAATCAAGGAAGTCTGGACAGCGCTTCACTTCTTAACTCGAAACACAACACCCGGACAAGATGGGCTCACAAACAAAATGCTGAGAAACCTGGACGACAACTCAATAGAAGCCCTAACGACTTTCTTGAATACCCATTGGGAAGCGGGAACACTACCAAAATGATGGAAACACGCGCA
>NC_051160.1:109791343-109841835 GCF_013339745.2 Dermacentor silvarum | reverse complement strand
GACTTTCCGTTATTGTCCTGACTGCCCTCTCCGCCACTCCGTTTGACTGCGGATGATCGGGCGCGGTTCTTGGGTGCGTAATGTTGTTCCTGTCAGAAAACGTTCCAAATTCCTGGCTGGTGAACTGCGTTCCATTGTAGGATACGAGGGTTCTTGTTACCCCGAAATGGCTGAATATATCCTGCAGCCAGTTTATTGTGCTTGCCGAAGTAGCCTGGTTCAGTGGCACCGCTTCTATCCACTTAGTGTGGAAATCCGCTACCACGAGAACCATTTTATCTTGTACTGGCCCTGCAAAATCGACGTGAACCCGCGACCATCTCTCCCGCGTTTGCGGCCAGTTTAACGGTAGGGCGGCGGGCTGCATAGGCAAATTGTCAATGCAATTCTTGCATTGCGCTGCCGTGAACTCTATTTCGCGGTCTATTCCTGGCCACCAAAACAAGGACCGCGCAACTGTTTTCATTGTCGAAGACCCCTGATGCGTTTCATTGTAATAATAAAAATAATGAATGAACTTCTTAGTTTATTACTTTACGATACATATTGCAATTCGCGAATTTTAGCCGGATATTTTGCGAGACGCGTCCACTTGAAATTCATTTCCCGGGTTACAGCAGTGTCGAGATATTATTTCCCAAAAAGTGGGACAAAATACATGGGTGTTCCAGTTAATTCTGTGCTTAAATGTATAAAACAGAATTTTGGTGAAAGAGTAACTGGAACAACTGTGCATTTTTACGGCGAGTTTGAGGGCGCATACCTAAACTGGTGTCATTCTGGAAATTCATTCCAAGTGGATACGCCTGACAAGCTCACCGGCTACAATTGGTAAATTTCTTTGTGTGTCGTAAAGTAATTATCTAAGCAGTTAATTAGTGAATGTTTGTTATTACTTGAATATGTGTTTCAATTTCTCGTGCTACTAATGCTCGCCTCTTCGAATAAACCAGTTAAACGATAAGAATAATGCTACCTGCTACAGGCGATTTTTAAAATTTCCATAAAGCTTAAAAATGTGTTGTGCTTAGAGCTCTGCACGGGCCCGGCCCGGGCTTTCCACGGGCCCGGGCCGGCCCGAAAGCCCGGGCCGGGCCGTCCGAAGCGTTTTTTTTTTGGTGGGCTCGGGCCGGGCCCGGGCTTAAAGCCACGGGCCCGGGCCGGGCTCGGGATTGAGGCCGCGGGCCCGGGCCGGACTCGGGCTTGAAGTCACAGGCCCGGGCCAGACTCGGGCCCGCTCATTAAAGGACTTAAGTAGGCCTTCGAGCACACGCAACCGTTATGCATTACATGCCTCAATGCATTCTGTGCCAAGCTGAAGTCACACGTGAAAAATGACTGTCATCATCATCATCAGCCTATATTGATGTCCACTGCAGGACGAAGGCCTCTCCCTGAGATCTCCCATTAACCCTGTCTTGCAATAGGTGATTCCAATTTGCGCCTGCGAATTTTCTAACTTCATCACCCCACCTAGTTTTCTGCTGTCCTAGACTGCGCTTTCCTTCTCTTCGTATCCATTCTGTAGCTCTAATGGTCCATCGGTTATCCATCCTACGTATTACATGGCCTGCCCAGCTTCATTTTTTCCGCTTAATGTCAACTAGAATATAGGTTATCCCTGTTCTCTGATCCACACCGCTCTCTTGATTCTATATCTTATCGGATGACTGTATATCTTATCGAAGAAAATAGTAAAACAGATGATATTCTCATTTTAACAGCCGAGCTGTTTCAGCCGGGCGCAATGTGTCTGCTGAATCAAAATAAAAAAAAAATGTGCCGATCCTGGTAGCAGTGTAGAAAGGGTCCAAGCGCAATGGCACATACACCTGTGAACTTGCGAAGCTGAGCCTGGATAAGTCTAGCTAAGAATGGTGGGGACTACTTAAACTTAGTCAGTCATCGATAGGCAATTGATAGCCAATCAATAGGTAGTCGATAATTGATCAATAACCAATAAATTCCGGAAACTTCTGTAGGTGACTTGGTAGTGCTTAGCCTAGCCCAAATACGTGGCCAATATCTTGCAATAGAAAATCGAAAGCCAATAAATAGCTCATTGATAATCAATCAATTATAAATAAATTACGGGGAATGCTGGGGATGACTTGGTAGTACTTAGCCTAGCCCAAAAGTCAGGACTAGTTAGGTGCCCATCAGGTCCGCTGTCTCTTTAGCATTGCGCCTGCAGTGCTACACTATTTTTATTTTCCACGAAAACAAACATTGTTTCCGCGTAAGGAAAAATAAACTATACAAAGAACCACTCCTCAAACCATTTCCATGTTACCGCTTTTTCGATTGCACTATTACCAGTGTCGATACTATTGCATTATTTTAGCGCTAAGGCCAGTTACTATTGTGCTTCAATGCATAAAACAGCGTTTTCCTCAAAAAGTTAACTGGAACGCCCATTCATTTCGTCGGACACTTTGAAAATTAATATCTCGATACTGGTTCAGTCCTGAGAATTCATTCCAAGTGGATACGCCTTGCGAACGCAGCGGCTATAATTCGTAGATTGAAAGATGTGCCGTAAAATGAATAATTGAAAAGTTAATTAGCGTAATTATGTTAAATATTCAATTTCGCGTTTTGACCATTCATTAGGCCCGCCGCGTCAGAATTAGCTTGGAACTACATAAAACAATTATTCTCCTCAGAGCGTCGTCACATTAATGCGTACACAAGAAATCCTGAGATATGGTCAGTTCCATACTTCAGGACACTCTATAAGCATCGGTCGTTAATACATAACCTACCATTGACTTTGAACAAATACAAAAATGTCGATAATTTCAGTAAGAAAGAACTCAGCCCATACGTTGGTAGCTTGTAATATATCTGATGTGATTATTATTCTGCCTTCGTGTATGGCTCTGAGTATATAATGTACATCCTGTTTCGTTTTATTACCAAATGTTAATCTGGTAAAATTCAGTCTCATGCTACGTTGCATAGCTGGTGTTGCCTTGTTTTGTATAGCTAGTATTGCTATTGCATAGCTTATATAGGCTGATGATGATGATGACGATTGCTATTGTAGTGTGGTTTAAATGCAATCTGTGAAAACATTTCCTAATTCTCTTAACTCGCCGTGACGGAAATATTCTGTTTTGCCGTTCATAGCTATTTCGTCCGTGAGGGATTCCACCGACAGCTGGAAATATATGTGAATTATTGTACATGTGCGCACACTGTTTGCCTTGCGTGGTGTTTCGGGTCACGTCAAGCTACGTATGTAGCTTTTAGTCCAAAATGACCGTCAAGCATGTAAATTGGAGAATAAATTGATTTGATTGATTTCGTCGGACGCTTTGAAAATTATTATCTCGAAACTGGTTCAGTCCTGAGAATTCGTTACAAGTGAATACGCCTGCGAACTCAGCGGCTATATTTCGTAGATTGAAAGATGTGCCATAAAATAATTAATGAAAAAGTTAATTAGCGTAATTACGTTAATTCTTCAATTAGGCGTTCTGTTTTCTCTTCGAAGTAATGACCGCCTCATCGAGTAGTTTAGATCAAGGATTATTATATAATTGTGCAATCTACAACAGGCAATTTTTAAAAATTTGGTTCAGCTAATATGAAACACCCTGTATATTTGCATACTAAATGACATCATAGAACCATATCGTACAAATCAAGGTAAGTGCATGGGCACCAGCGGAAAAATAGCAGCACAGGCATTGGGCCGGATTACTGATGTTCCCGTGGGAGAAACAAAGCTTTCGGCCTTTTATTGCTTATATACTGCTGCTGATTAAACCTCGAGAACGTGAGGTTGAAAGATACGGTACAATCTGTAAGTAAAAAAGATGTTTTTTTTCTTTTACAGGCCGGGCCTGGTCACGCACACGCGGGCCCTAGCTAAGCTTAGTAATGAACGCCCGGGCCCGGGCCAGGCCCGGGCTCAATAGCACGGGCCCGGGTCGGGCCCGGGCTTGGAACCACGGGCCCGGGCCCGGGCTGGTCTCGGTCATGTACGCCCGGGCCCGGGCGGGGCTCGGGCTCTGTATTACGGGCCCGGGCTGGGCTCGGGCCTTGTAAAGCGGGCCTGGGCCGGGCTCGGGCCGAAAAATCCGGCCCGTGCAGTGCTCTAGTTGTGCTCATACAACAAACGACCTTTTCGGAATACTAAAGCAGACATGTTGTTTAAGTCGGAACTTCTAGACCAGACACAAATTTTCAAAAACGTTCAGTTGGTTTGTAGAGGGTTAATACTCGTTTAAAAAAGTACTGTACACTTTGCGTTTGTATCAAGGTAACAAAGAATATACAAACAGAAATAAACTATCGAGTTCACGATGTTTGACGGCAATAAGCTTAAATGTCTGACTAGAAAAAATACCATGCTATCATGTGCTTTACCTATCAGAACTTCAGCATAAGTCGTGACGTTGATCTAAGTGTGTTTCCGTCTTGATTTTGGCCGTTAAATGCGTTTGTGAATATCTTCCTCGACTGATGGCAATAAATAATTGTCGCTTGTATAACCACCGGGACTCCAATAAATTCTTTCCATTTAACATCTTAGCAATATTTCTAGCACCATTATGTCGTCATTAAAATAATGCAAGTCTTGTATATATTCCGCAACAATATGTATTTTTTACGCCAATACTGCCAAAAAGAATATGTAATTGCAGCTCTTCTGCACTGAGACTTTCTCGCCCATCCACAGAGAGAATACTATTTATCAGGAATAACCACAGAGGTCCCCACCGCTAAGGAAAGATATCCGTTAATATTTCTAAACATTTGTGTAGTGTAATTGTTGGGCATGCACAATAAGCACGGTATTTTTCTTCGATGAATGACTTACGCCATTTCCTGAAATAAAAAAAAATGCCGAGATGTATCGCACTTCTTTTATATTGGCTTGAGCGAAAGCATCTCGCCTATTACTGAAGCCGCGTTTGAGGCTCTGGGATGCTCTAGGCTTTGCCGCTTTTATCCGTTAAGCTGTTCTGGTTCCCAATTTTTCAATGAATTTATTTTGGTCAAAGTGTTAATTAAGTGAGGTACTCATATCTCCTGTCTACCTAATAACTAATGTATGTAACTGCTTTAGGAGTATAGCTACGAATAACTATAATATTTGTAAACAACACATCAATATAAATGTGGAACCTTTTCTTCCCCATTTCGTTGAATACAGTGAAATCCGTCTGCGGAACTTTTCCTTTGAGAACCCGTGTAAAGCCCTTGCTGAAAAATTGCTTAAATCTTTACCGGATGGATGCAAGATTATGACCTATTATAAGAGTTTATGTGAAGATACATTTTTGGAAGCGAAATAAGGTTGAACGAAGTTATGGAACACCAACACAGCCTTTGTTTCTATCTGAATAAAGCTGTACTTACATTTTACCGCAACTGTTCGAAAGATCACTCATTCGGAAGAAGAGCCGACCGGAGTAGACTTGTTTCGCTTGGGCTCTGTCGACTTTCATTAATCTCGTAAGAAATTCAAATCTTGTGACCAAAAACTTTGTCGGCAGACCTTCGTGAAGTCATCCGGAAGCCCCATGAGAAGTGTGGTGCCCGCGAGTGCATATTATTTTGCGCTTTTGGACTTTGATGTTTACCGGAGCGGCGTTGCCGTGTTAATGCTGACGCAGCCGTACACGGCTGCACGGAGTTAGGTGAGGCATTCCACGGCCTTACCCGCCGCTCGCTCGCTTGCTACAGTTTCGCGACGCTCACTATGGCGCATATCGCTGGATGCCAGCCAGCCGCTTCTACTTCTACCGAAGGGAGTGGGGGTGGAGCTGTTACTACAGCTCCACCCGCCCCCGGTGTTGAAGCTGCCGCCGGGCCTTCGTCGCAAGAAACCACCGCCATAGACTTCGAAGACATCTCGGTAGATCACCATGACGACTCTGCCATTATGGACGAGGACCTTTCGCAAGGGACGCCATCGGAATGTCCTTATTACAATTGGTCTTCACACCTCATGTAAGAACGAAGAAGAAGCTCGCCAGAGCCTAGCAAGTGCGCGTGGCAGGCAGGGTGATCTCTCTGCTATTCCCCTCCTCCGCCACCGCGTTATCATCAACGTCATACACAGCTGCAAGCGCTGGGGCATCAAAGAAACCTTTAGTTAAGAAGAGGCGACGACTACCGCCCCCCACCCCCCCCCCCCCCCCACCCCTGCCGCGTAGCGACTTCTAGATTATCATCCGACCCAAGAAAGACCCGGTTCGAACATAATCATTTTTAGTACCCCAGATCAGGAGGTTGCGGATATTACGCGCAAAATCACGCAGATTGTGTTGTGCGGCCGCCGGGGCTCTGTAGTGGGGATGTCTTGGCTAGAGGTGTCTTAGCTGTGTCTTGGCTAGAGGTGCGAGCGCAGATCGCGAGCTGTTGACCCCAGCTGAGACTGTCGTTTTTCCCGTCGTGCAATACTTTCGCCTGACGTACAACGCTAATAAACCCCCTTCGAAAGGGAATACTCTTAAACGCACCGGGGCGAAACACGGGGCAGCGATCACTACATCCTCAGCATCTCGGTATCCACCCCGAAACTTAAGTGAACAATTGGCGAAATTAGGCTCACTGACAGGGAGGCGTATAGGCAGTATCCCCCGCCCGAAAGTGGTGTAACGAATATAGCCAAATGGATGCAGCACCTCCGGGATGCCCACATCCAAAACAACCAGATCATCCAGCGCACGGTTGAGACGCCCGAAGTCAACTGCCGGCTCTTACACCTGTGGGAAGCCCGTGAGGGCATCCTCAAACTGTGGCAACGACAGCGGTTAAACAGGAATCTGCGTCTAGAAATCCAGAATATAACAGAAGAAGCCACAAGTTACGTGACCAAGCTGATGCAGCACAATTGGATACGGTTTTGCACCTCGCTCAAGGGTACCCTGAGCACAGCGCAGGCGTGGGCCATCCTGCGTTGCCTGATCGAGCCCGACCAGGCCAAATCGACAACCTAGTCGGACGCTTCAAGAAATTACTCACAAATTCCCCGAGAACGACCAGGATCTGATTGACACCCTAAAATCCAGATACCTGGGTAGCGACCCCATGCAACCCTGCATCCTAAAATACGAAGGGGAACCAAGACCGGAACTGGACGCTCCGATCCCGGATGAAGAGGTGTATGCCGCGGCATGAGCCTCACAGCGCAACATTGCTCCCGGGGATGAATGTCATCCTGGACTTGACCGAATACCTAGACGAGGAAGTCTGGAGCAAGGGCCACGTACCGATCGAGGGGGAAAATGTGCAAATCGTGACCATTCCTAAACCCGACAAGAAGCCCGCGATCGATGCCCTGCGTGCCATCTCGCGGAATTCCTGCCTCGGCAAGCTGTACGAGCATCGAAGCCCGCCTCCAATACTACATAGAGGACGGTGACCTCTTCCCGCACACCATGCTTGGCTTCAGGCCGGGACTTTCTGCGCAAGATGCTTTCCTAATCCTAAGGTAAGAAGTTCTCAAGGGCATCGCGAAGGGATGGGAACGCCTCCTGGTCGCACTCAACCTGATAGGGGCCTTCAATAACATCTATCACTAGGCCATTCTCAAGGGACTGAACAACATCAGCTGCGGGGAGCGCATCTTTAGTTACGTCAAATCGTTCCTGATGGGCCGGACCCCAACTATCGGAATGTTCCAGACTCGATCGGATACGATCGACGTGCCGAACAAAGGAACGCCTCAAGGGGCGATAGTCTCCCCGATTCTCCTTAACTTCGCGATGCTAGCATCGCGAAGTTAAAGAGAATCGGATATCCAGCGACCAAAAAGCTGCGGAAGATCCCGGACCTAGGTTACGCCCTGTACGCAAACGACATCACGCTCTGGGCCGCCAAGGGCTCCCTCGCGCAAAAAGAGAATCTCTCTAAGGCCGTCGCAGCCTCCCTTCAGGAGGCCGGGATGGCTGTGGAGGGATTTGCGGCAGCAAGCGGGAGGCGTTGCGCACCCGAGAAGGTTAAGGTGATCCGGGGGAACAGTGGAGGAATCTACAATTCCCCTGGCCCTATCAACCTCTATCTAGAGTACCAGAAGGTAACTGAAAGCAAAAAGTCTAGGATTATGGGTTTTTGGATCAAGTGCGAGCTGAAAGGTCTCGCGGATTATCAAACGAATGAAAAGAAGCCACGAGGCATACGAGAAAAGGACACGCACTGCCTCGTCCGGGCTCTGGTGATCAGCAGAGTAACGCATAGCGTGCGGTATCAATATCACTCGCTAAACAAACGCGACCAAGAACAAGTCGATGCCATCATCAGAGGGGCGTAGAAAACAACTCTGGGTCTCCCGGTGACCACCTCAAACGAGAAGTTAGCGGCTCTCGGGATCCACAGCCCCTTTCTCTGATCTGTCGGACGTGGTTATGGATTCGCAAGAAGCCAGACTACACAACACAGCCGTGGGCAGAGCAATCCACCACCGGACCGGAACGGCAACGGAGCTCCTTACCCTCAAAGGGCAACGATCACTCCCGTCCGAGGTCAGAAGCAAGATCAAGGTGAATCTCATCCTGAAGCACATGAGTGATGAACTTCACGAAGGGCGACGCAAAGCTCGCGTCGACAGACAGCGCCGACAATTCAAGGGTGACCCGTATACAATGTACGCGGACGTGGCGGCGTACCCTGCAGGGGGCCTCTTCGGGGTAGCCGCCGCGAATGGGAGAGACAACTTTACCCTCGCGGCCTCCGTCAGGGCAAGACCCCAGCTGCGGCTGAAACCATAGCCGCGGAGCTAGTAATAAAGCAACAAAAGAGGGTGGACAGGGAAGTTCAAGTCATTGCCGACTCGCAACAGGCCTGCCATAACTTTACCAATGGATGAACAACGCTGCTGGCGCCTCAAATTCTAGGCACGAGGCTGCAAGACTCCAATAAAATAACGTGGACGCCGGGCCACGCGGGACTCGGGAGGACGACAGTGCGAACGCCTTAGCTCGAGCGCTAATCAACCGAGCGGGGCAAAACCAATCAACTCATCAATCCCCACCCTTTACCTTCGTGCGCCTGCCATCCAATTACTGCGACTGACTCGAGATCCAGCGACCCAACCGCAGGACTTATCCTCCCCCTCACAAAAAGCTCAGCAATGAAGAGGCAGTAGCTCTCAGACTTATTCATACTAACACATTCCAAAACCTACACAGATACAGCAAAATGTACCCACTGTGCTGAAGGCACTGACCGAGGTGCTGGTAAAGGTGGAAGAAGACAACCAAGGCTTGCTCGCCCGCTTCGTCATAGCTCCCATTGACTTGTTTCGTTCTATCGTTGAAACGCTAGATCAAGTGCTGCTAGGCAAACATTCCCATTGCATCTGGTGGACGTGCGGGGTTTCTCTTCGACATCGTGGAACTCCGCAGTCGGACGTTACCACCTGCTCTGGCGATGAATGATCCCGAACCGTCCCAGGCGGCTGCTCCCGTACTCACGACCATTGTCTTCCCTGGCGTCATCCGACAACGCGATCCTGCTATATTTAGCGGAGGAGCTGACCTCGACGTCGTGGACTGGTTCGCCGAATACGACCGCGTAAGTGCCTATTATAAGTAGGACGACCCCGCCAAGCACGCTAATGTAAGTTTTATTTGACGGGCGTTGCGAACCAATAGTTCGGAAATCATGAATCCAATTTTACCACCTGGTCCGCTTTCACGAGCCCTTTGAATGAGGTCTTCGGCCGTCGCGCCATTCGCCGTCTTCGTGCTAAGCAGCGCTTGCGTGGTCGGGCTCAACGCAATGACAAGAGCTTTACCAGATCGTGCAGGCACGTCAACTCATTCATGGACGAAGCTGACAGGATCAAGCTCGTCATGAATGGCATCGATGACCACGCCTTCCTGATGCTCGTCCCCAAGAGTCCCCAGACGGTTGCCAAGGTAATTCAGCTATGTCAGCAGTACGATGAGCTGCGCAAGCAGCGTGCTCAACACGCTGTACTGATCAGCAGGATACCGCGGATCTTGCTCCCCTAGATTTCAGCAGCGACGCTGCCGACATTTCTGCTTTATTGCCGCAGATAAAGCAGTTCATCCGCATGGAAGTCGCGCGTCAACTGTCTCTGGCGACTAGCCCTTCTCAGCCGGTGACATCCTTGGCTCCTTCGCTTCCTCAAGTGCTTCAACCGCAAGTTGCTGAGGCGCTGCCAGCTGCCGCTCCTCCGCAGCCCGTTCTTTGACCACTGACGTACGGCTAACGTTGTCACCCGGCCTTAGGTTCCTCCAGCTCCTGACGGCTACCGGACCACTGGAATTTCCATGTGCCGCCACCACCTTCACGTCCGGTTCCCGTTCCTTACTGGGTCGCTAGAGACCCTGTCATCAACCCGTGGCGCACACCTGATAACCAGACAATATGCTATTCATGTGGTTTCCCGGGCCACGTAGCACGATTCTGCTGCCATCGCAACTTCCATTTTCCTGACATGGGGGCGCCTCCAGCTACATGCCTGCTCGACTTCAGAGAGCGCTCACAAGCTTACTATTCTCGTTGAAATGGTCTCAAAAGAGGGTATCCTCACGGACCCTAAGAAACTTAGTGCCATGTCCGCGTTCCCAAACCAACTACTATGAAAGAGCTTCGCAGCTTCATCGGATTATGCTTGTATTCCTGACGCTTCGTCCGCAATTTTTCCTTAATAATCGGCCCCTTAATCGAGCTTCTTACCGGCCGTAGTGACCTACCGGACTGGACCCCGGCATATAACGACGCATTTGAAGAACTGTGCCGCCTTCTCACTTCACCACCAGTACGTCGCTACTTCGATCCCTTATCTCCAACTGAGATTCACACGGGCGCTAGTGGTGTCGGGCTAGGCGTTGTTCTTGCATAGCGCAAGCATGGCTTCGACCAGTACGTCGTAGTGTAAGCCAGCCGCACCCTTACTAAAACTGAGGCGAACTATTCCGTAACTGAGAAGCAATGTCTGGCTATTATTTGGGCTATCGGAAAATTTCGTCTTTACGTGTTATCATCATCATCATCATCATCATCATCATCATCAGCCTATTTATGTAATCTGCAGGACAAAGGCCTCTCCCCGTGATCTGAAATTTCCCCAGTCTTGCGCTAGCTGATTCCAACTTGCGCCTCCGAATTTCCTAACTTCATCACGCCGCCTAGTTTTCTGCTGCCCTCGACTGCGCTTCCCTTGTCTTGGTATTAATTTTTTAATTGTCTACCAGACAATAAGCTGGAAGGTCTGCTGTGCTAAAAGCCGTGAAAACTGCTTGAGAGGGCCCAGGTTACCTTTACATGGCAGCAGCTGTACAAGGTGCGCCGGTTGAGATGATAGATACGCCGATTCCATTCTGTAACCCTAATGGTCCACCGGTTATCCGTCCTACGTATTACATGGCCTGCCCCGCTCCACTTTTTCCGCTTAATGTCCACTAGAATATCGGCTATTTCCGTTTGTTCTCGGATCCACACCGCTCTGTCCCTGTCTCTTGACGTTAAGATCTAACATTTTTCGTTCCATCGGCCGCTGTGCGGTCCTTGACTTGTTTTTGAGCTTCTTTGTTCACCTCCAAGTTCCTGCCCCATATCTTAGTACCATTAGAATGAATGATTGTACACTTTTCTTTTCAACGACAATAGTAAGCTCCCAGACAGTATTTGGCAATGCCTGCCGCATGCATTCCAACCCAATTTTATTCTTATGTAAGTTTCGTTCTCATGATCAGGGTCTCCTGTGAGCAATTGACCTAGATAAACGTACTTCTTTACGGACTCTATTGGCTGACTGTCGATCCTGAATTCTTGTTCCGTTGCAGGCTCTTGAACATTATGTTTTTCTTCTGTATTTTAATCTTCAACCCCTCTCTTACACTTTCTCGGTTAAGGACCTCAATCATTTGCTGTCATTGCTGAATAGGACAATGTCACCTGCAAACCGAAGGTTGCGGAGGTATTCGCCGCTGATCCTCGCTCCTAAAACTTGCAAGACTGAGAGCTTAAATAGTTATTCTAAGCATGTCGTGAATGACATTGGAGAGATTGTGTCTTCTTGCCTGACCCCTTTCTTGATAGGTATCTTTCTACTTTCTTGTCGAGAACCAAACTTGCTGTGCAATCCTTGTAGATATTTGTCAAGATATTCACGTATGCCTCCTGTACTCCTTGATTACGCAATGCATCTATGACTGATGGTGTCTCTTCTGAATCAAATGCATATTCATAATCTATGAAAGCCATATAGAATGGCTAATTGTGCTCCACATAATTCTCACTTACCTGATTGATGACATGGATGTGATACATTGTAGAGTATTCCGTGCTGAAGCCAGCCTGTTCTCTTGGCTGGTTGAAGTCTACCGTTGCCCTGATTCTATTGGAAATTATCTTGGTCAATATTTTATACAATACTGAAACCAAGCTAATGGGTCTCTTATTCTTCAATTCTTTAATGTCTCCATTCTTATGAATGAGTATAATGTAGGCATTCTTCCTTCTCTCTGGTACACTTGAAGTCGTGAGGCATTGATATAAAGGGCCGCAAGCTTTTAAAGCATGATATATCCTCCATCTTTGATTAAATTGAGTGTTATTCCATCTTCTCCAGCAGATTCTCCCCTGGTCATTTCTTTCAAGGCCCTTCTAACTTCATTGCTTGTTATAGAACGAGCCTCTGTATCCTGTTCATCACTACTTCGATTGAAAGTGGCTTAGCTGCTCTGGGAATTGTACACGTCAGTATAGAATTATGCTGCTGCTTTTACAATGTCATCGAAATTGCTGATGATATTATTATAGTGCATACATTTTGCCTTCTCCTATGCCAAGTTTTCTTCGCACTGATTTCATGCTACGTTCATATTTTACTGCTTCCTCAATCTTTTTCACGTCATAATTTCGCATATCCTGTACTTCCTTATTGATCAGTTTCGACAGTTCAGCGAATGCTATCTGATCTCTCGAATTTGACACTTTCATGTTTTGCCATTTTTAATTAGGTCCTTTGTTACTTGGGAGAGCTTACCTACTGGTTGCCTTCGTGCCTTCCCTCTCACTTCATTTGCTGCTTCTGAGATCAGCCTAGTTAAGGCTTCATTCATTACCTCTAGGTTGTCTTCATCTTCCTTTTCTAAAGCTGCATATTTGATTGCGAGCACCTGCCTGAATTGGTCTGATTTTACCCTTACTGCGTCTAGGTTGGCCTGTTTCTTCTTGACTAATTTTATTCTTTCTCTCTTCAAATTAAGAGAAATCCTAGGTCTGACTAACTTATCGCCACTGCACATTACCCTACCCAGCACCTCTACACCCTGCACTATGCTGGGATCGGCAGAGAGTATGAAATCTATTTCATTCATTGTTTCTCCATTAGGGCTTTTCCAGGTCCATTTTCTGTTGCTGTTCTTACTGAAGAAGTATTCATGATTCGGAGCCTATTCCTTTCCTCGAATTCTACCAACATCTCTCCTCCAGTGTTCCTAGAACCGATGCCTTAGTTGTCAATTGCTTGCTGACCTGCCTGCTTTTTCCCCACTTTTGTATTGAAGTCTCCCATGGGTACAGTATATTAAGTTAGCACCTTTCTCATTACTGGTTCAACATCTTCATGAAACTGATCTATTTCTCCATCATCGTGACTGGATGTTCGGGCGTAGGCTTGTACTACCTTCATTCTATACGTCCCTATTCGGCTTTATTACGACGACTGCCACCCTGTCATTAATGCTGTAGATTCATCAATGTTACCCGCCATGTAATTATGCACTAAAAACCCTATTTCGAACTCTGTCTTGTCTGGAAGACCTCAGTAGCAAAGGACGTGGCCGTGACTCTGCACTGTATAAGCACTGTGCACTGACGTGAGCAGTGAGTGCACACGAGTTTATCGAAGAAGGAAATCTGCTTGTAAAAAACTTCTACATAATCAGAGCTAACAAAATTTGAAGTATTATCAATTTATTTCGGCAACCTTTAAACTTTCTGCTTGAAAGTTGCCGAGAAGATGATAAACATTTTGATTCTCTATCTGAATCCAAAAAACGTGCTTTATTTATTGATCTTCGTTCTAGAAACAGACTCCCAATGAGCGGAAATGTAGCCCTAATCATCTATACCTCACAGTAAATGCAAGAGTCCTTAGACGTATTGGCTAAAGGATTGGAGAGCCGGTTCACAACGCGCGTTCAAGCATCTACAAAACATGACTCTGCCTCGTGCGCATGTGCGTACCACAAAAGCGCAGAGGCGCGAGCCGTCCTCCTGCTAGTGTTGAAAGTCGGTTGTACATTCCTCGGAATTGGGGAGCCCTTAATAGCCTGCCTCACGCTATCCGAAACGCAGTGAACAAATTCCTTAATCTAGTTTTCGCCCTTGGTATTTTGTTGCTTCTTCCTATCCTTATAATTGATTGCACAAAAATTATCCATATGCTGCCGAATATGTTGTAGATTTCATATAATAAATGCATAGGCACATCACTATTGTCTTTTCTAGAGATATGTGATCGCTGACCTCAACGCTTTTCTGCTCACAGTAGCAGATGAGGAGCCTCATTTCCCCCCAGACAGTGCAATGTCCTATAAGGTCTCTTAGCGCTATCTGAAAAAAATCCTAACCACTAGAGTATGATGTTTCAGAGGTGAGAACATGCTTCTGTTACATTAAACGAGGCAGCTAATAACCGCTTGCCTTTTCACTGCTTTAACATGGATTGCATTTACTTAGAAATTTCTGCTATTGTTCGCGCTTAACATTCATTTTCATTTCAGTTCATTTTCATCAATCCTATCGCAATATAGTTCGCTTTCAAGTGCGACAAAATGTAAAACCAAGAAACGTTGTGGATAAAGCATTAGGTGCGACACTTAGCTGCAAATGATTTTAGTCCATCAAGCTCTCCATGAAAATAAAGTTTCAGAATTTGAACCCCAACTGGCTATCAATTTTTTCGAATAAACCGTTTAATAACTAACCCAAAATTACCTAGAAAAACGTAGTTATGCCTAATTTTCAACACATTGGAAGATGCAAATTTTGTCAGGAATGATATTCTACGTGAACTTGTCACACATGAACTCCTCTGCTAGCATAGATGCGTTTGCATCTCGAAATCAGGAGCTGCCTAAGTAAATTTGCAATAGACAGATTAAATACATGTTCATTTACCACTGTCATACTTCCTCTCTCCGAAGCCTAAAATGTAAAATATTCGGAGCTACACATAGATAGATTTCGTAATTCAGAGTGCAAATCACGTTGCAGGCAGCACTTGTGCTTGCCACCTCGCATGCAGCTCTTCTGAGATGCAGGTTACTGTCAGTTGACAAATAACTGACAAAATTATGAAGTTTGAATTTATCGGCAGCGGCTATGAGAAACATACGCGAGAACCAGACCGATCAGAGAACTTGGCGGCAGCGAAGAAACACGAGAGACGGGCAGCGGAGAACCGCCTCACTTGTGCAATTTACAGAAAAATCACGGTCAGCCGGTGTGCGGCGCCCCGTGTAAGCTTGCAATGTGCTCGTACCTCAATTTCCGTTAACGCGTTATAATGCACCCATCAGTATGTTTCCTGCAATTAGGCTCAAAGATTTTAGGTCACATTTTCTTATATTTATTAGCTCCCATTTTGTTACCTGTTGACCCTTCGTGGTGAAAAACTGATGAGATAAATTGTTTCGGTTTTCATAGCATCCTTGCCCGAAGCCCACGTTCACCAGGCCGTATACCAGACAGGATAGGCTTGTGGTATTAAATTATTTACTTCGATAAATACATTTTCTACCAGCGATACTTTTGACGAGCATACACGTACACAATACGGAGAACATGCAAAGCGGATTATCTACGAGAGGCGCTAAATACTGCCGCAGTCATTGTAGTACAATATAGAAATGCCCGTGATACAATCGAACACGGTAAAGCCTTTCATGGATTGCGTGGTGCTGGAACGCGCAACTACGATCACCGCTGCCGTGCCATCGAAAACCCATCAATTTTTCCTATGGCAGAGTTGTACCACTACAAGCCAGTATGTTGTTTTGAATGCGAAGCATTTCTTGGCGAACATTTCCTACTTTGACAGTATCTATCTATCTATCTATCTATCTATCTATCTATCTATCTATCTATCTATCTATCACCCACCTACGTCTTTGTGCTCGCATGGTCGTTTCGTTAACTTGGTAGGTACGAAAATAGGCATAGTATGACAAGTGTGTATAACGACCGCAAGTGATAGGTCATGACATAAATATCATGACATGCGTGTCATGTAGATCATGACAATGACCCAGTAAAAAGTGTAACGCTCAAAAAGCACTGGAATGAGTTCGAACGTGGACACTAAGTGAAGGAAACACTAAAGGATGATGGTATAAGTCATAGTCATCAGCATGACTCAGCAAAAATGAGAATGACTCAGCGAAAAAAGATTAACACTCAAAAACCACTGAAATGGGTTCTGGTGTGGGTGCTAAGTGAAGAAGAGTGAGAGAGAGTGACAAAAGTTTATTTTGATGGGGCACGGAGAAGCGTCGATCTCCGTGGTGGGTGGAGCCTTCAGTCCAGGGCCCCAGCAGCGGTGGCAGCACTTTCGGCTCTGGCGATAAGCTTTCGCTGATCCTCCAGTGCCGAGCTGGTCAGCACCATCTCCCACTGCTCGTGCGTTTCGTTTCGATTTGGGGAGTTATTGGGGATATTTTGGCATGCCCTTGTGGTGTGGTAGAGGGTAGCTCGCTCTGTACAGAAAGAACAAAGGGGCTGATAAAGGGTGGGGTACATCGCGTGAAGGAGCGTGAGGTGAGGATAGGTGTTGGTCTGGAGTTGCCTCCAGGTCGTGGCTTCAGCTCTTGAGGGATGGGTGGGGTGGCGGCTACGTTCTTCTCGAAAGGCGGTAGTGCTGTTGTATATCGCAGTAAGCTTGTAGTGTGTCTGGACTTGGGTCTTCTGGCGTCTCTTGCAGTGCCCGGTTGCAGTGACCTCGGGCTATCGTGTGTGCACGATGGTTTCCGCTGACGCCTTCAGTGTCCCGGT
Source organism: Dermacentor silvarum (assembly GCF_013339745.2). Classification (NCBI taxonomy): domain Eukaryota; kingdom Metazoa; phylum Arthropoda; class Arachnida; order Ixodida; family Ixodidae; genus Dermacentor; species Dermacentor silvarum. The sequence goes on along the minus strand of NC_051160.1, from coordinate 109,824,840 downwards.
GTCCAAATTATCGTGGTGCGGGGTATTTCGTTGACGCGTTGTAGAATATCGCATGCGATTTTATGTAGATGGCCGTTCGCGTAGGCTCGACATGCTGATTGACAGTCTGTAAGAATATATAGTTCTTCGTTTTGTCTCGATGCCGAGATGGCGAGGGCAATAGCGGCCTCTTCGGCTGCGGCGACGTTCTGCGTACGAACGGAGGCGGATACCACTTCTTGCTGTCTGTGTCCAGCCACGCTGATTACCATGCCCTCTCCATTCGGGTACATGGCCGCATCTGTCCAGCGAGCAGTGGAGAGAGTCCCGTATCTCCTTTCTATTGTTATCGCTCGTGCTTTTCTCCTGCCCAAGTGATATTCCGGGTGCATGTTACGCGGAACAGGCGCGACCATTATTTGCTCGTGTAGGGACTTGTGGAGTACTTCTTGATTGTTGGTTGTCGCCACGGGGTATTGTAACCTTCGAAGTGTTGCTCTGCCTGTTCTAGTGAGGTTGAGGCGCGTGATTTGCGCATGTCGGTGGGCTTCAATTAGTTCTTCTAAGGTGTTGTGGATGCCCAGGGATAGAAGTTTCGTTGTTCCGCTGCCTGGAGGAAGGCCGAGGGCTTTTTGTACGCTTTCCGCAGTAACACATTTATTTGGGCTTTTTCTGTTGATGTTAAGTTCAAATAAGGTGTCGCGTACGTGACTCTACTGACGATAAGGGCCTGAGTCAAGCGTAATAAGTCTTCTTCCTTCATGCCATGTCTGTGACTGGCAACTCTATTAATCATGCGAGCTACGCTGTAGGCAGTTTGTTTCAGTGCGTTTACAGTGTGGTTATTGCGACCACTATTTTGCATGGAGACACCTAATATGCGGAGTGTTTGGACTCTGGGTATAGGTTTTTGGTTTAGGTGTATTTCTATGGCCTCTCTGTGATTTTTCTTCTTGATTTCTTTTTAAGAACGAGGAGCTCGGATTTTTCTGGGGAGCATTCCAGGTTGCACTCTTTGGCGTATTCGGTGACAGCGTCTGCCGCCGCTTGCAGGGCGTCCTGCTGTTCTCCATCCGAGCCTCGAGTTGTCCAAATGGTAATGTCATCCGCATATATTGCGTGACGAAGCTGCGGAATCTTCTCTAGATGCTCTGGGAGGTTTTTCATGGCGACGTTGAAGAGAAAAGGCGATAAGACTGATCCCTGAGGAGTGACTGTATTTGGAACCTTTTTCTCTTTTGTTCTGAGGGTATCCACGCCTACCGTTGCCGTGCGGTCCGTTAAGAATGCTCGAATGTAGTTATAGATTCGTTCGCCGCAATTGAGTTGCGATAAGTTTTTTAGGATGGCCTCATGAGCTACGTTATCAAATGCGCCTTTAAGGTCCAGTGCGAGTATGCATTTTACATGTGTGGTGACATGGTCCATTACTTCTTCCTTCAATTAGAGTAGTATGTCTTGAGTAGACAAATGTGGCCTGAAGCCGTACATCGTGTCATGAAAGAAACCCGTGTCATCCACGTGAGGCTTCAGGCGATTGAGCACAGCGTTTTCGAAAAGCTTCCCCAGGCACGACGTCAGGGATTTTCGTCGCATGTTGGTGAGACCTGGAGGCTTGCCCGGTTTCGGTATGAGTACTATGTGCGCGTGTTTCCATTCATTTGGTAGTGTTCCCGCTTCCCAATGGGTATTCAAGAAAGTCGTTAGGGCTTCTATTGAGTTGTCGTCCAGGTTTCTCAGCATTTTGTTTGTGAGCCCATCTTGTCCGGGTGTTGTGTTTCGAGTTAAGGAGTGAAGCGCTGTCCAGACTTCCTTGATTTCAAATGGGCGATCTAGGTCTTCATTTGGCTTCCCACTATATTTTGGTATAGATGTTTGGTTCCGTGTGTGATCGCCGATGTATTTTGCCTCTAGCTCTCGGAGAATACCTTCATCCGACCCCGGTTGGTTGCGAAGTATGCGTCTGATTGTGTGCGAGGTTTGTTGCTTGCTTTTGGTTGGGTCCAGTAGGTGTTTCAGGATTGCCCACGTTTTAGACGAGCTGAGCCTTCCGCTCAGGCTGGCGCACATTTGTTGCCAGTTTTGGCGCACCAAGACAGTATCGTATTCTTCCGCCTGTTGTGTAAGAGCAGCTATGCGCAATTTTAGTTTTCTATTATGCTTTTGTTTGCGCCATCTTTTCAAAAGGCCTCTACGAGCGTCCCACATATGCACGAGATGTGGGTCTACCACCGGATTTTCCGTGGTGAGTTGCATCTGCTTTGAAAGTTGCCTGATTGACTCCTTGAGCTCACTCGTCCATTGTTGCGCCGATGTGATATCCTCCTTTTCTATATTTTGTTGAACTCTCGCTTTACGAAATGCCGTCCAATCCGTCAATAAGATCTGACTGATGCGTTCGCGTGTATGCTTGAGCGAAATGGTAACCTCCAGGATGTGGTGGTCACTACCCAGCGTTTCTTCCATATTTCTCCATGTAGCCTTTTCGTGGTTCTTGATCATGGTAAGGTCCGGACATTTGTCCCTTGATACACTATTTCCCACTCTAGTTGGAAAGTCTGGGTCTGTGAGGAGTGTGAGTGCGTGTTTTTGAATGAGCGAGTGGATGGTGTTTCCTTTATTTGAAGTGAGGCTGTAGCCCCAAGTCGGATGCATCGCGTTGAAGTCGCCTAGCACAAGCAGCGTGTTGTGTTTCACCTCCTTGAGTGCCGATCTGATGAGGTAATCAAAATTTTCACCACATTTTTTTGGTGGGCTATATATGTTTAGGACGAAGACGCTGCGTGCCTTCCTGTCTGCCGGCAGTATTTCTATAAATACGTGGTCAATCTCACTACCATACAGTGTGCGGTCTATTGCCGTCAGCCTGCGGGAGACAATCACTGCTACCCATGTATCTGTCATCGCCATATACGTTTCATATCCGGACATGGTGGGCCTCGTACCTGTTTCCTGCAATGCGATAACCTGCGGTGGAGTTGTTGCGGTTTTTATGTATTGTTGTAGTGTGGCTTTTTTTCTTGAGAAGTTTCTGCAATTCCACTGCCATGCATGGAGTTCTTGTGCGTGATTATTGCGCTTACTCGCTATCGTGGGGTAATGGTGCGTTCTCCATGGACCTATCCAGATCCTCGACGCTTGAGTTCGCTTTCGGCTTCTTTCGTTTCTTTCCTTTAACAGGAAGATTGTCCGCTAGCTGCTCGCGGAAGGCGAGAAGCTGTTCCTGAAGTTTTTCGTGGAGGAAAAGTTGAAGTTGCTGCATCTGACGCTGTTCCTGCAGCTGCAGCTGTTGTAGCTTTTACGACAGGGAAGTTTCCATCTGGTGAAAGATTTCGATGGATGACGGAGTGGTATTGGGGAGGGAGTTTGATTCCGATGACAGAGAAGCGAGATGCTCCTTGCAGGTGGTTGCTACCGCCTCACTTTCCGCTAGCGAAGCTCTTAGTTTGGCTATTTCTTCCTTTGCGGCTTTTATCTCATCTTCGGCCTCTTTCATTTGTTTAGTGTGTCTTTCTTTGATTTTTCTAATTTCTCTAATGTAAATTTCCCTAGTCTCTTTTAACTCTCTTGCAGTGTGTATCTCTGTCCTCTTTGAGTTGTTTACGGAATTCGTCTTTGAAAGTGGGGATTGTTATGTTTTTGTCTGCACAGTTAGGGATCACGAGCAGTGAGAGACGGAAAACAATGTTGCGACCAGCTCACCTGCGAGTTTGTTGATTTCTGCTGCCCTGGCGCTGCTATATGCCTGGCACGGGACGTCGACCTCTGTCGGGAATCTTGACCGGGATTTCGATCGTGTTCCCGCCCGAGAGGAGTTCTGTGGCTGGCGAATGGTGGGCCGCGATTCCCTTTGGTGTGCTGTTTTCTTGGATTGATTCCGGTATCTTTCGGGACAATCCCTTGCAGCCGTGAGATGTTCGCCCTGGCATAGGGCGCACTTTGGAGTGCACTCGTGATCTTGCGCAGGGTTGGCCGTACCACACTTTGCACACAGGTTCACGTCTGATTGAGGGCACACGTCTGCGCGGTGTCCCACCGTGCGACACAGTTGACATACTTGTTTCGCGGAGCTGTACAAGTAACAGCGTTTTTCTCCGTCCATGTAATACACGACGAAAGGCACTTCTTCCCCTTCGAAAGTGATGAGAGCCGAGTGGGTAGTACCTAGCATTTTCGCATACAGGACGGCATGTCCTGGCGCGTAAAGTCCTTCCATCAGAGTCCTTACGGAGGTTCCAGAGGTTATGCCGTGGATGACACCTTTGCCCGCGTTGTCAGGCGTTGCTGCGTATGCGGTGACAGCGTATTCTTTCTCTCCAAGTTGTAGACATTTGATTCCGATTAGCTCGATCGCGTAATCTCTGTCGGGTACGCTCGCGATGGCGATGTTTTGTTGAGGCTCTATTCTTACGATCATGGTTTGCGTGCACGTTCCGATTAGCGGATTACTCGCCCTTTTGATGCTGTTGGCGATTTTATCCGATTTGCTAAGTGAAGGAAGCACTAAAGGATAATGATAGAAATTATAGTCATGGCGATGACTGAACAAAAATGACAATGACTCAACGAAAAAAACATTAACACTAAAGAAATACTGAAATGGGCTGGGACGTGGGCACTAAGTGATGGAAACACTAAAGGATGGTGGTAGAAGTCATGAGCATGACTCAGCAAAAATGACAATGACTCAGCGAAAAAAGATTAACCCTCAAAAGCCACTCAAATAGGTTCGGACGTGGGTACTAAGTGAAGAAAAAGGCTAAATGTTGATGCTTGAAGCCATAGTCATGAGCATGACTGAGGGCTTTAGCCTTAAGGTATCTTAGGTGTCTCTAAAGGGACTCCTGAGGACTCATGACATGAATGTCCTGACATGCGTGTCGTTTAGGTCACGAAAGAGCCGCCAACGTCTTGGTGCTCTTAAGGTCGTTTCGTTAACTTCGTAGGTTGCCCGCCCATTGCTTCGCTTAACATCGATTCCCACAGGGCGTGGTATCTGCCGGTCTTTTTCTGGGTTCAGATTTTGAAAGTGGCGCCTATAGAAATCTTTGAAGTTCCTTGGTGTGCACTGTCCCACTACAGCATCTGTGAAATAGTAGAGCATCCGCCGGTACCGGAGGATGTAGACGAGTGCTGTCTCCGTTTACATACTGGTAAAATAGGTACAACCACACTGCCAACCCGTTGCTTCTAAAGGAAGATGGTTCCAGACTTTTGGAAGGACGCCCATCTGAAGGAAAGTTTGCGGCAGTGCACCGTCAGACTCCTTTCTTTAGATTTCTTTGGCGTTTTGTTTGTCTTGGTTTTGTCACAGCGAGCATTGCGGCCCAAAGTAAAGTCCATTTGGAGAGCTGAACATATGGCCGGGGAGCTGCTTGTACCCATGAAAACCGGTGAGTGTCCAGTGATGGTAATCCCACCACGCATCTCCCGAATGCAAGCTCGGCATCCTACCCGCTAGACCATGGACATCGCGGCCCTGGACAACTTCTTAGCATCTACACACTGGTTTCCAGTGCCTGACAATGCTTTCTCCGCAGCAATGTAGCGTTGCTGTAAACGGCAAAAAAGCGTTCAACGAATTCGCAGCCTTATAAGTGGCTGCGAAGTCCCCTGAAAGTATGTTTTACGAGTATTCCGAGATAATGCACACCAGCACGAGTTTTACATTATAACCTCGCGAGATATTTTCCCTAAAACGTCCGTGTGATGCTTCTAGCAAACCGACAGACTTGAAGAGTAAGGGGGGCGGGGGGAATTGTAAAGCACCACTTGTAACAGCTGGTTCTCGTGCGCCGGACGCCTTCCCTAATAGTGCCGTTGTTACGTTAAGGGACATAGCGCTACAACTTCAGCAAAACAACCAGGCCTGGTGTTCCGCAGTCCGCTGCTATATTCTTAGATTGGCAGACAAACACGCTCCGATTTCGATATTCGCGATTAGCATTCTTTGCCTATTCGAGCATTTTTGAATCAATCTATCTATCTATCTGCTTAAGCAGACCCAGTGACCAAAGTACTCTACTAGATTTGGCCCCTAGTTATCTGCTTTTGGGCATGATGCTGTCTTAGTCGCTCCATTGTAGTCATTTTAGCTTCTAGATCATATTCTTGTCAAGATGTCATCGTCACGTTCTTTAAGCTGACCCAGAGGCCCCGCTTGATTAATCGCTTCGTCCCTAGGTTGTTACAAATACGATGTTGCACCGGCCCTGTCAAGGCTATATCAACCACCCACTTGCCATGAACCGCCTTCGCCAAGAAAATAAACATAGCATCTGTACTAGAGCACTGCAAGTGCCGATTTTTTCAGCCCAGGCCCGGCCCGGGCTCGTTTTACGTTGCGCTCTCTGCCCGAGCCCGACCAAACTTTCTATGGGGATACCAGGGCCCGGCGCGGGCCCGGAAATAATCTACGTTACCCGCCCGGCCCGGCCCACCACCCCTTTACCTTAGGCCCGAGCCCGACCCGAGCCCGGCTCAAAACCAGCCCGAACCCAGCCCGAGTCCGAAAAAGATTACAGAGCGTCATTAAAAAAAATAAAATAAAAAAAAAGAGAATGGAAGGTATTTATTCTTAAGGCATAAATACATGTCATATGCAGCTATGAGCACAATTTGAGTGGTCTGAACGCAAATATCAGTGGGCGAAGTAGTACGAATGACCCTGCCAAGCAGTATCGCCAGTAGTTTCCAACGGCGCGACCATGATGCGGCCCAATCCACATCTGTCGCAGCGCCGCCACAGTATTTTTCCACGTCGGGCGCCTCACTGCGAAGCATACGCCGCCCCAGCCGCTCGTCCCACTCAACCGTATTCTAGTACACTCTAGCCGAAGCGCAGCCACGACCGGTCGTATGCGCAGCGCATGAATGGAGTAAATGGAGAAATAATGCTTCTCGTTTATCTATGGTGCAGCGTAATGCGCTGCTGCTAGGCGGCTGGTTGAGAACATGCGTGCGATCATGGATAGACGCATTGCCATATTTCAGCCGTGTGAAGATTTATCTTACCAGTCATCATTTTACCAAATCGGCTTTGACGAATCAGCAAGTACGAACGCGCTTGCACCACGCCGCAAGCATTAATTACATTGATTTAGATAACGATTACAATGGCATGCTTTGGTTTGAGGTGACTTCGGCTTTCTGGACTTTTACATTCTGTTCAAACAGTGCAAAATACGACAGAAGAAGAAAAGGGGAGTACACAGGAGTAGCACTGCTCGCGTCCAGCTGCGCCGGGACAACAGGTTTTCAGAGTCGAGACGCTCGAGGATAACTCGCTGCCCGTTTCATGCACACCACCAGAAAGTCCGAGCCCGGCCTTACAGTACAAGTACAAACCCGGCCCTGGCCTGGGTAAAAAAGCAAATGCCGTGTGCGAGCCCGGCCCGAGCCCGTGAAAAAACTGCCGGGCCCGGGCTTTCGGGTAAGCCCGAGCCCGTGCAGTGCTCTAATCTATACTTTGGATAATTAAAAAAATTTCGCAATTTGTGTTTCAAGTATGGAGAACTTATACAGTTGTTAACAGCGCTGTCCATACACATCCTACCAGCTGCACATCCTATGGGTAATATCAACATCAATAGGGATAATGATGCGTTATGTGCCTGATAAAATAAATCATAGTTGGCATTCTGAACGTGGGCTGTAGGTATCTGGGGTCAGTCATCTCTTAGGCTGGACTCGTTACTGTCATGAACCAAGAGGGTTCGCAGCAGAGCGCCAGAACAAGAAGACCAGCGTAACAGGCTTCTATAACAGAACTGCCTGTGCTGTGCGTGTGCATCAAGCAGCTGCTGCCCATCTTTATTTTCCTCGTCTTTCGCAGCCGGCACCAAGGCGCCGGCTGAGAGCGCCGACCTTAGCGTCCCCGCGTTGCGGCATCGGTGGGCGCTACATTATATTTGCTCACGACATTTATTCTCCTTTGCATCAATATAGCAGCTGATATTTCTTCAGACAGAATCTTGTATCATTCTTCCTAATGATGTGACATCAAACTTATGATGTGCACCTCAAAGGTTGATTCGATACGACTTTAAAAACATGGTAAAATCTGTACATTTCAAGTATTATGCGTGAACCTGTTCCTTTTTTTTCTAGAACCACCACTGCTCAGTGTATCCCGGGCCTAAAACTCCTAATGACGGGTTTATGGTCACTTCAGAATCCCCATCGCTGTCAATACAACACCCATATTGATAAAATCTATCCGAAATCTTTTTGTCTAAAACACCGTAGTTAGATAAACGATGGTTTAGCTGTGACCGGTGTATTACTCCAACTTCCTGTTTCGCCCCACTGTCACACTTTTATCTTGCTTTATATGCTCAGAACCTACTAAATAACATAGAAAATATCGGAATATCCTAGGAAAAGAAGCCTCGTTGCCTTATGCGTAGTGTAAAGCAAGAGCTCTTCGTCGGACTGATTCGCAACCCGCCGATGACCGTACCCAAATTTCTGACAGAAGCGTCATCGATTGAGAAGACACTGGGAAAACGCACCAGTCAATTTTAACCGCCATTGATGCCAGACGGCGCAGAAGACTATACGCTCTGCTCAAAACAATCTGCGGGAAACCACCATGTGCGTCGTGTGCGAAGAACCATGGAAGATGTTCCCATCGTTGTAACCTGAAGTAGCATCAATTGCCGACATCGTTCGCGAAGATATTACATTCACTTATAGTACTCGAACCTCCGCAGTCTCTGCTGGAAAACAATGAGTTATGCCGCCGTAGCCCGTCGTCAAGTTCTCCCTACACGCCGTGTGAAAACCCTATGACGCCAGAATTCCGTCGCCAGACGCAGTCACCACCGCCCCCAACCCACCCGCCTGTCTCTGCACGCAACGAACCAATCAAAACGAACATATGGAGTGTCCCTGACCACCGCCCGCTATGCTACTGCGGTGAAATTTTGGCCATGTTTACTACCGGTGCCCATAACGTCAGATGAGACATCGAGGATTTAGTGCGAATGCGCCATGCCCGTGACAATGGGAACAACTACGGGACATTGCAATCTCATCATCATCATCATCAGCCTATATTTATGTCCATTGCAGGATGAAGGCTTCCCCCTGTCATCTCTAGTTACCCCTGTCTTTCGCTAGCTGATTCCAACTTGTGCCTGCAAATTTGCTAGCTTCATCACCCCCACCCTAGTTTTATGTCGTCCTCGACGGCGCTTTCCTATTCTTGGTATCCATTCTGTAACTCTATTAGACCACCGGTTATCCCATCCTACGCATTACATGGCCTGGCCAGCTTCATTTTTGTATCTTAATGTCAATTAGAATATCGCCTATCCCCGTTTGCTCTCTGATCCACACCGCTCTCTTCCTGTCTCTTAACGTTAGGCCTAACACGTTTCGTGGCATCGTTCTCTGTGCGGTCCTTAAATCGTTCTCAAGCTTCTTTGTTAACCTCCCAGTTTCTGCTTCATATGTCAGCACCGGCAGAAATGCAATGCTTCCACACATTACCTTTCAGCGACATTGACAAGCTCCCTGTCACGATTAAGTAAATCCTGCTGTATGCACTCCAACCCAATTTTATTCTTCTGTAAATTTCATTCTCATGATCGGGATCTCCTATGAGTAATTAACCTAGATAACCGTACCCTTTTACAGATTCTAAAGGTTCACTGGTTATTCTAAATTCTCGTTTCCTTGCCAGTCAATCAGAAATCTTTTTTTGTCTAAAACACCGACGTTGAGATAAACGATGGTTTAGCTGTGACCGGTGTAATACTCCAAGTTCCTGTGTCGCCCCACTGTCGCACTTTTATGTTGCTTTATATGCTCAGAACCTACTAAATAGCATAGCAAATATCGGAATATCCTAGCAAAATCCACTTCTATCGCAGCGCGATATATATATATATATATATATATATATATATATATATTGTAAGGAAGATGACGAACGTCGGCGCAAAGTCAGCAGCATCGGTAGCATCAAGAGCGCAGCAGAAGCTCGAGCGAGAGGACTGTGCTCGGTGCATCCTACGACCGGCTGTCGCTACGAACCTCAATAAATCTCCTTTATAAGTTGTGGAGCCATGCTGGGTAACGTTTCACTCTACCATCCTGGAACTTCGTTTGCGGACGCTACCCTCTGCCATGCCAGACGCCGACATGCAGAGTCTTCCATCGCCACCCGTCCCTTTCGCTGGCACCGTTCGCCAGCGGGAACCTCCCATCTTCAGCAGAACCGACGACAACGACGTTGAAGAGTGGTTGTCATCTTATGAACGGGTGAGCGTTGACAACAAATGGAATGACTCGGACAAGGTGGCTTACGTATCCTTCTATCTTGCGGGAGTCGCCAGTCTTTGGTTCAGGAATCATGGGAGGGATATCCGAACGTGGTCGGCGTTCAAGACGTCGATTACCGAAGTATTTGACCGACCCACCGTCAGGATACTCCGAGCCGAGCAGCGTTTGCGTACGCGCGCACAGGACACGGGTGAGACGTTCACCAGCTATATAGAAGACGTCTTCGATTTGTGCAGGCGCGTGAACACTGCCACGACGGTAGCAGAAAAGATTAAGCTCGTCATGAAGGGAATCGATGATGACGCGTTCCAGATGCTTCTGGCCAAGGACCCACGTACTGTTGGCGACGTTATCAGCTTGTGCCAGAGCTATGATGAATTGCGTAAGCAGCGAGCTCTGACAAGGCGACATCCCACACTTAATGCGGCGTCACTCTGCAGCCTTACCACCGGCCCCGAACAAGCCTCCCTGATAACCCAAATCAAGGATTTCGTCCGCGAAGAAGTCGCACGACAGCTGTCTCTGGTGTCCATCACTCCGGAGTCGGCCAGCACTTTGCCGTCTCATCTCCGTAATGTGATCCATAAAGAGGTCACGAAAGCGCTGCCAGCCGTTCACCAGCAGGATGCCGTGGCTACACCGTTAACTTAGGCTGCGGTTGCTGCAATGGCCCCTCGCAGTGCGCCCCTACCACGTTTCCAGCAGCCTGTGCACCGCCCTCGTGCTCCCGTTCCCTGGGCCAGCACTGCCGTCGCTAACCCATGGCAAACGCCGGACAATCGCCCTATATGCTTTGCATGTAGGTATCCGATGACGCTACGTAAAGTACTGGCGACATTGTTTGGGTTTCAACCCCAATATGGCGACGAGGACTTAGCGAGAAATTTTTCGACGCTATATAACACCCTACAAGATCATCCGACGTATTGGCGCACTGGAATTTGAGGTCGTGCAAGATGGCATTTCGCATTCGCAGCGGCGGCGCTCGTACCCTTAAATAGTTCGTTGCTTATCTTAAGCCACAACGGCTCTCAAAAGGCTGGCTACGTGACGAACGGCTACACGCCGTTGTCGACTCTGTTAGGGGAGAGGCGGGCGAGAGCCCAGAGAGATTCGGCGGCAGAAGCCGGAAGGAATGTGCGCATGCGCCGCAGTGGGAGAGTGGGCACGCACACGCACAGTCTAGGCTGTCTCGATGCCGTCCTCGCTCACCACTCCACTTCCACTGGGAAGTCACGTTTGCTCTCCGCCGTGCTTCGCTCCCCGTGAAAGCGCGCGTCCCACGCCCTCGCGCGCTTTCACGCACACGTACAGCAGACGACCAATGAGAGATTTAGGGGCGAAGCTCCTTAGGGCCGAGCCTTGTCCCTCGTCTCGCCGTCGTAGCCACGCTAGAACTCGCCACTCCCTCTAGAGGCGCAGCTGTGCTCTCTTTCTCTTTCTCCCTCGTTACCGATGTGCATTCTCTCTCTCTCATCCATAGCTAGGGGCGCTGCGGTGAACACGGGCATTTGTTCCCGACACGCGCTCCCTCTCTCTCACGTCCGTAGCTTGGGGCGCTGCGGTGCACAAGGGCGTTCGTTCCCGACGCGTGCTTTCTCTCTCTCTCTCTCATCCGTAGCTAGGGGCGCTGCGGTGCACAAGGGCATTCATTCCCGACGCGCTCTCTCTTTCTCTCTCGTTCCCGACCCGCGCGCTCTCTCTCTCTCTCGTCCGTAGCTAGGGGCGCTACGGTGCACAAGAGCGTTCGTCCCCGACGCGCGCTCCCTCTCTCGTCTGTACCTCCGGTTTACCCGAATGATCCCCCGGTGCTTCTCCCACTCATCATCATTCACGTCGTGGAAATGCGGTGATTTTTTTTTCTATTGCCGGACGCGCCGATCGAAACGTGAGCCCTTAACAGCTTCGCTGTAAAAACTGTCAGCCCTTCCACTGGCGTGGAGATGAAGACCAGCGAAGCTCTACTATGGTGACAATTATGTATTTCCACTTATGACTATGAGGATGTTGTGGGATAATTGGTTATTCGAACTATTAAGAATGAGAAATATATATGATGCGGTGGTTTTCATTTACTTAGTGACCCAAGGGACCATGGCATCATGGTCGCAACTGTACACCTGCATTGGGTGTATGGCAAAGGTTGGCACGTTCTTCATAAACAGGTCACCACCGCCGCACGCGTTCGGTGCGAACGAGGGCAAAATGCCGCCGCCGTCGCCAACAGTTCTGTGCGTTGTTTGTGTGAACGCACACAACGGCTGTCAAAATGCTAGCGTGAGCAAGCGCGCCAGCAGCATCAAGTGAAGGTTCATGCGGTCTATCGCTTCAACGGAAACTGAGCGGCAAAATCATGCCCCTACAAAGGTAGCAGCCGTTTTGCAGATCGTTTTCAAGAAACTGTGCGCGCGACCGCCCTGCGCCGCGCAAACTACAAGTTGCTCGCAGAGCGGAAGCCACAACCCCATCCCTCCCGCGCTGCCTTCCCGCTATCTTCATTTCGCGTGGGAGATTGAGTAGCCAGTTCCCCTTGCGCCCGATCGCAAGATAAGCGTTTGGTGCCACAGCTGACCATCGCCTCCCCTCCCTCCCTCCCGTCCTCCCATAGCCTTTCGCGCGACGGAAGAAGTCGCGTTTGCTCTCCGCCATGCGTTCGCTCCCCGTGAAAGCGTGCGTCCCTCGCGTGCTTTCACTCGCGCATAGAGCATACGGCCAATGACAGTTTTTTTCTACATCCTGACGTGACCATCGAAGACTGAGCACTTAACAGCTTCGCTGTAAAATCCGCACTTATCTTTGCGGGCGTCAGCCATTTTTTACACGCATAATTTTAGCGTTATATTTCTCCAAGCTTACCGATCACGCCTAATAGGAGGGATCAGCAACCTGTCTATTTAGACGCTTATTAGGGCATGCCCGTTCTCCACACTTAAATATGGCGCCTGGGGAACGGCGCCAGAGGGGAAATGGGTTGGGGTAAAGACCATCCCACCTCTTCCAATCTCTGCATGCATGGGAGGCCTTGAAGAAGGCTTCGGGAGGCCTTGTCGTCTAGGGTCACTTCTCTGAAGCGAGCTTTGCTCACCAAGCTCTTCGCAGTCCTCTTCTTTCACATCTGCTTCGCCGGTAGAGGCTGTGACGGACCAAGAACCTATGACAGTGTCAGCAGGCCAGCGAAGTAGAGGCAGAATATGCTGCAGAGAGACTGCGCAAGATGCTCCAACCGGTGAAACTGCAACTAATCCACTAAGAAATGACTTTGCAAATCCCTGACGCATTTTAACGACGCGAAGGAATGTAAAACGTAAACAAGCCCCTCGGTATCTCTTTGCACAAAAGGACGAACTCTCTCTCAACCGTGCTCTGCGGCGCCGCGCGTTTGGAGATAGCGAGCCGTGTGCAGGTTAGGGACGTCAGGAAAGCATTTACAGAATTGAAATCCTCATGGTATACCACTATTTTACCAATTGTTGGCTGAAAATACCTCATCAAATTATTTACGAATGGCCATGTTTTCGAAGAAAGGCGTGTATGCTAAGCAGCACAACAAATGACATATTTCTTCTTGGGGAAACGTCTTATGTATAGCATTCATTCCCAGAAAATAGGATAGAACCAAACGCTGATGTTTAAAAACAAAAATTACAAACCTAAAACATCTTCAGATTAAAAACAAATAAATTAAATTATGGGGTTCTACGTGCGAAAACCGCGATCTGATTATGAGGCACGCCGTAGCGGGGGACTCCAGAAATTTGGACCATCTGGGGTTCTTTCACCTGCACCTAAATCACGTGCACCGAAAACACCCGGGTGTTTTGGCATTTCGCCCCCATCGAAATGCGGCCGCCATGGCCGGGATTCGATCCCGCGACCTCGCGCTCAGCAGCCCAACACCATAGCCACTGAGCAACCACGGCGGGTATCTTCAGCTCGCGGAGGAAGCCTAATTCTCTATATGAGCTTGATTTAAATACGCAACGCAGTGAACAAATTCTTTAATGTAGTTTTCGCCCTTGATATTTTGCTGCTTGTTCCTGGCCTTATAATTGATAGCACAAAAAATTAGCCATATGCTGCTGAATATTTTTATATTTCATGTAATAAATGCACAGGCACATTACTATCGTCTTTTCGACAGATATGTCATCGCTGACCTCAGCGCTTTTCTGCTCACAGTCGCAGATGAGGAGCCTCATTTCCCCCTAGAGAATTCAATGTTCTATAAGGTCACTTAGCGCTATCTAAAAAAATCCTAATCACCAGAGTATGATGGATTAGAGGTAAAAACACGCTTCTGTTAGACTAAAACAGGCAGTTTTTGACCGCTTGCCTTTTCACTGCTTTAGCATGGATTGCATTTACTCTGACATTTCTGCTATTGTTCGCTGTCAACATGCTGCAGTTCGGATATTCTCAGAAGTAGGCGATATGGAAAACAGGGTCAACTCACTACAATAATGAGAGCATGAGTTGCAAGCCCGGGTCGCAAGCACGCCTCTAAAACGATTTATGGCGGCTCTGAGAATTTCCGTATTTTTGACACGATCAGAAGGAACTTTTTCAATTTGTGTTCATTGTCATCAATCCTACTTCCAAATATAGTTCGTTTTCAAATGCGGCAAAATGTAAAACAAACATTGTGGGTAAAGCATTTAGTGCGACACATAGCTGCAATTGATTTTAGTCCATCAAGCTCTCCATAAAAGTAAAGTTTCAGAATTTGAACCCCAACTGGCTATCAATTTTTTCGAATAAAACTTTTAATAACTGACCCAAAATTACCTAGAAAAACGTAGCTATGCCTAATTTTCAACACATTGGAGATGGAAATTTTGACAGGAATGATATTCTACGTGAACTTGTCACACGTGAACTCCTCTGCTAGCATAGATGCGTTTGCACCTGGAAATCAAGAGCTGCTTAAATAAATTTGCAATAGACAGATTAAATACATGTTCATTTAACACTGTCATACTTCCTCTCTTCGAAGCCTAAAATGTAAAATATTCGGAGCTACACATAGATAGATAGCGTAATTCAGAGTGCAAATCACGTTGCAGGTAGCACTTGTGCTTGCCACCTCGCATGCAGCTCTTCTGAGATGCAGGTTACGGTCAGTTGACAAATAACTGACAAAATTGTGAAGTTTGAATTTATTGGGCAGCGGCATGCTATGAGAAACATACGCGACAATTAGACCGATCAGCGAACACGGCGGCAGCGAAGAAACACGAGAGACGGGCAGCGGAGAACCGCCTCACTTGGGCAATTCACAGAAAAATCACGGTCAGCCGGTTTGCGGCGCCCCGTGAAGCTTGCAATGTGCTCGTACCTCAATTTCCGTTAAGGCGTTATAATGCATCCGTCAATATGCTTCCTGAAATTAGGCTCAAAGATTTTTGGTCACATTTTGTTACATTTATTAGCTCCCATTTTATTACCTGTTGACCCTTCGTAGTGAACAACTGATGAGATAAATTGTTTCAGATATCGGTTTTCGTAGCATCCTTGCCCGAAGCCCACGTTCACCAGACCGTATACCAGACAGGATATGCTTGTGGTATTAATATATTTACTTCGATAAATACATTTTCTAACCAGCGATACTTTTGACGAGCATACACGTACACAATACGGAGAACATGCAAAGCGGATTATCTACGAGAGGCGCTAAATACTGCCGCAGTCATTGCAGTACAATATAGTAATGCCCGTGAAGCAATCGAACATGGTAAAGCCTTTCATGGATAGCATGGTGCTGGAACGCGCAACTACGATCACCGCTCCCATGTCGTCGAAAAGCCATCGATTTTTTCTATGGCAGAGATGTACCACTACAAGCCAGTATGTTGTTTTGAATGCGAAGCATTTCTTGGCGAACATTTCCTACTTTGACAGTATCTATCTATCCATCTATCTATCTATCTATCACCCACCTACGTCTTTGTGCTCGCATGGTCGTTTCGTTAACTTGGTAGGTACGAAAATAGGCATAGTATAGAAGTGTGTATAAGGACCGCAAGTGACAGGTCATGACATAAATATCATGACATGCGTGTCATGTATATCATGACAATGACCCAGTAAAAAGTGTAACGCTCAAAAACCACTGGAATGAGTTCGGACGTGGACACTAAGTGAGGGAAACACTAAAGGATGATGGTAGAAGTCATAGTCATCAGCATGACTCAGGAAAAATGAGAATGACTCAGCGAAAAAAGATTAACACTCAAACACCATTGAAATTGGTTCTGACGTGGGTGCTAAGTGAAGGAAGCACTAAAGGATAATGATAGAAATTATAGTCATGGCGATGACTGATCAAAAATGAGAATGACTCAGCGAAAAAAACATTAACACTCAAGAAACACCGAAATGGGCTGGGACGTGGGCACTAAGTGATGGAAACACTAAAGGATGGTGGTAGAAGTCATGAGCATGACTCAACAAAAATGACAATGACTCAGCGAAAACAGATTAACCCTCAAAAGCCACTGAAATAGGTTCGGACGTGGGTACTAAGTGAAGAAAAAGGCTAAATGTTGATGGTTGCAGCCATAGTCATGAGCATGACTGAGGGCTTTAGCCTTAAGGTGTCTTAGGTGTCTCTAAAGGGACTCCTGAGGACTCATGACATGAATGTCCTACAATGCGTGTCGTTTAGGTCACGAAAGAGCCGCCAACGTCTTGGTGCTCTCAAGGTCGTTTCGTTAACTTCGTAGGTTCCCCGCACACTGCTTCGCATAACATCGATTCCCACAGGGCGTGGGATCTGCCGGCCTTTTTATGGGTTCTGATTTCGAAAGTGGCGCCTAGAGAAATCTGTGAAGTTCCTTGGCGTGCACTGTCCCACTACAGCATCTGTGAAATAGTAGAGCATCGCCGGTACCGGAGGATGTAGACGAGTGCTGTCGCCGTTTAAATACGGATAAAATAGGTACAACCACACTGCGAACCCGTTGCTTCTAAAAGAAGAGGGTTCCACACTTTCGGAAGGACGCCCATCTGAAGGAAAGTTGTCTGCACCATCAGACTCATTTCTTTAGATTTCTTTGGCGTTTTGTTTGTCTTGGTTCTGTAACAGCGAGCATAGCGGCCCAAAGTAAAGTCCATTTGGAGAGCTGAACATATGGCCGGGGAGCTGCTAGTACCCATGTAAACCGGTGGGTGTCCGGTGATGGTAATCCCACCACGCATCTCCCGAATGCAAGCTGGGCATCCTACCCACTAGACCATGGACTTCGCACCCCTGGACAACTTCTTAGCATCTACGCACTGGCATCCCGTGCCTGACAATGCTTTCTCCGCAGCAATGTAGCGTTGATGTAAACGGCATTAAAGCGCTCAACGAATTCGCAGCCTCATAAGTGGTTTCTCTTAAAGTATGTTTTACGAGTATGCCAATATAATGTACACCAGCACGAGTTTTACATTATAACCTCTCGAGATATTTTCCCTAACACGTCCGTGTGATGCTTCTAGCACACCGACAGACTTGAAGAGTAAGGGGGGGGGGGATTCTAAAGCACCACTTGTAACAGCTGGTTCTCGTGCGTCGGACGCCTTCCCTAATATTGCCGTTGTTACGGTAAGGGACATAGCGCCACAACTTCAGCAATACAACCAGGCCTGGTGTTCCGCAGTCCGCTGCTATATTCTTACAATGATAGACAAACACGCTCCGATTTCGGTTTTCGCGATTAGCATTCTTTGCCTATTTGAGCTGTTTTGGATCAATCTATCTATCTATCTGCTTAAGCAGACCCAGTGACCAAAGTACTCTACTAGATTTGGCCCCTAGTTATCTGCTTTTGGGCATGATGCTGTGTTAGTTGCTCCATTGTAGTCATTTTAGCTTCTCGATCATATTCTGGTCAAGATGTCATCGTCACGTTCTTTAAGCTGACCCAGAGGCCCCGCTTGATTAATCGCTTCGTCCCTAGGTTGTTATAAATACGATGTTGCACCGGCCCTGTCAAGGCTATATCCACCACCCACTCTCCATGAGCCGCCTTCGCCAAGAAAATAAACATAGCATATGTACTAGAGCGCTGTACGTGCCGATTTTTTCAGCCCGGGCCCGGCCCAGGCTCGTTTTACGTTGCGCTGCCCGCCTGAACCCGACAAAACTTTCTATGGCGATACCCGGGCCCGGCCCGGGCACGGAAATAATCTACGTTAGCCGCCCGGCCCGGCCCACCACCCCTTTACCTTAGGCCCGAACCCGACCCGAGCCCGGCTTGAAACCAGCCCGAACCCAGCCCGAGTCCGAAAAAGATCACCGAGCGCCATTAAAAAATTAAAATGAAAGAGAGAATGGAAGCAATTTATTCTTAGGGCATAAATACAAGTCATATGCAGTTATGAGCACCATTTGAGCGGTCTGAACGCAAATACCCGTAGGTGAAGTAGTACGAATGATCCTGCCGAGCAGTATCACCAGTAGTTTCCAACGGCGCGACCTTGATGCAGCCCAATCCACTTCTATCGCAGCGCCGCTACAGTATTTTTCCACGCCGGGCGCCTCACTGCGAAGCATACGCCGCCCCAGCCGCTCGTCTCACTCAACCGTATTCTAGTACACTCTAGCCGAAGCGCAGCCACGACGGGTCGTGTGCGCATCGCATGGATGGAGTAAATGGAGGAATAAAGCTTCTCGATTTTCTATGGTGCAGCGTAATGCGCTGCTGCTAGGCGGCTGGTTGAGAACATGCGTGCGATCATGGATAGACGCATTGCCATATTTCCGCCGCGTGAAGAATTATCTTACCAGTCATCGTTTTACCAAATCAGCTTTTAAGAATCAGCAAGTCGCGAACGCGCTTGCACCGCGCCGAAAGCATTAATTACATTAAGTTAGATAAGGAATACAATGGCATCCTTTGGTTTGAGGTGACTTCGGCTTTCTGTACTTTTACATTCTGTTCAAACAGTGCAAAATACGACAGAAGAAGAAAAGGGAAGTACACAGGAGCAGCACTGCTCGCGTCCAGCTGCGCCGGGACAACAGGATTTTCAGAGTCGAGACGCTCGAGGATAACTCGCTGCCCGTTTCATGCACACCACCAGAAAGTCCAAGCCCGGCCCGGGCCCGCGTCAAAATACCCAAACCCGGCCCTGGGCTGGGTAAAAAAGCACATGTCGTGCCCGAGCCCGGCCCGAGCCCGTGAAAAAACTGCCGGGCCTGGGCTTTCGGGTAAGCCCGAGCCCGTGCAGTGCTCTAATCTATACTTTGGATAATTAAAAAATTTCGCTATTGCTGTTCAAGTATGGAGAATTTATACAGTTGTTAACAGCGCTGTCCCTACACATCCTACCAGCTGCACATCCTATGGGTAATGTCAACATCAATAGCGAAAATGATGCGTTATGTGCCTGATAGAATAAATCATAGTTGGCATTCTGAACGTGGGCTGTAGGTATCTGGGGTCAGTCATCTCTTGGTCTGGACTCGCTACTGTCACGAACCGAGGTTCCCAGCGGAGCGCCAGAATAAGAAGACCAGCGTAACAGGCTTCTAGAACAGAACTGCCTGTGCCGTGCGTGTGCATGAAGCATCTGCTGCCCATCTTTATTTTCCTCGTCTTCCGGAGCCGGCACCAAGGCGCCGGCTCAGTGCGACGACCTTAGCGTCCCCGCGTTGCGGCATCGGTGGGCGCTACATATATTTGCTCACGACATTTATTCTCATTTGCATCAATATAGCAGCTGATATTTCTTCGGACAGAATCTTGTATCATTCTTCCTAATGATGTGACATCAAACTTATGATGTGCACCTCAAAGGTTGATTCGAGACGACTTTAAAAACTTCGTAAAATCTGTACATTTGAAGTATTATGCGTGAACCTTTTCCTTTTTTTTTTCTAGAACGACCACTGCTCAGTGTATCCCGTGGCTAAAACTCCTGATGACGGGTTTATGGTCACTTCAGAATCCCCATCGCTGTCAATACAACACCCATATTGATCAAAATCTATCCGAAATCTTTTTTGTCTAAAACACCGTAGTTGAGATAAACGATGGTTTAGCTGTGACCGGTGTATTACTCCAACTTCCTGTTTCGCCCCACTGTCACACTTTTATGTTGCTTTATATGCTCAGAACCTACTAAAGAACATAACAAGTATCGGAATATCCTAGGAAAACAAGCCTCGTTGCCTTATGCGTAGTGTAAAGCAAGAGCTCTTCGTCGGACTGATTCGCAACCCGCCGATGACCGTACCCAAACTTCTGACAGAAGCGTCATCGATTGAGAAGACACTGGAAAAACGCACCAGTCAATTTAACCGCCACTTGATGCCAGACGGCGCAGAAGCCTATGCGCTCTGCTCAAACAATCTGCGGCAAATCACCATGTGCGTCGTGTGCGAAGAACCATAGAAGATGTTCCCATCGTAGTTACCTGAAGTGGCATCAATTGCTGACATCGTCTGCAAAGATATTACATTCACTTATAGTACCCGAACCTCCGCAGTCTCAGCTGGAAACAATGAGCTATGCCGCCGTAGCCCGTCGTCAAGTTCTCCCTACACGCTCGTGTCAAAACCCCATGGCGCCACAATTCCGTCGCCAGATGCAGTCACCGCCGCCCCCGACCCACCCGCCTGTCTCTACACGCAACGAACCGATGAAAACGAACCTGTGGAGTGTCCCTGACCACCGCCCGCTATGCTACTGCGGTGAAAAATTGGGCCATGTTTGCTACCGGTGCCCATAAAGTCAGATGAGACATCGAGGATTTAGTGCGAATGCGCCATGCCCGTGACAATGGGAAAAACTACGGGACATTGCCATCTCATCATCATCATGATCAGCCTATATTTATGTCTATTGCAGGATGAAGGCTTCCCCCTGTCATCTCTAGTTACTCCTGTCTTTCGCTAGCTGATTCCAACTTGTGCCTGCAAATTTCCCAGCTTCATCACCCCACCTAGTTTTTTGTCGTCCTCGACGGCACTTTCCTAGTCTTGGTATCCATTCTGTAACTCTATTAGACCACCGGTTATCCATCCTACGCATTACATGGCCTGGCCAGCTTCATTTTTGTTTCTTAATGTCAATTAGAATATCGGCTATCCCCGTTTGCTCTCTGATCCACACCGCTCTCTTCCTGTCTCTTAACGTTAGGCCTAACACGTTTTGTGGCATCGTTCTCTGTGCGGTCCTTAAATCGTTCTCAAGCTTCTTTGTTAACCTCCGAGTTTCTGCTTCATATGTCAGCACCGGCAGAAATGGAATGCTTCCACACATTTCTTTTCAACGACATTGACAAGCTCCCAGTCATGATTTGGTGAAGCCTGCTGTATGCACTCCAACCCAATTTTATTCTTCTGTAGATTTCATTCTCATGATCGGGATCTTCTATGCGTAATTAAGCTAGATAACCGTACCCTTTCGCAGATTCTAAAGGTTCACTGGTTATTCTAAATTCTCGTTTCCTTGCCAGTCAATCCGAAATCTTTTTTGTCTAAAACACTGACGTTGAGATAAACAATGGTTTAGCTGTGACATGCCGGACGCCGACCAGCAGACTCTTCCATCGCCACCCGTCCCTTTCGCTGGCACCGTTCGCCAGCGGGAACCTCCCATCTTCAGCGTTCACAACAAATGGAATGGCTCGGACAAGCTGGCTTACGTATCCTTCTATCTTGCGGGAGTCGCCACTCTCTGGTTCAGGAATCATGGGAGGGATATCCGAACGGTGTCGGCGTTCAAGACGTCGATTACCGAAGTATTTGACCGACCCGCCCTCAGGATACTCTGAGCCGAGCAGCGCTTGCGTACACGCGCACAGGACACGGGTGAGACGTTCACCAGCTATATAGAAGACGTCCTCGATTTGTGCAGGCGCGTGAACGCTGCCATGACGGAAGCGGAAAAGATTAAGCATGTCATGAAGGGAATCGATGATGACGCGTTCTAGATACTTCTGGCCAAGGACCCGCGTACTGTTGGCGACGTTATCAGCTTGTGCCAGAGCTATGATGAATTGCGTAAGCAGCGAGCTCTGACAAGGCGACATCCCACACTTAATGCGGCGTCACTCTGCTGCCTGACCACCAGCCCCGAACAAGCCTCCCTGATAACCCAAATCGAGGATTTCGTCCGCGAAGAAGTCGCACGACAGCTGTCTCTGGTGTCAATCACTCCGGAGTCTGCCAGCACTTTGCCGTCTCCTCTCCGTAATGTGATCCATGAAGAGGCCACGAAAGCGCTGCCAGCTGTTCACCAGCAGGATGCCGTGGCTACACCATTAACTCATGCTGCCGTTGCTGCAATGGCCCCTCGCAGTGCGCCCGTACCACGTTTCTAGCAGCCTGTGCACCGCCCTCCTCCTCTCGTTCCCTGGGCCAGCACTGCCGTCGCTAACCCGTGGCGTACGCCGGAGAATCGCCCTATATGCTTTGCATGTAGGTATCCCGGTCACGTCGCAAGGTTCTGCCGCCGCTGATAGCAGGCGTTCGATGACGATCGACGAGTGTCCTATGTGCCACCCGATCCAAATGCGCCTTATGGACCCTTCGATCCATCACCACCTCGCTCCCAGACTGATCGCCGTCCTCGCTTCGGACGCTTCCGGTCACCCTCCCCACGTCGCCGATCGCTTTCCCCTATGCGTCAGCAACCCGTCTCTAACGAAGAGGGAAACTAGACGACGCAGTTCCTGAGGCAAGAACTGCGCAAGTGTCGACATGCCGAAGTCCTCTTCCTTTACCTGCCAATGTCATTGTTGTGTTTGTCGAAGATGTCGCTACAGTCGCCCTCGTCGATACCGGTGCCGCTATTTCAGTTATGGATGCCAGGTTTTGCGCTTGCTTGGTAAAGTGACGATGTCTTTGTCTGGATTGTCGCTTCGAACGGCAAGTGCTCAACCCATTCGCCCTACCGCTGCTTGTACAGCCGGTGTGACTATACAGGACGTTTTATACACGATTGACTTCATAGTTCTTTCATCGTGCTCCCACGCCGTTATTCTGGGATGGGATTTTCTCTCACACCACAATGCCATCATCGATTGCGCTCGGGCTGAGATTGAACTTTCCCACCTTGGTGACCTGGCCTCGGTCGATGCTCATCCTGCCGCTAAACTTCTCGTGAAAGAAGACACCTGTATTCCCCCGTGCTCTTCAGCATTCGTACCAGTCTCATGTAGTGTTATATACAACGGAACGGTCTTATTCATGCCCTCTCATCACTTTGTTACCCTAAAGTGCTTCCTTTGCCTTTTGCAGCTCTTGACCTCGCCGCCGGTGTCAGCACGATGCCCATTTACATTCATCTTTCATCGCCGCTATCACTGCTCCGCCGCGAATGCCTTGGTTATGTCGAGCCGGTTGATTCGACACGAATTGTCTCCGTCCTCGACGAAATGCCTTCTACTGCCGTTCATGAACTGACTGCCCTCTCCGTAGCCGACTCAGCATGGACAGATGTGCTCAGTCCATTCATCGCCGACGATCTGACACATTCGCAACGATCTCAACTTCTCGCAATCCTTCCCCGCAGGGGCGTCTGCGTAAGCAGGCGTTTGGTGTGTTGCGACACCACGGACCCGAGCACATCAGGTTGGACCCTCCCGCGTGTAGCCGTGCGCGGCTTAGCCGTGTCTGGGGAAAGGGGATCCTGGGGGCTGAGCCGATGCTGGGTGTTCGGACCTTTATGGCCCCTCGGCGGAAGCAACACACCTCTTCGGCCTCTGCTTCACATAGACGGCACCCCCGGACTGACCCACCCGGGGAAATCGGCAGTCGCCTTTTCCTGTCTTCCTCTCCAATCTTCGTCTTTTTCTCCCGCTTTTCATCTTTCCTGTCTTCTCATCTTTTCTATTAACTTCCACTTTTCCTGGCGGCAAGGGTTAACCTGGTGTGGCTGTCCTACCTTGGGTATACCATATTGGGTTATAGTAACGGCATACTGCTGGCGCTGTGCAGACTTGTTTATATTGACGCGAAATAAGTTGGCACCTGGTGACACTGGCCCCTTGAGCGAGAACGACGAAGTTCGTGGTTGCGCGCGCGCTCTCCGGGTCCAGCCATTATTAAAGGCTGACGTGTTTTTTGCCTATCTGTTGCTGGTCAACTATTCTAGCTGTACTAGCTGGGTGACATTTCTGGTGGAGGTGCTGGGTACGGTCGATGTTAAGATCTCCGGAGCGTACCCCAGACCTAAGCCCGGCGAGTAGTTCGGACGAGCTTACCCCTGTGCACGTACGTACCAGCCGACGTCTCCAGGGACTCCAGCCACAGCACGGTCTGCTACCCGAACGAAGTAGAATGACGAACCAACCACCTCCTGCCGCTACTGCAGCATCGCACGTGGTCGTCAATCAGATCCGGACGCCGAATCCGTTCCACGGGAGTGCTTCAGAGGACGCCGACGACTGGCTTGACCATTTTGACCGGGTCGCCAACGTCAACGACTGGACCCACGAGCGTAAGCTTCGCTACGTGTACTTCGCTCTTGAAGATTCCGCTAAAATATGGTTTGAGAACCACGAGGCGACACTGACGTCATGGGAAGAATTTCGTCGGCAGTTCCTCAATGCCTTCGCCAGGGCGGACAGGAAGGAGAGGGCGGAGTTAGCAATGGAGTCGAGAATTCAAGGCCCGAATGAGCGAGTGACGGCGTACGTAGAAGACATGAATCGGCTCTTCAGACGTGCGGACCCCTCTATGACTGAAGCAAAGAAGGTGCGCCACCTAATGCGCGGCGTCAAAGAGGAAATCTTTGCTGGCCTCATTCGAAATCCGCCGACGACACTTGCAGAGTTCCACGACGAAGCCACTACCATGGAAAAGGCCCTTCAACAGCGGGCCAGGCAATACAACCGCGACGCCGTGATTTCAAGGGAGCTCTCTGCCGTTACCCTCGGCAACGACGTCGGCGCCTTGCGAGAACTCATCAGGGCTGTCATCAAGGAGGAACTGCAGAAGATGCAGACGACCGCTGCCTCTGTGGGACAACTTTCCATTGCGGAAATGGTGCGCGCCGAGGTCCGACAGGCCGTCCATGTTCCTGAACAGTACGAGGCACCACAGCAGGGACCGCGTCCTGAAATGAGTTACGCTGAAGCAGTACGCCGTCCACCACCCTCAAGTGCGTATAGCATGGTACACCCCGCTCAGCAATTGGACGTAAGCTTCAGGCCTCGCAGCCCCCCGCACATCGCCGAAGCAAGAACTAGGAAGAGCGACGTCTGGCGCACCGCAGACTACAAGCCCCTTTGTTATCATTGTGGCGAAGCCGGGCACATCTACAGAATGTGTCCTTATCGTCATGTGGGGCTCCGAGGATTCTCGCCGAATGCACCTCGTCCACGACCTGGTGAGCGGCCGCCGGAAATAGAGAGTTTCGTCGCGAATCGTCGCAATGGTGATCAACGATGGCACGAGCCCCGTTCGTCGTCTCCTGCTCGTTACAGGTCACCATCACCAAGCCAAGCCTTCTCTCGCGGCGCTCTCAGACGCCGCTCGCCTAGCCCGGCGGCTCGGGAAAACTGAGTTCAGCGACCTCCGGAGGTGAGGCCGCTGACGTCGACTGTGCGCAAGATCCTCCACTACGACGACAACGACGAAAACAGAACGACGCAGACCTACAGACGCAGTCAAACACCGTACGAGAGGTAATAACGTCGAACATTCCCGTCACCGTAGACGACGAAGAAATACAGCAGTTAATCGACACTGGAGCGGACACCTCAGTTATGAGCATGGACCTTGCCTGCAAGCTGAAGAAAGTTTCTACCGAGTGGACTGGGTCGCAGATTCGCACTGCAGGAGGCCATCTGCTAACCCCGGTAGGAAGATGCACAGCGCGAGTGAGCATTCGTGGGTTTACGTACCTCGGAGATTTCGTTATCCTCCCAAGCTGTTCGAGGGACCTAATTCTGGGAATGGACTTTCTGCAGGCTAATGGAGCCGTGATTAACCTTACAAAAGTCGCTGGTAACGTTTCCTACGGCGCAGGCCTTAGCAGGGAGCAGCACTGACGACACG
Organism: Dermacentor silvarum; assembly: GCF_013339745.2. NCBI lineage: Eukaryota > Metazoa > Arthropoda > Arachnida > Ixodida > Ixodidae > Dermacentor > Dermacentor silvarum. The sequence goes on along the minus strand of NC_051160.1, from coordinate 109,798,571 downwards.
TATGTCAACGCCTTGAGGATTGTCGACGAGAACATCACGGTGCCGCCAAGGAGCAGCGTATTGACCCTCGTAACCTGCGACGCATTCGACGACTATGAGGGTATTGCCGAGGCAAATATCCCGCTGTTGCTCGAAAGACACATCTGCATCGCCCGGGGCCTTGTTCGAATACAGAATAAGTGCTCGCAAGTTTTGCTGACAAATTTCAGCCATGAGTATCAGCACGTCCTCAAGGTACAGCTGTGGCCTTTCTGAACGGCATTGCTGACTTCTCCGACGTCGGCACGTTACAGTGACTTCACCGGATGTAACAACTCACGCCAGCCTGAGTACCCGCGTCCACATTAATGCGACTTAGCAGATGTACAGAAGAATCAGCTACTGGGCCTAGTGACAGAATTCTCTGGCTGTTTTTCCACAGAATCTAAGTCCAGCGCACCTCCATTACGCAACACCGGATAGTTACAGAGGAGTCGGCGCGGCCTGTTCGTCAGCACCGTACCGCGTGTCACCTATGGAGCGGGAGGCGATTAAGCGTCAAGTTGAAGAAATGCTCATGATGACGTCATCCAGCCGTCGACAAGTCCGTGGGCGTCGCCTGTCGTACTAGTAAAAAAGAAGACAACACGCTCCGCTTCTGCGTTGACTACAGACGGCTTAACCGAGTCACCAAACGCGACGTTTACCCCCTGCCACGGATCGATGACGCTTTGGACCGTCTGCGTCATGCTGAGTTCTTTACTTCGTTAGACCTAAAGTCAGGGTACTGGCAAATCGAAGTGGACGAGCGTGACCGTGAAAAAACCGCCTTCGTGACTCCCGACGGGCTATACGAATTTAAAGTCCTGCCTTTCGGTCTCTGTTCCGCTCCTGCTACGTTTCAACGAATGATGGACACTGTACTCGTCGGACTAAAGTGGCAGACGTGTCTAGTGTACCTAGACGACGTTGTTGTGTTTTCCAGCACGTTCGATGAACATCTCACCCGGCTACGAAGTGTCCTTACCGCAATACGCAAGGCAAACCTCACCATCAAGCCTGAAAAATGTTACTTTGGCTTCCAGGAACTCAAGTTTTTAGGCCACGTGGTCAGCTCCCAAGGAGTACGACCAGACCCAGAAAAGCTCGCTGCCGTTGCCGAGTTTCCTCACCCTAAAGACAAGAAGGCTGTTCAGCGGTTCCTGGGCCTCTGCGCTTACTACCGTCGTTTCGTTGAAGGCTTCTCGAGGATTGCTGAACCTCTCACGAGACTGACGCGACAAGATGTGCCCTTTGCGTGGACGGAAGACCAAGAGCAGGCCTTCACCGAATTGCGCAAACGCCTTCAATCCGCTCCAGTGCTGGCGCATTTTGATGACACCGCGGCAACTGAAATTCACACAGACGCAAGCAACGTAGGACTCGGGGCTATTCTGGTTCAATGGCAAGACGGCGCAGAACGTGTAATTGCGTACGCGAGCCGTAGTCTTACAAAAGCAGAAGCTAATTATTCAACCACCGAAAAAGAATGTTTAGCAGTCGTGTGGGCCATCAGCAAGTTCCGACCTTACTTATACGGCCGGCCATTTCGAGCGATCAGTGACCACCATTCGCTCTGCTGGCTTGCCAATCTACGAGAACCCGTCAGGTCGCCTCGCTCGTTGGAGCCTCCGCCTCCAGGAATACGACATGACTGTTGTCTACAGATCGGGCCGTAAGCATAGCGACGCTGACTGCTTGTCACGTTCTCCTATTCCCTTGACATCCTCCGACTTGGAGCTAGATTTGCCGTTTCTTGGTGTCGTCGACGTGGTGCGCATGGCTGACTACCAACGTGCAGACTCTGAACTGCTTCCAGTCATCCGATATCTCGAGGGAGCTGACGTTGTTGTCCCACGCCCACTTTCACGAGGATTGACATCGTACTGCCTGCGGAACGATGTCCTGTACAAGAAAAATTTCGAGAACAGCCAAGAAACGTTCCTTCTCGTCGTTCCGACGGCGCTGCGCGAGGAAGTTTTACAGGCGTGTCACGACGATCCCTGTGCCGGCCACTTAGGCTTCGCGAGGACATTAGCGCGCATACGGCAGAAATACTATTGGCCACACCTATTTTCGTCGGTTCAGCGCTATGTGCGAACGTGCCGTGACTGTCAGAGGCGTAAAGTCCCACCGTCAAGCCTGCCGGCCTCCTTCAGCCTTTGGATCCGCCTCCGGCGCCGTTCCAGCAAGTGGGAATGGACCTTCTTGGTCCGTTCCCCACGTCTTCCTTGCAAAACAAGTGGATAATCGTGGCAACCGATTATTTAACTCGCTATGCGGAGACAAAAGCTGTGCCGCGGGGAACTGCTGCTGAAGTCGCCAGCTTCTTCGTCCACAACATCGTGCTTCGTCACGGTGCACCCGCTGTGCTCATTACTGATCGCGGTGCAGCGTTTACAGCGGAGTTGTTGCAACAAGTCGTCACGCTGACGCATACTGACCACCGAAGGACCACAGCCTATCATCCCCAGACTAACGGCTTAACAGAGCGCCTGAACAGAACATTGGCCGACATGCTATCCATGTACATTGATGTGGAACACAAGACATGGGATGAAATTTTGCCATACGTGACGTTTGCTTACAATACCGCTGTGCAGGAGACCACCGAGTTTACACCATTCGAGCTCGTTTACGGACGTCGCGTTACAACCCCCTTAGACGCCATGCTCCCGGTAGACCACGGAACCACAAGGAATGACACCACTGAAGAGTTCGTCGAGAAAGCAGAGGAAGCTCGCCAGCTTGCTCGGAATCGCATCCGCACCCAGCAGAATACCGACGCCTGCCGTTACAACCGGACCCGACGGAACGTCCAGTACTCACCAGGCGACCGCGTGTGGGTGTGGACACCTATCCGACACCGTGGGCTCTCGGAGAAATTGTTGCGCCGCTATTTCGGCCCCTACGAAGTTGTACGCCGCCTCAGTGATGTGAACTATGAGGTGGTGCCTCAAAGCTCTGATCCTAGTTCGAACCGACGCCGTCCCCGTGCTGAAGTCGTCCACGTAGTACGGATGAAGCCGTACTACGCACGCGAGGGATAAGCAACCTCACAAACCGCTTCAGCACTTGTGTACATTCCTGTATGTTTTTTTTTTCTTTCCATGTTGGCACTCTTGTCCCATATTGCTCGCCCATGCCCTTGAGCGACCGGGTCGTCGCTTTTGAGAGGGGAGGCAATGACGCGAAATAATTGGCACTTGGTGACACTTGGCCCCTTGAGGCGAGAACGACGAAGTTCGTGGTTGCGCGCGCGCTCTCCGAGGTCCAGCCATTATTAAGGCTGACGTGTTTTTTGGCCTATCTGTTCTGGTGAACTATTCTAGCTTGTAAATAGCTGGGTGACAATATGTTCTGCCACTCCCTTGTTGGGCTCCGTGGTGTGTGGCAGACGGCCGTTGCCGAATAAATCCACTTATTTCCATGGGATCCTCAAACCCCTTCTACCGATCGGCCTCGAAAAGGGTACGCACCGACGCAACCGCGCTATTCTGGCCCAAAAACAAAGAAACTTTCCCCAAATTCCACGTCTTTCACTGTGAGCAGTCATCTACGAAAGCTAGCAATTTCCCCATTTCTTGTGGCCAAGTGCCTAAAAGAGACCATTGGAGCTGGTTATAAGGTAACAAAGATGTCAAGTGGAGATTTGCTCCTCGAACTCAAAGACAAGGAACAACACAACAAACTCGCACACCTCGTAGCTTTTGTAACATACCTGTTTCTGTGAGCGCACATCGAGCTATGAACACAGTGAAAGGCGTGGATCAGATGAAGACTTAATGACATTGAATGAAGAAGAACTCCTGGATGGATGGAAGGACCAAGGCGTAATCCCGTGCAGCGCATCAAAATCAGGCGGAATGACATCGAAATCCCAACGAAGCACTTAATACTCACTTTCAACTCAACTACTTTACCTGAGACTCTCGAAACCGGCTATGTAAAACTTCATGTTCGAGCTTATATTCCAAACCCCGACGTTGCTTCAAATGTCAGAGATTGGTCACATCCCAGAGCTGCAGAGGGCAGCTTATTTGCGCAAAGTGCGGCACAACCGCTCTGCTGACGACTGCAATAATGATGAGCTACATTGTGCGAACTGCGACGGCAGTCACCCTGCATACTCAGAGCTTGTCCAGCCTGGAAGAAGAAAAGGAAATAATTACAGTAAAAGTTAAGGAGAATATAACATTCCGTGAAGCTCGACAACGGATCTCATCATTATTGTCACTGAAAACATCCTTCGCCGAAGTGTGCAACGGGGGGCGGCACCACAACGGCCTCTGGCGTAGCCCGGACCACGCCTAGCGTGCCGAGGCTAACGCCACCCGCCCCTAGGTGGGAGCAGCCAACGCTGCCCTGCCATCTCTCAAAGTCCACACGAGTGGCCTCTACAAGCTCCGGCAGCCGCCAGGCCACTGCAGAAGGCCACAGGGGTCCTGTCGACCTCCGGTACGGTGGGGACGAAGACTTCGTCGCTCGAGACGAAGTCTACGCGACGCACACATCGCTCTTTGGAGCGGGTTCCAGTGCCTCGCAAGAGGCTATGGACACCAGTCCAAGCCAAACGGCGCAGTAGCGTCGAAGGAGCGGCGAGGTTTCTCTTGACCCTCTCCAGAAAAGACAAAACACCAATTACAGGCCTGACAAAGGCCTTGTAAAGTCACTCTCCTCCCTTTTCAGACACCAGCGCCTTTTATTTTCATCCAACATGAACACAATAATGCAGTGGAATGTTAGAGGACTAATCCAAACCTAGACGACATCCAAACTTATCAATAAATTTAATCCAAAGGTGCTGTGTGTTCAGAAACTCACCTAAACTCCAGAAACACCAACTTCCTACGTCAGAATATTGTTTTCCGAAGAGATCGCGAGGATTCTGCCACATCATCTGGTGGTGTGGCCATCATACTCGACAGAAGTGTAGCCTGTCAGCCACTTCCACTCAAAACGACTTGAGGCGGTAGCCGTTCGCGCTGTACTTCTGGGTAACTCGTCACCATTTGCTCGCTCTACATACCCCCACATTATCCTTTACACAAGCATAAATTTCAGTCATTTATAGATGAATTACCAGAACTTACCTCGTTCTTGGCGATTTTTTGCACACAGCAGCTTGGGGGGCGACACGCGTATCGATGCGCGAGGACGCCTAATCGAACAATTTCTTTTCTCTATCTGGTGCGTGTCCTCCTGAATAAAAAGGAACCCACCTACTACAATCTCGCAAACAAACTTTTTCTTCCATTGATCTCAGTGTAGCTTCCCCGTCTATATTTCCTGAACTCAATGGGAAGTGATAAAAAATCCTTACGGGAGTGACCACTTCCCCATACTGCTGAGATCACCACTACAAAACGAACCTCCACCACAAGCTCCCCGGTGGAACTCGGATACGGCAGATTGGGAGAAATTTCAGAGTCTTACAAGTGGTATCTCGTGGCCTGACATATCTTTGCTGGGAATTGATGCTGCCGTTGAGTATCTTGCATCTTTCATAATCAATGCTGCTTCTGAATGTATACCAGAAATGAGTGTTGCGACCTGCAAACGCCGTGTCCCATGGTGGAACGCGGAATGTCGAACGCTCGTAGGAAACAAACAACGTGGGGGTTGCTACGCGATTCCCCACTGCGGAGAATCTTGTCAATTTTAAGAAAATAAAATGGGAGGGCAGGAGAACGCGCCGACAGGCCAGGAGAGAGAGTTGGGAGAAGTTTGGTCAGTATCAACTCATATACAGAAGAAGCAGAGTCTGGAAAAAAGTTAACAAGATAAAAGGGCTACAAACTTTTTCAATCCCGTTGGTAAACCCACAAGGCCACAGTCTGGAAGACCAGCTAACTGTCTGGGAGCACAATTTTGAACATGTGGCCAGCTCACCCATTATTCACAAACATTTAAAGGCACAAGGCTACAATAGAAAAACAGAAACTAGAAAGAAAAGGTACCGGAAACGAGGCATACAACCAGCCATTCTGCATTGCTGAGCTGTATGCATCACTAGTTGCGCAACACGTCTGCGCCAGGCTCTGACCGCATAGCTTATCAAATGCTGAAGCACCTTCCTCATGAAACAAAGAAAACCTCCTCTCCCTATAAATGCTATATGGACCTCCGGCAAGATCCCCTCTGCCTGAAAGAGGCCATTGTCATTCCTATACTGAAGGAGGGCAAGGACCCATCGTCTGCTTCGAGTTACCGCCCTATAGCACTAACAAGCTGCCTGTGCAACTATTCGAAAAATGATTAACCGCCGACTGATACATTTTCTTGAATCAAACAAATTGCTTGACCCGTACCAATGCGGGTTTCGAGAAGGTCGATCCACCGCCGACCATTTGATACGTATTGAGACGCAAATTCGTGAAGCTTTCGTCCATAAACAGTTCTTTCTCTCTGTATTCCCTTGATATAGAAAAAGCCTACGATACCACGTGGCGGTTTGGAATACTTAGAGACCTCTCGCACGTTCGTATACGTGGTAACATTGTTAAATGTCATAGAAAGTTATTTATCTAATCGCACTTTCCGTGGTCATGGGGAAATGCTGTATCAAGACCTTTTGTGCAGGAAACTGGAGTGCCACAGGGTGGGTTGCTCAGTTGCACTCTCTTTATCGTAAAAATGAGTTCTTTGCGTTTGTATATCCCAAGAAAACATGTTTTATTCTGCATACGTCGATGATGTGCAGATAGGTTTCGCCTCGTGCAACCTCGCAGTCTGTGAGCGGCAGATTCAGCTTGGTCTGAACAAGGTGTCTAAGTGGCAGACGAGAATGGATTTAGCCTTAACCCACAAAAGACCACCTGCGTCCTGTTCTCCAGAAAGAGGGGTCTGCACCCCGATCCTGACATTGAGTTGCAGGGACAACGCGTGCACGTAAAAACAGAACATAAATTTTAGGTATGATTCTAGATACGAAGCTGCATTTTGTGGCACACATACGGTATCTAGAAACAAGTGTATGAAAACAATGAATATTCTAAAAGTGTTGTCACGCACCGTTGGGGTTTGACCCACAGTGTCCTTTTAAATTTGTACAAGAGCCTCATACTTACAAGATTAGATTACGGCGCCATAGTGTACCATTCCGCTACGCCAAGCGCCTAAGATGCTGGATCCTGTACCCATCTAGGCATCCGCCCTAGCCACTGTGCCTTCAGACAAGTCCTGTGGCAAGCCTGTATGTAGAGGCGGA
>NC_051160.1:109759898-109791243 GCF_013339745.2 Dermacentor silvarum | reverse complement strand
GATAATCGAATTGCAATTTACAAAAAAAAGTATTCGGTGTCCGTACGGGATTAATTTAAACTGAAGCACATTGAAATACTCTGAGCTGAGACAATGATTCATTCGGTAATAGAAACACGACGACGGACAATCTCATCTTTCAGTACAATAGTATTGACAAATTAGGGAGGATATTGAGGAATAATTTCTATTTTCATTACCTCTCTGCTACTAGGGTGCGCAAATGCAAGCAACATTTACAGATACCTTACAATGACGTACTGCGGAAAATGAGGTGTACGTATAGGGTCATTCATAAATAACAACTCTAGCTGCTTCATATTTATGCGGCATCATCAACAGTCGCGGGTTACATGTTTTAATACTTCTCATATATCAACGAAAAACTGATTATTTTGTACTGACACACTAAATAGGATTCATGTTTTTGCACTTGAGGTTCACCCAAAGTTCCTTATTTTTCCGCTGTAGGCATGGAAATGTAGTGTAACATAAAACTGCAGAATGCCAGCGTGGGATTACCTATTTTTCGAACTGTCGCAATAGCATTATAGAAACATCATATGTAAGACCTAGTGTCTCACTTAAATTGTGCTTCTGCACACTTCGAAAAATAATAACATTCATGAACATATAATACGCACATTAGTCGACATAAACCGGCCTATTTTATTTCTTCCAATAAACTTTGTGCCGGTTCACAAATTACAAAAATACTGTCGAGGTCACCGGTTACTTTCATCCACACGTACAGACTAGAAATAATAATACTCAAGAAAAATTCTATTAGGTGACGACTTTTCTTTTACAGATGTCTGTTGCTGTTTAATTATTCGCGTGCTAAGAAATGAATCCGTTCGCCAAAACTTCGCAGAGAGTATTATGATCATAAAGCATAGGACGCACAGTTGCTTGACGTACCGAGAGCAATTACAATGCGCATTATAATACAATGCAACACCAGAACACACAGAACATTCGTTTTCCGTTCCAAATACAAGGACATGCATATTTTGGTCACGTGTTCAAAAAACACCGCATATCCCCGGGGTGAATGATGATGAGTGGGCGAAGCTCCGGAGGGAATCATCGGTAAACCGTGAATCTTCCGTGTAATTCGCCCAGTCTCGCCGCACTAAATCGAACGATTGACATCCACCAATGACACGCGCCATATGTGACGTCATTCCTATTTTATAACAGCGCCCTTCATTATAATTGCACCATCTCCCGCTTAAGGGGACGCTAGCACAAACGCGTTAGAAACGTGCAGTACTCTAAGGGGAAGAGGCCACAGCGTCTTACGCAGCCGTTTACACATGCCGGAACGTGCACCGCGTTTGCCGACGCAATCAGCGTTTATGAATACGGGGGTAAGGCGGAGAGGCCACAGCGTCTTACACCAGCTTCTTGCACGGGCCGTAACGCGCTAGCACAAAGGCGTTAGAAACGCGCAGTCTTTCGTTAATGTTGGGTATTTATTGCCATCGTGGTGCGTCTGTCCATGTGCGCTTCGTGGCGTAGTGGTTAGCGCCACGCGTTCAGAACCGAGGGGTCCCTGGTTCGATTCCGCTACGGCCTCAACTCTCGGAATCTTTTTTCTCATAAAAGTTCTCATAAAAGTTTCTCATAAAAGCCTATTCCTTTCATAAAGAAAGGAATAGGCTCCGAATAATGAATACCTTCTTCAGGAAGCGCAGCAACAGGAAGTGGACCTGGAAAAGCCCTAATGGAGAAACAAGGAATGAAATAGATTTCATACTCTCTGCCGATCCAAGCATAGTGCAGGATGAAGAAGTGTTAGGTAAGGTTAAGTGCAGTGACCATAGGTTAGTGAGGTCTAGGATTTCTCTCAATTTGAAGAGAGAGAGAGTGAAATTTGTCAAGAGGAAACAGGCCAACCTAGAGGCAGTAAGGGTAAAAGCAGACCAATTCAGGCTGGTGCTCGCAAACAAATATGCAGCTTTAGAACAGGAAGATGAAGATAACATAGGGCTAATGAATGAAACCGTAACTAGACTGATCTCAGAAGCAGCAATTAAAGTGGGAGGTAAGGCACCAAGGCAACCTATAGGGAAGCTCTCCCAAGAAACAAAGGACCTAATAATGAAACGGCAAAACATGAAAGTGTCCAACTCAAGAGATCAGATAGAATTCGCTGAACTGTCAAAACTGAACAACAAGAAGAAAGTAAGGGATATTCGAAATTATAACGTGGGAAAAATTGAGGAAGCCGTAAAATATGGACGCAGCATGAAATCAGTAAGAAGAAAACTAGGCATAGGACAAGGCAAGATGTATGCACTGAAAGATAAGCATGGTAATATCATCAGCAATTTCGATGACATAGTAAAAGCAGCAGAAGAATTCTATACTGACCTGTACAGTAGCCAAAACAGCCAAGCTTCTTCCATTCGAAATAGTGATGAACCGGATACAGAAGCTCTTTCTATAACTAGCGATGAAGTTAGAAGGGCCTTGAAAGATATGACCAGGGGAAAAGCGCCTGGAGAAGATGGAATAACAGTAGATTTAATCAAAGATGGAGGAGATATCATGCTTGAAAAGCTTGCGGCCCTTTATACGCAATGCCTCACAACTTCATGTGTACCAGAGAGCTGGAAGAACGCCAACATTATACTTATTCATAAGAAGGGAGACGTTAAAGAATTGAAGAATTACAGACCCATTAGCTTGCTTTCAGTATTGTATAATATATTCACAAAGATAATTTCCAATAGAATCAGGACAACACTTGACTTCAGTCAACCAAGAGAACAGGCTGGCTTCAGGAAGGGGTATTCTACGATGGACCATATCCATGCCATCAATCAGGTAATCGAGAAATCTGCGGAGTACAATCAACATCTCTATATGGCTTTCATAGATTATGAAAAGGCATTCGATTCAGTAGAGATATCAGCAGTCATAGAGGCATTGCGTAATAAAGGAGTGGAGGAGGCATACGTGAATATCTTGGCAAATATCTACAAGGATTCCACAGCTACCTTGGTTCTCCACAAGAAAAGTAGAAAGATACCTATCAAGAAAGGGGTCAGGCAAGGAGACACAATCTCTCCAATGCTATTCACTGCATGCTTAGAAGAAGTATTCAAGCTCTTAGCCAGGAAGGATTAGGAGTGAGGATCGATGGCGAATATCTCAGCAACCTTCGGTTTGCAGATGACATTGTCCTATTGAGCAACAATGGAGAGGAATTACAACAAATGATTGAGGACCTTCATCGAGAAAGTGCAAGAATTGGTTTGAAGATGAATATGCAGAAGACAAAGATAATGTTCAATAGCCTGGCAATGGAACAAGAATTCAGGATCGCCCGTCAGCCTCTAGAATCTGTAAAGGAATACGTTTATCTAGGTCAATTACTCACAGGGGACCCTGATCATGAGAAAGAAATTTACAGAAGAATAAAATTGGGTTGGAGTGCATACGGCAGGCATTGCCAAATCCTGACTGGGAGCTTACCACTGTCGTTGAAAAGAAAAGTGTACAATCATTGCATTCTACCGGTGCTAACATACGGGGCAGAAACTTGGAGGTTAACAAAGAAGCTCGAGAACAAGTTAAGGACCGCACAAAGAGCAATGGAACGAAAAATCTTAGGAGTAACGTTAAGAGACAGGAAGAGAGCGGTGTGGATCAGAGAACAAACGGGGGTAGACGATATTCTAGTTGACATTAAGCGGAAGAAATGGAGCTGGCCAGGCCATGTAATGCATAGGATGGATAACCGGTGGACCATTAGGGTTACAGAATGGATACCAAGAGAAGGGAAGCGCAGTCGAGGACGGCAGAAAGTCAGGTGGGATGATGAGGTTAGGAAATTCGCAGGCGCAAGTTGGAATACGCTAGCGCAAGACAGGGGTAATTGGAGATCGCAGGGAGAGGCCTTCGTCCTGCAGTGGACATAAATATAGGCTGATGATGATGATGATGATGATGATGATAGCAATTATATGGACACTCAAAAGCAGATTTCTGCCGTCGGCGTCGCCGTCGCCGTCGCCGTTGTCGTCGCCGTCGCCGTGAGGTTCCGTATGACGTCAATTGAGATTAAATCGTCGCCGCGCGCCGAACGCGGTATGTGCGAGTGAAAGGGCGCGAGGGGCGCGCGCTTTCACGGGGAGTGAACGCACGGCGGAGAACAAACGCGCGTTCTGCGCCGTGCTCCCTAAGGGCTGCAGAAGTAGGCGTCTCTTTCCTCCTTTACAATCACCATATATGTAGAGCAAACGCGCCTTCTTCCGACGCGCGAGAGGCCGTGGGTATAGTGCCTAGAATATAAGTATATTCTAGGCACTATACCGTGGGGGAGGGGGAGGGGAGGGAGGCGACGTTTAGCTGCAGTACCAAGTGCCTATTTATATCAGAGGCTCCGGCAACAGTACCAACGCCGCACGCATTTTGAGCGAACGCGGGCAAAACGCCGACGGCGTCGACAACAGTTCTGCGTGTTGCCGGTGCTGCTGCATGTGCAAGTTTATACAGCTGATAAAGTTAATATCATTACTCCGTATAGCTCTCTACAAATTTGCTATCGCAATTGATGCTTCGCCTTTCAGGTGAAACTGTGACAAATTTTTAGGGGCGAAGGTCCCTATAGCGGCACCCGTTCGTCCCCGTCGTAGTAGATAGCCACGTCTAGTTTTATGAATTGCTCAATAGATGGCGTTGTGTGTCCGTATATGTATGTATACCCATATATACATATATATGTATACGTATAGTATAACCGGAAGCAGACTTCCGCTTCCGGTTCCACTTCCGTTTCCGCTTCCGGTTCCGCTTCCGGTTCCGGAAGCCAGCTTCCGGCTTCCGGAGAACGCTTCCGGCGTTTTATGAAAAAAAATTCCGAAAGTTGTGTCCGTAGCGCGGAATCGAACCAGGGACCCCTCGCTTCCGAACGCGCGGCGCTAACCACTACGCCACGAAGCGCAAATAGACACACGCACCACGATGGCAATAAATACCCAACACTAACGAAAGGCCGCGTTTCTAGCGCGTTTCTAACGCGTTTGTGCTAGCGCGTTACGGCCCGTGTGAGAAGCTGGTGTAAAACGCTGTGGCCTCTCCGCCTTACCTTCAACGCGTTTCGAACGCGCTGCCCAAGGCGGTGGCAAGTCAAGTTCAAGTCGAGGAGCGTTTATGAATACGGGGGGTATACTCTCTCAGTAGTCATGTGATGGCGTCGGAAAACGCGGTGCACGTTCCGGCATGTGTAAATGGCTGCGTAAGACGCTGTGGCCGCTCCCCCTTACTAGAGAGTGCTGCACGTTTCTAACGCGTTTGTGCTAGCGTCCCCTAAGCGGGAGATCCGATGATTCCCTCCGGAGCTTCGCCCACTCATCATCATTCACCCCGTGGATATGCTGTGATTTTTTTTAACAGCGAACCTGTTAGGGCTCCGGCTACGATGGTCGTTTCCGGTGTATAAAAAAACTCCCATTGGCTCAAGCACTTTTTGTTTCGCACTTTTAATATTGCAGTCTGAGAAGATTTGACATAAAAGGCATGCGCTGCCGGTGATTTGTTTCATGGCTTTTGTTTATGGGCTGTCATTCTCAAAATTCCGAGGAGCTGTACAAACTTGGACATGTAGCAGCACCAGCAACGCGCAGAACTGTTGTTGACGCCGGCGGCGTTTTGCCCGCATTCGCACCGAACGCGCGCGGCGTTGGTGACGTGTTTATGAAGAACGTGCCAACCTTTACCGTACGCCCTGTGGCGATGTATGGTAGCGACCATAAGGTGATGGCCCGTGTGGTTAATAAATAAATGAAAGCCACCGGATCATATATATTTATCATTCTTTATTAGTTCAAATAAGCAATTACACCATCACCTCTTAATAGTGATAATTGGAACTGCATAATTACCACCATAGTATAGCTTCCCTGGTCTTCCATCTCCAGCCCAGTCGAAGGGCAGACAGTTTTATTGCGATAGCAATTATATGGACACTCAAAAGCAGATTTCTGCCGTCGGCGTCGCCGTCGCCGTCGCCGTGAGGTTCCGTATGACGTCATTTGGAGAAGAAATCGTCGCCGCGCGCCGAACGCTGTATGTGCGAGTGAAAGGGCGCGAGGGGCGCGTCTTTCACGGGGAGTGAACGCACGGCGGAGAACAAACGCGCGTTCCGCGCCGTGCTCGCTTAAGGGCTGCAGAAGTAGGCGTCTCTTTTCTCCTTTACAATCACCATATATGTAGAGCAAACGCACCTTCTTCCGACGCGCGAGAAGCCGTGGGGGAGGGGGAGGGAAGGGAGGCGACGTTTAGCTGCGGCACCAAGTGCCTATTTATATCACAGGCTCCGGCAACAGTCACCAACGCCGCACGCATTTTGAGCGAACGCGGGCAAAACGCCGATGGCGTCGACAACAGTTCTGCGTGTTTCCGATGCTGCTGCATGTCCAAGTTTATACAGCTGATAAAGCTAATATTATTACTCCGTATAGCTCTCTACAAGTTTGCTATCGCAATTGATGCTTCGCCTTTCAGGTGAAACTGCGACCACTTTTTTTCCCTTAAAAACCAGGCAAATAACTGGGGAAAGTAGTGTAGAGGACGCAGAATTTAAACCTTGGTCCTTTTGCAAAACTTCAGCAAAAACAGTGCAGGGGTAAACGCAAAATCTTTCTTTTTTCGAACACGTTAAGCGGAATATGCGTATCCCTGTATGTAAGTCTTAGTTATTAGGTAAATATATGTATCGAAGTATCACATCATGTGAAGTATTGTTTTTAGGCGTATTGAAACACAACAAGGACGAGTGCAAGAAACTGCGCGTGCACAACTGCGGGAACTTTGGGTTATCAAGCATTGGGAGATGTTGTGTTTAATGGTGCTATAGCACCGTTAAACTTGAACTCGTATACGAGTGCAAGCAGATTTTGTGCAACACCATGGTAGGCCGCGTAAGCGTTTACAGCGTACAAAAGCCTGCGCCCGCAAAATAATAACACTGTTCATGAAAAATCATGCCGCAGAAAAAAAAAGACTTTTGTGCTAAAACACTGCTAAAGCTTGTTCCTTGCTACATGTTCGGTGTTCGCAGTAATGTACCCTCGACCGCCTTAATGTCCAGTGCAATTTATTTTGAAATATGACTTGTAATGTGAAATCGTTGTGCAGTAAATGTTTCGCAACAGGCCTCAAGCAAAAAGAAAAGCGAAGGAAATGCAATTTCCTCCTTAAAATGATTTCCAGAGCATCAGGACTAAGAAGCCTTTATTCCACATCTTTCTGCCATGGGAAATTTATATTTTTACATGGCATTTTACTCGCACATATAGTCGCAATATACAGCTTAGCGATCAAGCACACTTTATGCCATGCTATATCTTGCTTTTGTTTGAGACACATGAACGCATGAAGGAGTGCAACGTACCGCACCAGGACGAATTTTTCTTCGACGGTGAACATTTTCTTCTGAGAAACCCGCGTGGGTTTCCTTTGTAGCTTCGTGCTGCATACGGGTGGATGTCAACTTTTTCCTTTACTGCACCTTACTCCACCTTGAGGAATACAACTGAACTAATTTGCTAGTGTAAATTGCAGCGGCTGGCATTGACTTTCGGAATCAAAGATTACACCTTCGGTGGTTGATTTTTCGAGAGCACTGCAGATCATTTGACATCCCTGAGTAAAACTCCAGACCCAAGTAAACTTTACCAGGTTTACTATTCGCGGCTGTGAAATCGCCGAAAAACTTTGAGAACAACCACCAGAAACGTGGTAAAATTGTTTTATATGCGTATTACTGTAGCTACAGGTAAGTAAATGGTTTCGTTAAGGATTAGATGAACATTTTCAAAACCGCACGTTCTGTTCAGCGCGATGCACACGAGCGTCTTCTTAGACGTTATGACCAGATATTCTAGTGCTTGCGTCCATACTGTTGGTCTATTCACCCTTATTGACTGCTTTCATCCTTCCCTTTAACTTGTTGAGTGACGTGTTCTTCCAACTTTTGAACTTAGAAGTATTCAATAATAAAAGTGCATTTCTAAATTTCTGATAAGTTTACCTGTCTGAAGAGATACCTTCAGTTCAAATACGAACGCGAGCAATTGTGTATATTCACCAAGAAAATTATACCTAGGATTGTGCCACAACAAACGGGCGTTTTGTCTTCTGATGTTGGATGGCTCAAAGCAGCATACAAGTGTTGTGCTTTGTACCTTAACCTGACTGAAAGTGGTATCTTTGCATGATAAGGAAACCAAGTTTTTGAATGGCAAGATAGGCGCGTGAGATCCTTTCACCACTTGTACGCATCACATGATCTCATTTTTATGTATATATTCACTTTTTACACAAAAAGATAAGCCCGTTGTCAGTGAGCATTCGTACCGGCTACTTCCCTTGTCGTTTGTCAGGGTAGCGCTGCACACCCCTAAGAACATGTTCGCAATCTTCACATAGTACCTAGAGCGCCATCAGCAGTATACTTCGACGCTACAAGTGCGGAGTCTCATGAAATCACGCACCTGTTGAATGACGCATCCAGCTTGTGTTGTTGAGCTCATGATGCGATGAGCGCTAGGGTGCACTGCTCTCAACGACAATCGTGCCATCCTCCAGCGTGGCATGGAACAGTGAGGTATTCGAGAAACGACTGACCCAGCTTGTGTGTTCCAGACACCAGCTATTAACGCGAAAGCGTCAAGGGCCCTGTATCGCAGAATATCCGGCGTCGGTGTTGGTGTCGGCGTGGATGTCGACGTCCGTGGCGTGGAAAATCATCCCCAACCTCCCCGACCGCGCCGGCCCTCCACATGGCGCAAGGTGTTCGCGAAGATCATCATTTCGAGCCACCCCCACCATGGAGACCCTCCACGTGGCGCTAGGTGTTAGTGAACAAAAATTCAATTTCTCAAAGTGAAATCCCTCACAATGTGGTAATGTACAAATTAACCACAACCTACACACAAATGGGGGTGTCAGATTGTAATTTTAATGTACGAGAAAACATAATTCTGTTACGAGGAAACTCAAACCCAAACCCCTTTCTAGCATTTATACTATACCGACACCGCGCGCTCGGGTAGGGTACTTGCGAACATCATATCCAGATGCCGCTGCATACTCGGCAGGTCAAATTGGGACTTAGCCTGCCTAATGAGTTTAGGACACGCCCGTGCGTCGGGGCAAAGGAAATAATTAATAAAATAATTAAAAGGGTCCTAGGCCCTTCACAATTTAATATACGACGACTTATATTGCCCCTGAAAAACGTCTTCCCAGCAATGTATTTCTGTTTAAATGTGAAGCCGACTTGAACGGGATCGGTGTAAGCTTAGTCTTTGTAAACTGACTTTCCCTCGTTCTGTTTTGCCGTGAAGCCTACTCATAAAGAAAAATGCGATCCCAACGGGGCCCGATGACGCTATCGCGTTCCACTCCTAAAAGAGAAGCTTAAGCGTCCTGCAATTTTTTTAACACTCGGCCGAATCACTCTGGGGAATAGTCAAGGCAGAAATCTGTGCAGTGCATCCACCAGTGACGTGTCTTGCTTAAGACGCTCGGACTTCCTGTCAATGGTCATAAGCCGACAAGCCTTGCAGGCACTGGCGCAAAAGATCGGCTTTCTGTCAGATAACTGCAGCGGCAGAAAAGAGTGTCAGATAACTGCAGATGCTTGGGGGGAGCAATGACCACAGCCTTGAATATTACACTGTATTTGTGAGCTCTAAACGTTCCCTTATCTGTACAATCTGTACAAGGGGTAGAGGCCATCCTTTGTACACATTGCTCTGGATTGTCTCGAGGAGAAACGAGACAAAAAAGAAAAAAAGGAATGTAACGATTTTATGGACGCGGATTGGAAATGTTTAGGGTACCAGGAAAGCATATATAAACTATGCTACTGTATCGCTTTAAAACTAACTTTGCTTACAGCCAACTGTGGTTGTTTACGACTGGACGAGCCGCCTCCGGGCTCTTGTTTTATGTGGTAAGATCGGTGATGTAGAACATTTCATCTGGTTATGTTCGCACTTATTAAGAAAATCGCTGCTTCACAGCCTACAATGGAAAGGCCTTACACATGCGAGGTATGAATATGTAGTGTTTCGGTGAAGCGCCCGCAGTAATCAGTAAGAGCGTGTGACGGTAAACTACTTTTCAATACGGCAAGGAGTTCGTCAACATCTGGTGACACGTATTTACTCATAACGTACGAAATGCCCAGACGGAACAATCATCGGAGAAGTATGCCATGGTAACCCCGCCTTCTCTGCATCTGAATTTCTGCCTTCTTCATAAAATAGCACTGCATATAGAGCTAGAGCCCTTGCTAAAGAAGGAAGTGTGCTGACATGATGATAAAAGGCATGCTGTTGAATTGAAAGCCTCTTAGGGGGTACTTCACGTGCGAATAGCAGCCTAGGTCGAGATACGCTTAAGAGTTAGCCTTGGAAACTTCTTCTAAATTGCTTCATCGTTCCAACATAGCCTACCGAGTGTTGTGAGGTCGCCAAATTCAAACGTTTTGCTCCCACTTTGTCGTACAATGGCACTCGTCCGTAAACACGATGAGATTCCTTTCTTCAGCCGTCCCCACTGGATGGTGTTGGGTGAACTGCAGCCGCTTTACATTGTTTTGAGTGCGAAGAAGAGGCTTCTGGGCTACGATTCTTCTCTTGGAAGACGCCTCGGCCAGCCGACGCTTGACCGTTGATATTAAGGTGGTCAGACTGATGGTTTCCTTCACCGCCTGTGGAGAAGTGCCTAACTTCGCAGCCGCAGTCACCACGATGCAAATATCCTCTTCGCCGGTCATCGCCGGAGACCGTGGAGCGCACGAAGCATTCTTGATTCGCCGCTGATATTTCAATGCTTTACTTATTTAATTGATGGTATTCAGAGGTACTCCTGTGGCTTGTAAAATTACTCATTGTAAGTATCCTTTCAAAGACAGCTCCTGAATGTCCCAGCGCTTGTCCGCTGGCATATTAGCTATTGCGCAGCGACTTGCTACAAAGAAAAGAAGTGGCACAAAAACGCGGCATTTGTTTGTAAATGGTCATGGATAATATGAAAATGTCAAAGGTTTGCATTATTCTATTTGCACCAGTGTGTCTTTCATTATATGACATAAACCCTGTGATGTGGCGAATGCTTGGTGTGCTCTAGCTCTTCTTTATTCTCGGCAATGTACATGCAGCTGAGCATTTTATCGCATTTGCTTCAAGAATAATGAATCCACGTTCGCGACTTGTCTTTTAGGCTGCATGTACATGACGGGACGGATTGACCATTTATTCCGAGGGTGACCTGGACGTGGTTGAGCTGCAACTATTGACACCGTTAGCCCCTTCGCCTCCACTGTTTTTGAGTGTGACTCGATTCGGTGGCCCAACGTCGTCGTCATTCGATGGCTGATCAACAATCCGTCCTGTTGCGTGAATCACTCTTTAGTTACACAACTTTTCTGCCGTTAACATGGCAATGCGAACATGGAAGCAGTGCGAGTGAGAACGGCGGAGAGAGGAACTGTCGCAGAAGACTTGCTGTGTGCTCCAATTACCGCTTATGCGCCAGCGCAGCGACACTTCACGAAGCGTCGGTAGCGGCGCTCCGCCGAGCACGGCCACGGGAAGCAGTGTTCTCGCTAGCAGTGGCCGCATCTGTACTGAGCGGTCGATGCTGTGCGTACAATTTTGTTTGGTTGTACCAGAACCTTAAAATTTGGTAATTTATGACCACAGCTCCTTTTTACACATTGCTATTGTCACAAACAATTGTTCTAACAATAATCTAGCTAACGCGTGCATCATGCAGACATTAACATATTTCCCGTTGGAAAATCTGTGTATAGTCGTGTATTTGTATTTTCTTCATTTTCGGCCCAGCGTTCCGTGTTTCCATACAATAGTCTAGTAGGAATGTTCGGCCTAATGTTACACAATATTTGTACTGTCGTAATGCTACAATAAAAACAGTATATGTGAGACTAGGTTCGTCGTTGAAATTGAGTTTCTGTCCCATCGCCAAATGAAGAATGTTCATGAACAAGTGTTATGCACAACAGTCGACTGTCGTTTCTGGCTGTTTAGCTAATAGAGTAGCAGCGAATTATGAAGCTACCATCGAGGTCCGGTGTTACTTTTTTCCGTATGTAGATTAAAAGTTATGTTGCAGAATATAGAATTGTATTATTAAACTTTTTCTCCACATCCCTTGCTGTTTCATTATTCGTGTGCTCATAAATTCAACCCAACGCCACTAAGAGTCGGACTGAATAATATGATCTGAAAAGGCACTCAAAGCTCATTTGCTCACTACACCGACAGTCACCCCTATGGTCATTGTGATACAATGCGATGCGCACAGTGGCAAATCAGTGGACGAGTTTGCGTTTTATTACACTTATGTAAACATCATTTGGCATAGTCACTGGCAAAAAATATGTTTCAAAGCAAGAGATCATGGGAATATTTGCTTGTACGTCTATGGTAACACAACAGTGATAACGGGAAGGAAGACTGCATGCGTGAACTTGTGAAATGTTTGCTCAAATACTATCAGAGGTAGTTTTTTGCTATGCAATCGAGTGATCGCGCTAATATAACATTGAATTAAAAAGTAAATTATTGCCAAAATATCCCTTTCGCTGGGAAATCACAGCGTAATAATATTTTTTCTACCAACTAATTTGTACGTAATCGAAGTATCGTTTCCTCCTAAAAACGACTTCAAGGGTGCAAGGTCTAAATAGGCTTAATTTCGTTTATTCTCTGATTTGTATTATTAGCTGTAAATTTTTATTTCGCATTTTTGTTTGCAAATTTATTCGGATATTACTCTTGTGCGATCATCCAATAATCTTGTCATGAACACTCACAAAGTGGTGTGCAATTCATGGCGTGCCCCATGAAAGGACATTTGTTTGTGGCACAAGGACGCATGGAAGTCATGCAACTTCCACCAGTAGTGTCACCTTTTTACTTGGGAGTGTGGAGAGTTGCCTGCATGCGCTACTCTCGATGGAGGAGAGACACGACTGGCGGCACAGCAAACGAGGATTTAATACGTACAGAGACGCTGAACACACGCGACACACAACACTAAAGCCGAAAGTCAAAACTAAAGGCACGCCAAACTAGACATATCTCCACGAAAAAGCTTACTTAATAGATAAACCAAATCTCTAACTTAATACAACACTACTACCAAACAACTATCTCATTTCTGGAGCCTCGCTACGCCTTAAAGTCTCTCAGTCAGTCTTAGCTCGCCAAAGTCTGACCACCTTGGCCCCGGCCTAACTGCGTCGTAAACAAAACGTGGGCTCTTACGGACCGCCGACTTGAAGCTCCTCTCGTCGGGTCCGAGTCGCATTCATTCGGGGCGTCGTTACTGCAGTAGATGCCGACGACTCGCGTTGCCTCCTTTGTCGGTGGTGAGCTCGTCGGTATCTCGTCGGTGATGCGCTCGTCAGCGATGGCGCTCGGCGTTACTTAGGCCCACCTGCCTAGGCCTAGCGTCGGGATGCGTCGCAACTTCTTCAGGAGTGCCGACGTGGCGTCCCGAGGAGAATCAAACGCGCCGGTCTGCCGCAGAAGGGGGATCCTCTCTGGGGTGCCTGGTCCTGCCGTGAGAAGCTGCAGCCCGTCCAGGAGCCTCGCCCGAACTTGCCGAGGTCGACGGCCACACCTTGGACGGCCAGCGTCGCGGACTCAACCAGACCCCCAAGTCTCCCGTCGCCAGAGCGGAGCTGGCGATGCGACCTTCCTGACCCGGTGCCACGTTGAAACTCCACGGACAGCGCCGTTCATCTCTCGACTATGCCTCGGTTCGTGCGCCTCGCGCGCTCGCGTCGTTCCGAACACCAGGCATCGCGTGCTCCTCTTCTTTTTCGCGCCACCGGCGGCCTCTTACATGTGACATAGGCCCCCTCTTCAAGAGTTTTTTCTCAAAAAACTGCTCACTCTTGGCGTTCAGGTGATGTCTGTGACTCCTCGTAGTGACATTGGTGCTGGTTCATTGAAGACTCGATGCACTACACAACACCACACTGTTGCGCACGGTTCACCAGACGCACTGTTCACCGCGTTTAAGAGTTCACTTTATGGCCTTTTCACCACCTAATGCATTTCACTCAGCTGTTCACAATGTCCACTACTTCAATGTTTCGAAACACTCTACATGAATAAACTTTGCATCACAGCATGTTTTACAATACTCTACCTACTCTATATCTACATAGGTACTGTTTCACTTCTTTCCTCTCTGTACACATTTACTAGTTCTGCAATCTTCCGCGTGCCAGTCCTACATGGTTTTCCTTTTCGTTCTTGCCATTGCACCTGCCCTATTTCCCTTCCATCTTCTGCGCTTGCGCGTTACACGTTTAGGGCGATTTGGGTATATATCTCCTTCGCCCTTTTTCTCGAAGTCCCAATGTCCCATCACGTCTAGTGCTTGATACTCCCTGGACTCAAAATCACTTATAGACTTCCTATCTTTCCGAGGTGAAACGACTTTTTCCACTCTCTTCCGCTCTTCGGGTATATAAACCTCGATCGGGATGTTGTCCATCCTCTTATCCCGGTTAACCTGAACCAAGGGCTCTCCGGTCGTGAACTTCTTTACGGCGTCATGGGCACTATCTAGTCTGCCTGTGTCCTTCCCTTCAGCAATCGTGCACACACTCATATTCTCGTTTTTCCCCTTGGCCATAGTCTTTTGACATACGTCACATGATCTGACGTATTTCCTCACGTCGCTCTGTACCCCGATCCAAAAGAAATCTTCTGTTATTTTTTCTAAAGTGTCTTTTATTCCCTGGTGGCCTGCCGTTACGTTATCGTGCCCTAATTTCAGTACTCTATCTCTGAGTTCCTTTGGGACCATCAATTGCTGAACCTCTCTTCCCGAACTGAACACACACCTCCGGTATAATAAGTCGTTCTTCTTGAAAAACTCCGCTACGTTTCGACTTCTTTGTCTTCGTACTACTTCCCCTATCTTCTGTATGCACTTATGCAATGATTCGTCTTTCTCCTGTAATTCCTTGAATTCAGCGACCGTTATGCTCAACCCTTTAATGTTCGTGACCGGTAATGGTTTTAAGGGTTTAGTACTCTTACTCCTGGCTCGCGTTTGTACTGCCGCTGCTACCTCTACCTCAGGTGACTCCTCTTCTAGCGTTTCTGGCTTTTCTCTCTTCTCTAAATCTTCTGTCCTCTTCCACTTAGGGTCTGGGTCATCCGCCCTTCTCACCCCTGATACATTCCCCAAAATCAAGTCAAACAGAGGATCTTCTACACACCTAGCTGTGACCAATCCCGTAAAAAATGGTGTCGAAACTTGAATTCGTGCCTCAGGCAAATACTTAACGGACCTGTCCGCCAAAATGACTGGTTTGAAATAGCCGGTCATGTTCTCTGACGGTACCAGACTTTCCCTAACCAATACTGTGTTCGCCCCCGTGTCTCTCAAAACTGTGGCCCTGCGTCCTTGAACTTCTCCCTCCACCACGGGCATGTTCTTTTCTCTCGGCTCACCCTCTTTACCTTTCATCATGCATGCCGCTTTGTCTGCGTATCCTGATCTGCATTCGTGCGCTCCGTGTCCTCTCTTTTGACATAGCTGGCAAACCACTGGTGGACCACGTCTAGTATCCTTCACCCGACAGTTCATTGCTATATGACCCAGCCGGTTACAAAGAAAACATCTTTGGGGCGTCCCTTGCCTGTTCATTGGACCCCGATTCCTCGTCTCACCTGCAGCTGCCATTGGCGCATCCTTGCCACTCTTTCCTAAACTTCTTAGACCCTGCGCCTCTAGAAAATGATCTGAGTGCGCTGCCATCTCCTCCACTGTTTTTAATTTCCTCTCTTTGAGGAATACCGCCAGACTGTCGCTGCACCTGGCGAGAAATTGCTCTCCTACGACCTTGTCCCGCACCCCTTCATATGTCTTGTTGGCCTCCGACAACTCCATCCATCTCTCAAAGTAGTTTGTTAATCTACATGCAAACTGTTTTCCAGTTTCCGCGTCTTCCGGCTTGCATGACCTGAACTTTTCGCGGAAACCCTCAGCAGTTAGCTGGAATCTTTGTAATAAAGTGTTTTTCACCTTGTCATAGTCTAAGCTCTCTTCGGCGGGCATCCGTCCAAACACACTCAAAGCCTCACCAACTATACACAGGCTTAATGCGCTAGACCACTCATTCTTTGCCCAGCCTTGCCCGACCGCTATTCTTTCGAAGCGATGCAAGTACGCATCCAAATCGTCCCTACGCTCATCAAATGGAGCCATTAACTTCCTGGGGCAAATCTGCTTTGGCCTGGGCGAAGTAGAGTTGGATGACGCTGACCCCGGCGAACTCGCGCCGTCACGAGAGCCCGCGCCCATCTCCGCTAGTTTTAACTTAAGTTCCAAAATGTCTTTTTCGCTTTTCTGCTGTTTCTCCTTCTCTTGTTGCGTGTATTCGAAAAACGCCATCGTCTCCTCCTTCGACATATTTAAATCCTTCGCTATCGCCGCCAAACGTTCCCACTCCATCTTTGCCACTCCCGAGTATCGGTGACTGGGCCGTATCTATCCTGGCAGGCTCGCCAATAGTGATGTGTTTTGTGTCACCGCTAGTTTTAACTTAAGTTCCAAAATTTCGTTTTCGCTTTTCTGCTGTTTCTCCTTCTCTTGTTGCGTGTATTCGAAAAACGCCATCGTCTCCTCCTGCGACATACTTCAATCCTTCGCTACCGCCGCCAAACGTTCCCACTCCATCTTTACCACTCCCGAGTATCGGTGACTGGGCCGTATCTATCCTGGCAGGCTCGCCAATATTTTGTCCCCTTTTACTTGGGAGTGTGGAGAGTTGCGTGCATGCGCTACTCTCGATGGAGGAGAGACACGACTGGCGGCACAGCAAACGAGGATTTAATACGTACAGAGACGCTGAACACACGCGACACACAACACTAAAGCCGAAAGTCAAAACTAAAGGCACGCCAAACTAGACATAACTCCACGAAAAAGCTTACTTAATAGATAAACCAAATCTCTAACTTAATACAACACTACTACCAAACAACTATCTCATTTCTGGAGCCTCGCTCCGCCTTAAAGTCTCTCAGTCAGTCTTAGCTCGCCAAAGTCTGACCACCTTGGCCCCGGCCTAACTGCGTCGTAAACAAAACGTGGGCTCTTACGGACCGCCGACTTGAAGCTCCTCTCGTCGGGTCCGAGTCGCATTCATTCGGGGCGTCGTTACTGCAGTAGATGCCGACGACTCGCGTTGCCTCCTTTGTCGGTGGTGAGCTCGTCGGTATCTCGTCGGTGATGCGCTCGTCAGCGATGGCGCTCGGCGTTACTTAGGCCCACCTGCCTAGGCCTAGCGTCGGGATGCGTCGCAACTTCTTCAGGAGTGCCGACGTGGCGTCCCGAGGAGAATCAAACGCGCCGGTCTGCCGCAGAAGGCGGATCCTCTCTGGGGTGCCTGGTCCTGCCGTGAGAAGCTGCAGCCCGTCCAGGAGCCTCGCCCGAAGTTGCCGAGGTCGACGGCCGCACCTTGGACGGCCAGCGTCGCGGACTCAACCAGGCCCCCAAGTCTCCCGTCGCCAGAGCGGAGCTGGCGATGCGACCTTCCTGACCCGGTGCCACGTTGAAACTCCACGGACAGCGCCGTTCATCTCTCGACTATGCCTCGGTTCGTGCGCCTCGCGCGCTTGCGCCGTTCCGAACACCAGGCATCGCGTGCTCCTCTTCTTTTTCGCGCCACCGGCGGCCTCTTACATGTTACAAGTAGGCATTGACTGGCGAAATCATCGATGACACAATTGATGGCTGATTTTTCCAGGAGTCTGTAGATGATCCTAGATCCCTGAGTATAGTTCGAGTTTGAATGCAACTCTAACAGGTTTAAAATTCGCGGCTGCCAAACAGAAGAAACACTGCGAGAACAGGCAACGGAATGCTGGTAAAATTGTTTTGTACATTAGTGGAGGTGGAAGCACATAAACGATTGTGTTAAGTATTACATGACTGGACGTACAAGCACATTACCCATTTTTAAAGTATTGTATGAACATTGTCAAGTGTGCACATTCTTTTCCTTGTGTGTGTTTTTATAAGCCATGAAAAAGATTGTAAGGCTCGCGTCCATACTGCGGGGCCTATTGATACTAACGTACTGATTTCATCTATTTCATTTACCTTGTTGTGTGACTTGTTCTTCCGACCTATTTACTTGAATTCAGAAGTAGTATATAAAAAGTTATGCACTTATCCATGTATCCGATAAGGTTAACCATTTGAAATGTTACTTGGAGTGTAAATATCGACGCAAGAACTTGTATATATTGGCCAAGGATATTATCAGCTGTGTTGTGACACATCAAGCTGCTGTTCTATCTTTTAAATGTTGTGATATTTAAAAAAAATCAGTGACGTCAAAAAATTGCACTGCCTCAGTCATACCTACTGAACAAGAAATTCAAGTGAAAATATGTTTGGCTGGTTGTGACCTTGTGAAATACTGATTTACATGTTCGTCTGTAAACATTTCTGTTACAGTGCAACAACCTGAGGTTGCAGCTGCAGTATGCGGAAGAGAAACGTTTTCGAGGCTCTTCTTGTTGCTGCTGTAATCACGAACACAATGTGTGCACCCAAACCTCGCAGCCCGCATAAATACCTGGATATTGAAGCGGTAATTTTGCTTGATTCATACTTAGACATCGAAAAGGACAGCAATGCCGCACAAAAATATAATGCACTGACCTTGGGAAAATAAATAAGAAGGGGTGGTTGTCCACAGGCAAACTTCAGCAACGTCTTACTATTAAATTGTAGGTGATGACTAGCAGCTAATATCCACCAAGCGGATGATGACCACTTGCAAGATAAAAAGATCGATATTTTTGCGAATCACTAAATCGTATATCCAGACCGCCTGTAATTGATCACTGCTTGATCCTCTTGATCACTGCTTGTTTTTCCCTTTTCAAGGTGTTCCTGTAAGCTGACTAATAAAACGTTATGTGTCATTGCTGGAGCTTAGTTTATTACTCATTGGCAGATGTGCGTTCCTTGAGAAGTTCCTCACAAAAAACTTCCATAATTTTGCACGATCTAACAGCATCACCGAGAAGTCAGTGCGTGGTCTGCCTGTGAACATACAATCAGATAACTTTTACTATAATTGACGCGAGTTCGATTCCGGCCACCACCAAAAAAACTTTAAATGATTGATTTCGTCATTCAAGAGTGGCATATACGCTGTGACCTAAGGTTGTGCAAAAAAATTATTAAAAGTTTGTATGTGCCCCTGGGCTCATACCAACAGAGGATGTTTCTAGAAGAGTGGCGCATACACAGTCGAACATATCCAGCGAGCCAAATCGCCCTAACAATGGTTAATTAAATGCTGCACAAACCCATTGACATATAGTGAGTGGCCTAACTTAGTGCAACTGGTTGTTTCAAATACGGGTTCCTCAGCTCATCAGCCAGCTATTCTACCGTATAGACCATGGACTATCAGGTGACCCAATTTGGCGAGAAAATTGTCAGAGGCATAAAAGTGATCTCGTGGAACCCATCTCACGATGACTGCTAACGGTAAAGGGTTTAGCAATAAATGAAAAATTTGGAGGGCGCTTAAGCTTTGCTATTATGAGTGGAACGTGCATGATTCAAAGGTCCCTGACTGCTTCTCACGCTTCACGGCAGCTTATGTAACCGTAATTTTTACCGGGGAAAACCGGCGGTGAAAGCTATGCACGAATGCGAGCTTACTGGTAGAAACGTGGCCTCTTGCGTGTTATTGTTTCGCGGTCTCTTCTGTTATTGCTTCGCAATTTTAATATTTCAGTCTGAGAAGATTTATCATGAAAGGCATGCCCTATCGGTGTTTCGTTTCATATCATTTATTTGTGGACTGTCATTCTCAAAATTCCGAGGAATAAGTTTGTAAAGTTAAGACAAGGTATGAGCAACTTTGGTGATAGAAGAACAAGTTTAGTGCCGTGTATAATATACACAGCAATTTTCGCTCACGGGGCGCCAAAGCGGGCTACGGCGCCGACGCCGACACCGAAGTTTCTGCGACACGGGGCCCTTGACATTATAGCGTTATTATAGGCACACGACTTAATCCCACCAGTGAAACGAGATATTTATGGGGCATGCACTACAGTGGGGTTCCTCTCACGCGCTTTCCTAAGAGCACTCGTCGCAATCTATCGCCACCAGCGCGAATCCTGCGCGTGGCCACCGAAATGCATGGCGACATTGGGCATTAACGCTGAGAAACGCGTCTCGTGGTATAGGGGCTCCTATCTGGCATTCTTTCTCGACATGCTGCCTCATACGCGTATAGTGGCACTGTCGAGATGTCCGCACGTGGCCTCCAAGTTGTCAAGCGAGAGGCACCTGTTTCTGCGAAAACTGAGAATTGTTCCCTTGCTTGCCCCACACTCAGTGGCGCATACACAATGACCTCAGTTGACGAGAGGATCATTGAAAAGCGGCAAAGAAACGGGTCGCGAAAGCGTTGGCTTGAGAGGTATTCACCCTATTCACCTATACCCAAATTTAGTTCAGAGACGTTTATTGAAGATCGGCACATAACTGCAGGCACATACCTAGGGACTCTAGTCGGTATCAAATAGGTTCATTGAAGACAAGCCCAGAGCGAGTGCCACGAACCAGTGCTCCGAATCGGCGTCGAAGAATTCCTTCGAACAGCTCTACCTACGCAGTCCCGCGTCTACAGTGACCCATTGCGGCGTGAAATATTTTCGCTGCTGAGTTCCACGTAGGTACTAATTGCCACTTACTCAGTGACCCAAGTTGGTGGGATGGTTCGTTTTGAATCTTAATTGTTCCCTCAGCACAGCAGCCTGATGCGCTGACGGAACGCGGACAACCCGGGTTCGACCACGGGCTATCCTATCTGAAAAGACCCAGGTAGCCAGGGAAAAGGGCAAGATACAAAGATACATAGATTCAAACGTAAAGACATAGATAGTTGGCCACCAAACAGTGTGCGGAGTACCCAAATAACCTCCTGAGACCCGAGCACAACTATGGAACATAATCGCTCTGCAATGTGGTTTTTATTGTGTACTCTTATGTAACGAACTTGAAAAACAATTTTTAATGTTTAAATGCCTCGGTTAGATGCCAAAAGATACCTATGCATGTACGTGAAATAACAATAACGACTCCATCATTACCACGTGTTTGCTATGGTAAAAACCACACTTCATTGCCCTAACGCACGGATGAAGATGAAACTACGTGTAGTAGATTACGATGTTGCTGTTTCACACAATATCAGGTTTCGAAACATACCTCAAGGTTGCCTCCGACGGTCTGGGACGACACAAAGGCCTAGATCAATCAAGTGTCTACGTTGTTAAAAGCGGATGTCAAGAATATGAGTAAAGCAGTTCCTTGCAATTACAGACGCGCCCTAATTGTTACCTAGAATAAATATTTTGCAGAATCACTTGAGTGAATTTAGAAACGAAGTTGACGGCAATTTGCAATGCACAATAGGTCTTGGGAGGATAATGCTAAGCGAATAAAATATGGACTACTCAGTGAACGAAGTTTGGACTACCCAGTGAAATAAACGGTGAGAGACACCGACGGACAAGACAGCCAGATATTCCCCCGAAGAGTACGTGAGGTACCCTGAGAATGCTAATTTCCTTAAAATTCGTCTCGAGCTCAAGTCAGGATCGATGTTGACGGTTACGCAATTATCATTCTAGAACCATAGCGGCCCAACTACTGCCGCTGCAGGGAGGCATTATGAAGGAGGTGTTTATGCGCCCGCGTTCCTCTCCCGCGTTACCTACTTGCGGTGCCACTGCGATGACCTAGCGTGGCGCGTGCGTGAATCTAAATAGGGACAAGATTGTCTGAATATTGTCACGAGCCTCGAGAAGTAGTCTTGAAGGTTTAATAACCGTAGAGCAGCTGACTCTCGGAAGACGCGACCGTCGGGGCTGGCTCGAGCAGAGAAGGGGCGCGCGGTCTTTCTTCTTCTCTTGGGCTCGACCTACTCTTGCTCTCGACCCACTACCTACAGGTGGCAATATCCCCCTTTCCGAACAAAAAGCATCGCCTCGATGCTAAAAAAATAGGCGCATAAGACAAAGAAGAAGAAGGCAGGCAAAGCGAAAGTACACAAAAAAGTAGCCGTCACGCCGGCACAATCAATGAACGAAGAAGCAAGCTCCCAAATATAAATTAAAAGTAGAAACAAAGAAGGGAATGAGAGAAAAAAACTAAAACAAAAAATTTACGGATGCGCAATGTACTGCTTCATGCGCACAACATGAACTATGTCTGAGCTCGGTTGTCTTTGTGTCCTACTCCGTGTCTGCGATGCTGTGTCCGGAACAACTTCGTAGTTTACGTCACTGACACGGCGGAGCACTTTATACGGACCGAAATACCGGCTCAGCAGCTTTTCACAGAGGCCACGACGGCGAACGGGGGTCCACACCCAAACTTCGTCCCCGGGGTTGTAGGACACGTCCCTGTGGCGGATGTTGTAGCGTCGTGCGTCTGCCTGCTGCTGCTGGCCGATATGCAGCCGCGCGAGCTGCCGAGCTTCCTCAGCACGCTCTGCAAATTCCTCGGCGTCAGTTGTCAATAGGTCAGCGTGTTGACACGGCAGCATAGCGTCCAGCATCGTCTGGACTTCGCGACCATAGAGAAGGCGAAAGGGCGTGAAGCGCGTCGTCTCTTGCATGGCAGTGTTATACGCGAAGGTCACGTGTTTTGTGTTGAACGTCGATGTACATTGCGAGCATGTCTGTGACCGTCTTATTCAGTCGCTCGGTAAGTCCGCTGGTCTGCGGATGGTACGCGGTCGTCTTGCAATGCCTGGTGTTGCTCAATTCAAAAACTTCGTCCATAAGCTGCGCTGTGAATGCTGTCCCTCTGTCTATTATTACAGTGGAGGGAGCAACGTGACACAAGACAATGTGGCGCATGAAGAATTGCGCTGCCTCTGAGCCCGTGGCTCGTGGGGTCGCCTGCGTCTCAGCATAACGTGTTAAATAGTCAGTCGCGACAATCACCCATTTGTTGCCGTCGGCAGAAAGGGGAAATGGTCCGAGAATGTCCATGCCGACTTGGTCGACAGGCGTGTGAGGTGCTTCAATTGGCTGAAGTAAGCCAGCCGGTTTAACGGATGGTGTCTTGCGGCGCTGGCCTTCACGACAGCCTTTAACGTACTGTTTGACGCTTGCCGAAAGCCCGGGCCAATAGTACATTTCGCTTACTCTAGCGAGTGTTCGTGAAAAGTCCAAATGACCAGATGTCGGTTCGTCATGGCAAGTGAAGAGGATGTCGTCGCGCATGTCCCTTGAAACCACCAGGAGGTAAGCACGGCTGGTCGAACGAGCATTCTTCTTATAAAGCACGTTATCTCGCAGACAGAAGGACGTCAGCGAGCGGGACAGATGACGTGGTATGGTTGTGTCGCTGCCCTCTAAATGATCGATGATAGGTCGAATCTCAGCGTCGTCACGCTGCCGTCTGCTCAAGTCCGACGAACTAATGGTGCCCAGGAAGCCGTCATCATCCTCTGTTTCCTGACTGGCAGGATCAATGGGTGCGCGGGACAGCGTGTCAGCGTCTTCATGCTTACGGCCAGACTTATAAACGATGGTGATGTCAAATTCCTGTAGCCGCAAGCTCCACTATGCCAGTCGTCCTGAAGGGTCGCGCATGCTTGCCAACCAACAGAGAGCATGGTGGTCCGTCACTACTTCGAAGGGACGACCATAGAGATAGTGGCGGAACTTGATGATCGCCCACACGGCTGCGAGGCACTGTTTCTCCGTAGTCGCATAATTCGCCTCGGCACGGGACAGGGAGCGGCTGGCATACGCTATAACTCTTTCCACTCCATCTTGAAGCTGGACGAGCACTACGCCAAGGCCAATGCTACTGGGGTCGGTATGCACCTGAGTATCAGCATCATCGTCTAAATGTGCAAGAGCGGGTGCTGACTGCAGGCGCTGTCGTAATTCAGCAAAAGCCGCCGGTTGCTCATTATGCCACACAAATGGCGTAACGTCTCTTGTAAGGCGTGTCAGGGGTTCCGCTATCTTCAAAAAGCCTTTAATAAACTGGCGATAGTAGGCGCACAAACCCAGGGCCGGTATTTTGTAGCGATTACTTTAAAGTAATAGTGCCTTTTCGCACTTATCGCGCTTTGTCAGTGGTCAGAGCGACGGTCCGCTCGCATTATCAACGGGATCAGCTGGCCGTGAGCGGTGGATGATAAGACTATTCTAAAATAAGTCATAAGGCATCTTTACAAAATCGCGGCCCAGGAAGTGCCGGACGGCCTTCTTATCGGCAGGAGCTGGAAACGCGGCCATAGCAGCAAGCTTGTCTGGATCTTGTCGGACCCCTTCGGCGCTTACTACATGCCCGAGTAACTTGAGCTCTTCATAACCAAAGTGGCACTTTTCATGCTTAAGTGTGAGGTCTGCCGATTGGATGGCTTCTAGCACACTCCGTAGGCGGTGAAGATGCTACTCGAACGTTTCACAGAAGATGACCACATCATCCAGGTACACAAGACAGGCCTGCCACTTCAGTCCAGTAAGGACAGTGTCCATCATTCGTTGGAAAGTAGCCGGGGCTGAACACAAGTCAAAAGCAAGCACTCGAAATTCATAGAGCCCATCTGGAGTCACAAAGGCTGTTTTCTCGCGGGCGCGTTCGTCTACCTCGATTTTCCAGTACCCGCTTTTTAAATCGAGAGAAGAAAAATAGTGGGCACGCCGTAGTCTATCTAACGAGTCGTCGATACGCGGCAGCGGGTACACGTACTTTTTAGTCACGTTGTTGAGCTTGCGGTAGTCGACGCAGAAGCGTAGCTTTCCGTCTTTCTTTTTGACAATAACGCCCGGAGACGACCACGGGCTGTTGGAAGGTTCGATGACGCCATCGTCAAGCATCTCGCGGACTTGCGCACGTATGGCTTCGCGTTCTTTTGCCGACACGCGGTAAGGCTGCTGGTGTATCGGGCGTGCGTCTTCGTACGTGATGATCCTGTGTTTAGTGATGGAAGTCTGGCGTACCTTGGAAGAATGTGCGAAGCAGGTCCTGAATTCAAGCAAGAGCTTGCGCAGTGCTGTCTGACTATCGGTGGACAGTTCAGAATTGATGTCGAGATGGCCCAGAGACGTGTCTGCTGTCTCCACTACTTGTGACGTGAAACAGTTGTTAACGTTCGCTACTGCGTCTGCAAACGCTAACGAAGTGCCGCGGAACAGGTGTCGGTGCTCGTTGCTAAAGTTGGTAACAAGCAATTGCGACACACACAAACACCTTGCTTCAGTAGGTGTTCCAAGTTACTTTCGGCCACCGCTTCGCCATCGCGTAATCCACAGCATGTGACGTCGACGAGGATACTGGCTCGTTGAGGAAGCATTACACTGTCTGCAGAAACGCGAAGTACGTCGTCGCGCCGTTGGCCGTCTTGCACGTCGATTGCTCGTTCTGCAGAGAAAGTGATACGACGCTTTTGCAGATCGATAATCGCGCCGTACTCCTGCAGGAAGTCAACCCCAAGAATAACGTCGCGGGAGCATTCGTGTAAGACAAGGCAGCTCGCTACGAATGTAGATCCTTGAATCTCAACTCTATTCGTGCAGGCGCCCAACGCAGTAACGACGTGCCCGCCAGCCGTTCGAATCTGCAAGTTATGCCAGGGCGTGATCACTTTCTTCAGCTGCGTTGCTATTTTACCGCTTAGTATCGTGTAGTTTGCGCCGGTGTCCACTAAAGCACTAGCGGCATAACCATCAATAGTCACTGGTATATCGAGCGAAAGCCGGTCGTCCCGTTCAGCTGCAGGTGATGTCGCATTTGGTATGTTTCCGTAACTGCGTCCGTCGGAGGTCTTCAGCGCTTCGTCCGCAGCGACCTCGCTCCCAAAGATCGCCTCAGTTAGTTTTCCCGGCGGGGACTGGTCGAACACTCGGAAGAATACCGCTGGGGCGGAGGTGAAAATCGTCTCGGAGACGGCGATCGCGACTGCCGCCTGGCAGGCGGTGGCAAGCGCTGCTGAGAGAGGTAGCCCTCAATGTCCCGGGGTCGCTGGCCGTATTGGGGCGGCGGCGAGTATGCGGAAAAGCCGCGAATCCCAAGGCGCCGGTATCGGCACTGTCGGTACAAGTGGTCAGCTTCGCCGCAGTGGAAGCACAGAGGCCGATGATCGGGGGTGCGCCAAACATCCGACTTCCGAGAGGGCGGGCGTCTGTCGTCGACATAGTGAACTGCTTGCTCCGAACGATGAGCAAATGGAGCGGCATGAACAACGGGCGGCGGTGTACACCCAGCGACGTAGTATGGTATCGGCTGCGCCGACTGAACTGACACCGTAGGAGGAGCACGAACGAAGGAGCACGAACAGCGGCGGAGAGGAAGCAGGGCGCATGAGCGCTTCCGCGTAGGTCGCACGGGGGTATTCATGAGGTACTGCCGCAGCGTTATCAGGAGGCAAGGTGTCACGGAGCGCCTGGTGCAGTTCGTCCTTGATAATGCTTGCTATGGAGCTTACCGTAGGGCGTGGTGTTACGGTGGCCTTTTGCAACTCTTCACGCACTACAGAGCGGATGAGTTGAACTGAAGTGAAGTTCATTTTTCGTCCTTACAAAAGAGGAAGCCGGGGCTAAAGGCTGGAAGGCCTGACGAAGGCCTCGGCTCCCCTGTGCAGTTTGACATCATATAACGCATAACTGAAAATGTAACAATGTAAACACAGAATCTCAGATGAACATACAGTTATTACAAAGAAGCAAATAACAAGCAGACATCAATAAAGTGGCGCTATACAAAACACAAGTCAGAATCAATTAAATATTGTTTGGTTTCTTTTTTAAATACGCTCGAAGAAACATCAAACTTAACATTTGTTGACACCTTATTAAGAGTTGAAATTACCTGAAAATTTAATTTTTGTTTGCCATAGTTAGTACGTGTTTTAGGAACGTGGTGGATTTGTGCACGAAAATAGTATGCGTCACTAGACATAGGATAGTTTTGTATGTGTAATTTACTATTTTTGATATATTACAGCATACGAAAAGGGTAGACCTGATTCGCTTTAAGCAGATGATACCTGCAAAATAAGGGCAACGTGGACAAATTTTTTGGTCTGCCATAGTAACCATGGATGTACCGCAGGGCTCTTCTGAAGTATTAGTAGTTTCTGATAGTTAGTAGAAGTAGTGGTTCCCCATACTAGAACACAGTTCGTTAACTTAGAGTATATAAGTTCATAATAGATCTGCAGTCTTAGCCACACAGGTACCAGATCAGCTACTTTGTAGAGACAGCCAACACTTTTACTTATTTCAGATGTCAATTTGGATATGTGTGTTCCAGGAAAGGTTTTGGTGGAACCATAGGCCAAGAAATTTAATATAGTCAACCTCATTTATTAATACGTTACCGAACTGAATGCTGATTTTATATAAATCAGCAGTATTAATTGGTCTAAAATAATGTAACATGTTTGAGATAAATTTAAGGAAAACTTATTGCGCTGTAGCCAGGATTGTAAGTTATGTAAGTACCTATTTACCATACCCTCTGCTTGCTTTAGAGATTAGGCAGTAAAAAATATGTTTGTATCATCAGCATACATAATCATGTCATGAGCACCGGGTAGATTGGTAATGTCATTAATGCACTTTAAAAAGAATATCGGTCCCAATATGGATCCCTGAGGAACTCCAGAAGTGATTGGCAGTCGGTTAGAAGAGACACCATTCACCCGCACATATTGCGTCCTATTACATAATAATTCTGTAGTAGGTTTAGTGTAACACCACGTATGCCATAATTATTTAACTTGTGTAAGAGAGTGTCATGCTGTACGCAGTCGAACTCCCCCCCCCCCCCCTTCCGAAAATCTAAAAAAAAACCAAGAGGGTATTGCTTGTCTTCGATGTTTTGAATAATTTGATCCTTAATACCAAGTAGCGCTTGCTCTGTAGATTTTTTCTTCAGGAAGCCAACCTGGCAAGCAGATATGAGGTTGTTTTTACTGAAGAAACATTCAAGCCTGCAATTAATGACACCCTCGAACACTTTAGAAAATATTGGCAACACGGAAATTGGTCGGTAGTTTGACATTTCTTTTCGATTACCACCTTTCTATATTGGACATACTCTGGCTATTTTTAAGTCATCGGGAAACACGCCAGTTGTAAACATCAGGTTAGCAAGGTAAGACAAAACTTCAGATATATAAGCTGCAGCATGTTTGATGGGAACAGATTTGATGTCATCATGTCCTGCAGACACATCATTTTTTAAGTTGTTGATTAAAATGGCTATTTCTTGAGCGGATGTCGGCGATGAAAACACAGACTTTGACAGAGAAGTGATACGATTATCAATTGCAGTGTCGGCTTCATGAACATCACTGAGTGGTTTACCAACACTGAAGAAGTATTTATTAAAAGCACAGGCAAGTTTAAAACCTGAAAAGTTTCCATCTGGCGTATCGATCTCGTTCACGGTGTTATCTTTTCGTTTGGTTAGATTTGTAACTTCCCGCGATACTTTACTACTGTCATTTTGGATTAGTGTAAAGCGCTCGATAAAGTAGTTCGTTTTTGCAGCTTTTAATTCTTTATTCAGTTTATTTCTGTACTTTTTATATTCCTTGAACACAATAGGGTCCCGACTATCGACAAAAGAGTGGTACATCTTGTTCTTCGTGCGGATTTTTTCGTGCAGCTCTTTGCCTATCCAGGGCTTCCTGAATTTCTTTCTGTTTAATTTTCGTTGGATTAGGGGGAAAGCATTATTATAAGCGTCTAAAGACTTAATAGCAAACTCTGAATACGCCTCATTTAGGTCACCTATGTCATATATGCTATGCCAATTTATATTCTGAACGAGGTATTCAAAGTTCATGAAGGTTTCATCAGTAATTTCCCGCGTAACATATTTAACAACTGCACGTTTAGGTTTGTGCACCCTTTGGATAAAGCAAAAAATTGGAATGTGATCGCTGATGTCAGAAATCAGTAAGCCAGATTCGACATAACATGGTACGGAATTTATAACACAAACATCGGAGAGGGCAGCAGTATCAATTGTAATTCTTGTCGGTAGAGTGATGTAATTTGAACACGCTAAAGATGAGACAACACTGTTAAATTCTCTAGTATTCTGGTCATCAGACAGCAGATTGAAATTAATGTCGCCCATAAGTACAAATTGAAGAGATAGGGAGTGCAAATTTTCAAGCAGTTTTTCAAGAAAAGAAAAAAATATCGTTTGTTTCCAGTTGGTGGCCTATAAATTGCAGCGACAAATATGTTAGGCAGCGATACAGTTAAACATTCAACATTAGGACTCATTATTGAACAGACGTCCAAGACAGAATGCTGGTAGCAACTTTTAACATAACAACAAGGCCTCCGCCCCTTCCAGAGGGCCGCAGTAGACCATTATACGCGTAGTTATGGAAATGAAGATGATCATCATGGGTGAGCAACCAAGTCTCAGAAAATAGCAAAGCATCAAATTCGGTCGTTAATGAAGTAAACAAATGATCAAGGCGGTCGCGTTTGTTTTTAATGCTTCTAATGTTAAAGTGAACAAGAGAAATTTCTTGCTGTCGGCTACTGAACCTAGTGTTAAAAATCTCGGAGTTATAGAGAGAACAAGTTGGCGATTGGAACATGGTCCATTATCACTGAAGTGAACAATTAAGCCACTACTGGGATATCTTGCACAAGTCGCCCTCATCGATAATCCTGATGGCATTAGTGGATTCATTCTTTCGGGCGAGTCTTGCCTCCGCTCGTCCAAACAAATTTCCAAGACATTTGTTTCTTGCGGGCAATGGTGACTCCCAACAGCCGCTTATTCGATCGGGTTAGATGCTGGTTAACATACACCCGATCAGATCCATGAACTCCCAGCATTTCGTTCGTAATCTGATGTTTCCTAGCTTTTGAAAGAACTGCCTGTCGCTTATCGCGGCGCACGAAACGAACAATAATGTTGCTTTCACTTTCCATGCGCGTCGCTATCTTGTGACACATATCAATGTCAGCAGCACAAAGTGGCTCTTGAATGATTTTGCCAAGTCTTTTTATTACATCATTAGTGTTGTTGACTGACTTGACGCTCTTTATCTCTAGGTTATTTATTCGGCTATATTGCTCAAGGTCGTCCACCCTTTGAGCTATCTGCTTGTTTTCTTTCTTGAGAGCTTCGTTACTTTGCAGCAGAACGCTCAGTTCGTGCCTCAAGGCTTTCAATTCAGTATTTATTGCCAATTCAGTATTTATCGCAAGTGCCGCTGCAGAACTTGACACTTTCCTCCACGGAGCGCATGTCAAGTCTCATTTCACGTTTGAAGTCATCCAGAGCTTTCACGAAGTCTTTTGACATTTTCACAAACACTAATGCAATAAAATACAAATATGATACAAGTGCAATGAAAGCTTGGCAGCAGCGCACAGCAAGTTACAAAGTATATACGAAATACTTCAGATAGAGCTTACCTGCAAGAAGCAGAAAAATTAGGCTGGTGCGTATGGATTGTGCGCTGCTGCAAAACTACGTCCAAAAGCAGAACTGGCAGCTGTTTTATAGCAGCTGAAGCCGCTGTCCCCTTGCTGATTGGCTCCTGTGATGCAGCGACCCGTCCGGAAAGCAGCAGCTATCAGGCTACGGACTTGCGTCGTAGGGTGATGAACCAGCCCAAGTGAGTCGGTTGGTCCTACAATGCTTGATCACCGCTGAAAGAAGCAGAAAAATGAGGCTAGTGCGTATGGATTGTGCGCTGCTGCCAAACTCGCAGACAGTCACCGTTGCTTCCTATGGCCGTGAAAATGTCAGCAGCAGACATGCTGTTCGCTTGCCGCTCATAAAGGCACGAGCGATGCAGAAGCATCTGTTCCATGGTCACGGCCTGGGACAAGAACTCTGCGACCGTCTTCGGAGGGCTCCGCACGAGGCCAGCGAAGAGTTGCTCCTTGACCCCGCGCATCAGATGACGTAACTTCTTCTCCTCCGTCATTCTTGGATCTGCTTGTCTGAAGAGGCGTGTCATGTCTTCGACGTACGTGGTCACAGTTTCGTTTGGCAACTGGACGTGCGCCTGAATCGCTTGTTCCGCTCGTTCGTGGCGATCAGGACTGGTGTAGGTCTCCAAAATCTGACGACAAAACTCGCGCCACGACGTCAGTTGCTCCTCGCGGTTCTGAAACCACGTACACGCCCCATCCTCCAGGTAGAAGTAGACGTGTCTGAGTTTTTCCCTGTCGTTCCATTCGTTCACGGAGGCCACACG
>NC_051160.1:109729773-109759798 GCF_013339745.2 Dermacentor silvarum | reverse complement strand
GGAGCGTTTTACCAAGATAATTTTTCAAATCAGTTCATTATTGGAGGAGATAGAAGAAATTAGCTGTCCTGTGACCGTGCCGGCCAGAAGGCGAGCATCACTGCCAACGAAGCCACAATCTCCCTTTACTTCGAGCAGTGTTCACAAGCGGTGCTCCTTCCCTGCCTTCTCCCATGCCGGAGCCGAAGTACTGCATCACGCTCATGCATCGAGCCTAGCCTCCCCCTTTTTTTTTTTTTTTTTTTTTCCTTTTTCGTTGCATGGTGCATTTGCAGCAGCAGCATTTCACCTTCCGCGTTGGGTGATTACTCGAGATAATGTGTCATGGTGAGTGATGTGGCTAGCATTGTGTCTTATGTCACGGCATTTGTTCGTGTGACCTTGACTCTCTGGCAGGGAATGTAGCCTCCTCAAGCGGGAATGTGTGTCGCATTTGGTTCAGCTGTTTTCACGGGTGCACAGCGCTGCAATACTTTGAAGACATGAAACGTCAGCGCATGATTTTATAGGCTACTCTTGTCTGTTTAAAATGGCCAAACATGGTCAGGGGCCCTTTAAGAGGAAGCTTTAGCTCCATGGCCAACTTGAATTTGCCTACTCGAGTACCCGTAGAACACAGAAATGCTTTTGTGAGACAATCGCTAGACCAATTTAAACACAATTTATATATAAACCGTTTGAGAAAGTTAAATTCTACTGACTTTAGGAAGCAGAATTTTCATCTAGGGCTGAATTTTTTGTAAAGATTTCCTAAAATTGCTAAGCTTAAAAATTATGCAGATCTCACACACTATGGGAATCAATGTAAGCGAAGCTTTCTGTGCTGTTTGACGATAATTTTATTGACGATAATTAGCGGTGATGTTGACGGTGAATGTTCAATTTCTTCAACATTTATTCCAACATGAGAGTGGTGAGCTCATGTTAAACGTTGCCTTGCATGCACCACTGCTCTTTGTCTGCATAGTACATAGAACACACAAGGGGAGGTGTTTGCTTGAGCCGTTGTTGTACGGCGAACTTTACGCTTTGCACTGTACGTAAACATTTCCTATGTTCTGTGTATTGCTATTAGCTTTGAGTGCATTTTTTGCCCCTCCTGCTGGGGCCCACATCGGGCCTGCAGTATCTCGTAAATAAATAAATCAATAAAAACAACACCAGCTACAATTTGTAAATCGCAATATGTGCCGTAAAGTAATTGATTCAAAAGAAAATTAGTGGATTTTGGGTAATGACTTGAATATGTGTTTCGATTTCTCATGCAAGTAAGGTCCGCCACTCTGAATAATCCAGCTCAAGGACACACGCACTTCACGGTGGCGCCGCCAGGTGGCACAGCAAGTCGAGAGGGAAGCGCGAAAGAGGAGCCCCGGCTGCAGTGCATGCATCATACATAACGCGTTTCATCTGTCGAAATACAATGTATCACTACATTGCTTCACTGCTAATTGCACTAACGTCAATAGTCATCTTCAGATGGAATTTCTACTAGAATTTTTTTGTGTAAAGCTCTGGTAAAGAGGGTTTGGATATATTTGGCACTTTTTTTTTTTTTCTCGTATCTTTTGGTAGCTGCAATCCAACCTGTAGCTGCTCTGTGTATACTTCTGGAAGAGAAGTCCTTCACTCAAAGTTCAGAGCAAATATTTTCATTCACGCAGGAAGCGAGAGCGAGATGGCCATGAACCCCGCGTCACAGTCGCCACCCTGGCAAGTTTTCTCTGGAAATCACTCCACTGGACTACATGCTGGGCGTCGCCGACCTGACGGGCGACTGATGCGCAAGTGCATCAACGCGGTCGGCCAGGGTAACCTGGAGGAACCGTTCGTGCTGTGCCGTTTCCTCCGCGACGTGTACACGGGTTTTCTCGGCTTCGGGAACACCGCCGGTCGAGAGATGAGCCGCAAGGTGTGGACGCTCTTCCAGAGCGTTCGCAAAGTCGAGAACGCCTGCTACACCATCAAGGTCCGCGGCTCGGAGATGCCCAGTCACATGCTCGCAGACATGTTCAGTTCTCCATTGCCTGAGAAAGAATCTCCGGACTGTGGTTGAGCAAAAAATCTGCGCATTTTCTGCAGCGACACTTTGTATGTTTTTCTTTTTTTTTTTTTTCCTTTGTTGTTTGTGCAAGACACTGCCATTTGAGTGTTGGATGGTAATAAAGGGTGTTACTCCGTGTCTTTATTGCGATAGCAATTATATGTATGCTCGAGGTGCGTTCACGTCGTCGCGGTGCTGTCACGCTATCGACGGTGCATGTGCGGAATGTTAGAAACATGTTAGAAGGCCTCCAGAGAATTGACTGTGCGTTTGACTGCAAAAAACAATGAAGTTAATTGTGCACACCTTCACGTGCCTAGTCTGGTGTGAGAGGAGCGGACAAAACGTTATGCTATCAAAACCTTTCAATGGCCTCTAATGAACGCCGACAGTTTTCTGTTGGTTTTACCTCATGCACCGTCCAAATGTGACGCTGATGGTAGTGCTTCTCATCACACAAGCGTTGCAAGACGCCTGGTAGCTGTCAGGGCGCTGCTTTTGGTGCGCAGCACTAGCATGATGTGTTGCGCCAACCCGTCGGCCTCGCCTGTGGTTAGAACACTGTCCGAGGAGTTCGAGCACAGCTCTAAACCTTGTTATTGCTGTCACTGTTTTACCCTGCGGGCAATACTGCCACTCTTGAGCTGCATGTTAACGAATGACTGTGTTGACTCGTTGCTGTTCGCCACTTCGAAAAACAATCTGAAAAGTGGCTTTTGGAGACTTGGTCACATCTATTTGTTTTGCCTTCCAACTGAACACACGCTAGAGGAAAGTAATTTTTTATTGCGATAGCAATTATATGGACATTCCTAGCGCATTGCTGCCGTCGGCGTGACGTTCCGTGTAAAGTCCAAGGGCGATAACACCATCGCCGTGCCCCGTACGCTGTAGCTGTATGTGCGAGTGAAAGCGTCCGCGGGGAGCCGACGACGATCGCGGCTCGATCTGGCGCGCACAAGAGAGGGAAGCTGACCGGAAACGCGCCGTCTTCCGCCGTGCGAAAGGCCGTGGGGGCATGGGAGGGAGTGAGGGGAGGAGTTGTTCTCTGACAGCAACTGCGCTTTCGCGACCACGTGCATGGTGAACCGACGATCGGGGCTCAATCGCGCGCGCGCAGGGAGGGGTGGCGGCGTTCTACTCCGGCACCAACTGCGTACTTTGCACGGTCGCGCGCGCCTTATCTTGAAAGCGATCTGCAGGCGGCTCATACCGTTGTGCGTGCGGTGTTCTCGTCGCTCAGTTTGCGTTGAAGCGATACACAGCACGAAGATGCGCAGTCACATGCGAGATGGCCGATGAACATTTTGGTGTTGAAATGAAGTTAATTGATCACTTCGCTCGCTGCTGGTGCCGCGCTTCCTGACGCCAATGTTTTGACAGCGAGTGTCCGCGGTCATCGAGTGTGATGTCTTCATGTTTGCCTGTGCGCGCTGACACCATGCTTGTTAATTTAGTTAGTAAGCGAATATTTACAAGTGTATACGGCCGATACGACTACTACCCTTACTTCGTAAAGCTATTGCAATCGATGCTTCGCCTTTCGGACAAAACTGCAGTAAAGCTATTGCAATCGATGCTTCGCCTTTCGGACAAAACTGCAGCTTTTTTTTTTTTTTTTTTTCACTGAATACGCGAGAGCGCCACCGCATGTACGGCACGTGGATACATTGTGCCGCTTGCTAAATGCGATTGCAAAAACTGTTAAGCCTAATAATATAATAAACTTAATAAGCACTTGAGATATCAGCGCGCACGTCGTGCTTCGATTGCGGATGGATAGTGAATTGAGCGCACATCGGTTTCAGTGAGC
Source organism: Dermacentor silvarum (assembly GCF_013339745.2). Classification (NCBI taxonomy): domain Eukaryota; kingdom Metazoa; phylum Arthropoda; class Arachnida; order Ixodida; family Ixodidae; genus Dermacentor; species Dermacentor silvarum. Next base: position 109,755,941 of record NC_051160.1, on the reverse strand, counting down.
GTGAAAACCGCACTGTGGCAACTGAGTGAACCAGTGAATACTGAAATTATATTTCGACTCCACATTTTTTGCGTTAAACGAGTGTACTAGACCTCTAAACCATACTAGCAATCCTCGGAGTCGACTAAACATTGTAATGGCTTTCCTGCGGGAAGTTTCGGTTTCGTTAATTTCCTACGAGGTTACTGTGTCGTGACGCCATGACGCAGAAATTTGTCACGAGTGAGCAGGACATTACGAGGTTTTGACAGTCGCTGCAACTCGCTCGGTCGCTTGCTATGCTGCTACATCGCGAGGGCTAATGTAGCAATAGTCGCCATAACGTGGTCGCCATGTCCTGCTCCCACGTGACTACGTACAGTGTCATGACATAACGACAGTAGGAACTAAACCGAAAATATTTATGGCGCTCGGAGGCTCGCGTAGATATTTGTAGGGTTTAAAAATACCGGACTTTCAATTAACTCAGTAAATGAGTTGAAATTTATCAGGCCAGTCAGGGGCTTGAAAAGTGTTCGAGGGCCTCTTTCAGGCACCACTGAGAGAGAAATATATTAAGCTAAGCTGGCTGAATTCACGAGTCTTGCCGTTAGCAGAATCTTTTTTTTAATTGTTATTATGGCTGCGACATATTTCACTTTTGTCTGATGTGTCCATATCATGCAAACGTCTGCTTTTTTTTATTCTATTTATTTCGGTGGTTGGAAGACGGAAAAAGTACGTACATGCGTAACGTGCGTTCTCCTCCTGATTATTTATGCTCGAAATTATTTACCACAGCGGTTCGTGATCTCAGTGTTCACTTCAATGTGTTGTTGCTTCTCAATTGTTCTTGTTCAGTTGGCATATCTTTATGTTCGCACATCTCGAAGCACTCGTTAGTTTCCTTTCGACCTGCCGCCCGATGGCACTGCTTATCTGTATGCTGACGTCCCCGTAGCGGAAGAAGCGTCTGTAGCGGGTGCATGCGATAGTTGCAATGATGATTATCATCATCATCATTTCACCAAAGCACCCGCCCACTCTTTAGCGTCATTTCCTGGTAGAACCCGCGGCAACGCGTTCTCCTTTGTTCCTTGCCACGCGTACAGCTTTCTCAACTCAGTGAAGCATGGGTGGACAGAGCAAGCCAGCTTACAGGGGTCGCAGAAATGGAGGCAAGTGGTTGACGCTCGTGTCTTAAAATTTTCTTTGGTATGCGTATGTATAATAGTATATAGTAGTTAATTGACTGCCACCAACATAGTACCACTTGTTTGGTCGCATCGCGGAGCCCCGGATGTGGAAGTGTCGTGGCACAGTGGTCAGGGCCGTTCTTCAAGTCAGTTGGTGCCACATATTATGGAAACGAGATCTTGCTGTACTTAAATTAATGGCAGTGGCTATTCTCCCGGCAGCCGGCCGGGAGAACTTCTGCAACGAATTTCTGCCGGCACTCGCCTCCTATTGGCTCTTGGAAGGTTAGGGTATGTTATGTTAGGTTATGTTATGTTAGGTTAGATTAGGTGAAATTAGGTTATGTTAGGTTAGGTTACGGCGCACCTGCAGGCCGTTTTTCCCCGGCAGTTTGTCATGTGACTTCCGAGCGCCAATAGGAGGTGAGCGTCGGGAGAAATTCTGCCGGGAGAATATACTCACCCTTAATTAATTGTTTAACGAAACTACGCCGTAGTTGGTACTGATATTCTTTATGTAAGTTTGACTTGTGTTTCACGTCTACTTGATTCTCATCCTCGTCTTGTGCGCTAAAAGCTTCAATCATGTCATACCGACATGCCCAAACAGCCACGTTAGGGACTTCATTGTGTCCTGGCCAATTCTCGATGTCCCTGATGCTAATTCTGGCACATTCACGGATTTTTGTGATGTGTTAAAGTGGCTTACATTTCATCACCTCTCGTCTGGTCGACGCCTGTATATATAGTTGTCATGATGAATATGAAACTTTCATTTGTTGTCATCATACAGCCAACGAGAGAATAAACATTCGGTGTCTTTTCCGATCCCTCACACGTGATATCGACACGGTTGCAGGCCGCGGCAGGGGTAGACGGTTTTCGCGGAACACTCCGCGAGAAATGCCCGAGGGCAGACGTCACTCCGATTCTAACGAATCTCGGACGCCGGTCGTCAAGATGTTCCGGACTCTCCAAGCGCAGCTGGACGACCGCTACGATCGCTCCGAGCGTCTGGCGAGACTCGGACGTGACGTCGCCACCGAAAGCAGACGCATCGTTACTTTGCTGAATCGTGCTGATAGGTCGGTATAGACTCGCGCAGTTTGACAGAGCGTACGCCGTCAAATAGGGATGACGTCGGAATTCGGGCAACAGGACATCTTCTCAGCGCAATATCTGAAATCCGCAATTATTCTCTGTCTATAGTATTATACCCTTAACATAAACTACAAAAATTGCAATACCCTGTATATGCCAAATCACCCTGACAAATACTCATTAAATATTCCTAAGCTGGCTTTTTTTTTTTTTTTTTTCTGCCAATGCTCAGTGTTAAAGAGGTGCCCGTATGCGTCCTTCTGACCTCTTGAACAATATATTGCACATTGTCAACGATTTTTTTTCTTCAATATTTACGCGGAAGCAATTACTCAGATCCCAGGAAGCAGAAGTCGGCTACAAGCCTTCCTGACTCGGCTTGACCCAGCTTGACACGGCTAGTGCTAAGTTAAGCTCCAAATTAGACGTCTTCTGTATAGCTTATATGTCTAGTCTTGAAGACTTCTGCTGTAAGACCTGGTGGAGACGTACAGGCTCTGGTAGACGTTTTTAAAGTCAATCTCCAAGTCTTGCAAGCAAAACTTGCGCACATTTTTACTACCAGCGTGCAACGATTCCTTCGACAGCACCATCAGTGGAATGATTACATCGTTATGGTATCGTCATATAACAGCTCTCCGCACAAAACAGTGTATTACCAGCGTACTGCAAGGTTTATGCTCGAGTCGATTTCGCATAGGCCGCTAGTTAGACGGTTACAGCGCGCGTACCAAGTATGAGCCATTGAGGAAGGTACCTTCCTCCATGGCCAATTCAAACCTACCGCGTCAGCTCAAACTGAAAGCCGCGCCATAGTTTCGTGTGCCGGTGATGGCAATACAACAAAACCTTTCAATAAAATGTGTGCCGTTATTACACAATTCGTAAAAGCTTTAATAAAACATTTTGAACGAAGTTTCACAGGCTAGTATAACATGGTGTGGCACAACAGTTGGTGCGCTACTATGGCTTGGCCGCTTCCAACGCTAGCTCCCGCGCCTGCCATGCTGCCGTTGCCGTGCATTGTCTCCGTTCGCGCTTGCAGTGTCGCGCATGGCCGCGCGCCCGCACTTTGCAACGAATTCAACGGGTCGCTTTCGTGCGCACATCGCATTCTCTGTGTGTTCCTGCGTTGATGGCTCAGCTTCGTTTTGGTAAGTGGTTAAAGTTTTTCTCTCTTTAGAAAGCTCTGTCACACGATTGTAGCACCATGACCCTCTTGGTTGATTGTTTCTCATGCAACGGCTGTTGTTTCGAATTTCCTCGCGGCACGTCCGATGTCACGGACACTATATATAAGCTCGTCAGGTTGGGATTACATTTTGGTTGGTGTGGGATCATTCACTGCTGTTAGCATCGACTGACCGTGCTAAAATTGTTACATCGGGAACCACTTCTCGCGGAATCGCCGCCTAGTTTCCTCGTGGTCGAAAGTTGCGAATGTTTTAAGCTGGTGCTGTAATTATATAAACGCGAGCTATGCCGCTTATTGACTTATATTACTTTGTTGATGGTCTTAGAACTGCATCACTATGCGAATAATATATCTGCGTCCCCGACTGATTGCATCGAGACGTAAGCACGTGCGTTTTATATACGTCCGCTGCATTCAGTTTGTGAAGAACAAATGCAAAACAACAACAGCTTGATTTGGGCGAGTTGGTACATACTGAATAACGTAGGTACAGCGCAACAACTTTTGTAAGGAAACGGATACGCTGTACCAGCGTTTTCCTGTCTAATTGTTCCCTTCCAAAAATTGTTGCGCTGTACCTACGTTATCCAAAAGCAAAGCGGCGCACAAAAACAAAATGAGACTTTGTGCGAACTCCCTTGTTGCCCGTTGTATAAGATACGCTTTGATTCATTTTGTAGTACCCAAGGCCTTGAACAGCAAAAGTATGACAGCCTGCCCAATGCAAGCACTTCTATGGATGAATGCTACCCGTAGTGCAGTGAGGCCATGATTCAGCGAAGAATATCAACCATAGTGACATAATCTTGAGCCAGGTTGCACCTCAGATAGGAAATGATGGCACTAGTTCCCAAAAGCTTGGATGGGACTTGAAATACTTACAACGAGCAGAACAGGATCGAACATGTGCAGCTATATAGGAGTATACTCATGCATGTAGAAGTTGCGTCGTGCAACATGTTATTAGCTACCGTCCAAGCTGTCAAAGTGTGCATGGCTCTTGTCTATCTTTTCTAGGTGCTTTCAGACATTCACGTACTAATCACAGACATGGGAAGACTATAAGACGTCAAGATGAAAGGCTCCTAGCAGCTCTCAGTGTTCCCAATGAAACTGGCAGAATGGCAGTGGCTGATTACAAGCTGCCTTTGGTGAACAAAAAAAACCGTGACCACATTAGAATCCGAGCAGAGCTCCAATCCTGCATTCTGATGACACCTTGTAAGTAAAAGCTTTATTAATTGACTACATGAGCACATTTTTATAATAACTCGTGCCAGGTGTAACTAATGCCTTTTATATGCATGTTAAATTGACTTCATTGCTTTATTGAAATTGTGTGGCTTCATGTTTTTGAGTTGTATACGCAGTAGTTTCAGTTAATACTTTTTTTATACTATGGCTGTTTACATCTTGGCAGTTTTTGTGTGTAAATATTGCTGCAGTAATTTCTCTGGAGTGCATAATCATCTAGTGTCATCTGCCTTACCTTTTCTGCGGATTTAATACCCGCCTTCATGCAGCCACTGTAATATCCACAGTGTGTATATTTGGTGTTTTCGGCTTTGAATCCCTTTTGTTCTCTTCCAATTTTTTTTTCAGACACAACGGCTCTCTGTTAGGGGGGGGGGGGGGGGGGCTGGTACTTAAGAAGCTTTACTGCGGGCATCCTACCCACTATTTTCAGACTGTTTTGGTGGAAACTTAAGCTAGACTCTAGGCCAGCGGCGGAAAAAGAGCTTCAGGGACATGCATGTCTACAGTGTCATGGAAGGTAAGATTAGAGGGCTGCTGTTTGACTGGGCCTATAGATAAAGTGCAGTGACTCTTACTCACAAAATACATGCTATTTTGAATGAAAAAAATAAATAAAAACATGAACACATTTGAAAAAAAATATGATCCATCCAGTGTAGCTAAGTCGGGTGGACATCTTTTTCTTTTATAAGCCTTCCTCCCCCTTGCAGTTCCATAGAACTGATGTTCCACAAATTTTATTTACGAGTTGCAAATCTGTTCGTATGTAGCAATGGTTCGGATATCAGCCACAACTGCTGATACCGTGTACACGTGCTACTTGCACTGTTGACTAGATGGTTTGGTATTCCAGAAGCTATTCATAGCAATACCACGTGGGAAAATGTGATGACCGATGCCATTCGCCAAGCAGCAACTGCCTGGTTGAAGAATTGCAGTTTGCGAGCAGATAAAAAGCCAGCACGTTACGTTAGGCTTAGTGTTCAGGTAATTTTATATAGAAATTTAAGATATACTTACGTTTTTAACTGAGTCAGCATCATGTAGCATGTTTAAATCTCATTAAAATCGACTGTTGGTTCTAGATCAGAAGTGCATGGTATGGGATTAATATTTTGTCTTGGCGTTCTAAACTCTACTTATATCAGTCTGTTCTCAATCGCCAGATAACTTCCAACGACCATCTATGCATGATGTTGTGACATCATGCTTTACTGTGGCCATAGGGAAACTTGTATACATTCTGAAGAATTTTACTTTAGACAATAAATTCTGGGAACCCCAAGTAGAGTTGGCGTTCAGGGCCACTTGCTTACATGATGCAGTGTAAAAGAAACATAAATATTTACTTCCAGGCAGCAAAAGGACATGGGAGATGCTTTAGGTGAACGTGAAAAGGCATTTTAAATTATAGAATGAATTATACCTGTCTTCTGGTACTATGCTTATGCCTGCAGATTTTAAGCAGTTTTTTATGTGTTCTATTTGTTTCTTTTATGCCATTGTTCAGTCTTGTGGGGACAGCCACTGAAAGGCCAGGCTTATAACAAGTATAACTATGCATCATGAGTGCATCAGTTCTATAATGTTTGAAAGTGGTGTGTGCATTACATGCCCTTAACAGTAGTCACCGAGAGAAAACAAAGTGTATTCGCTAATTTTTCTAATATGTAGAGATTATTTCTTAGTCATGTTTATGCTAAGCATTTGGCTTTTACTGGCCTTACTATAAGTGAGTCTGGTCTTTTTTCCCTTTTTTCGACTGGCGCAGATGCATCAAAGGATACTGGACCTGCCGCCAGCTGACATGCCTTTCTTCCTCCTTAGTTCTGTTAAGATGTGGGTTCAGTTTTTCTAGACATGCAATCCATAATATATGCAGTCTAGTCAATCAGTGCACAGCATTACATGCCATTCATTTCCCATGTATATATATATTTAGTCAGAATCAAAGCAGGACAAGCACATGTACATAATTTGCAAGAATAAAATTTTGTTTTTTGCTAATTTTGCTGCCTCTTAAACATTGTTATGAAATGCTGGCTACAGAAGAGGCATTTTACAAGATGTCTTTTCAATGTGCCTAATTTCAATGTGCCCTTGTGTGCTGCATGAATTTTGCTTGTGTTAGCAGTATACCCAAAGTAATCGTGTGCTAATGCAGATCACTGGTACTGCTATTGTTTTCTTGGAACCAGTGGTGCGATTTAGGATTTCTAGGAAATGTACATATATTGAATGCGACTGGCTTTAACTTCAAAATAAAAACACGCAAAGCTACTAAGCTGAAAAAAGTTCAGTATTATGTGCTAAATGCATGCTTTTCCAAAGGCATAAATATTAAAGGCTGCATAGATTCCATAGTTTGGTAATGAAATCTGTCAAGGTATAATAGTGAGAGCCCATCTGTGACATGCAAACATGTATACATACATATGCCAACAATGTCATTTATGCACTGAAATAACATTCTTCCGAAGTGAATAGACTCGCAAGAACATTAATACACTTTGCAAGTGAACAGCACTGTAGAAATTGCATGTCGCACACGGCCTCTCAACATTATACCTTCACAGATTTTATTACAAACTGTGAAATCTATGTGGCTCCTTTTAATATTTATGCCTTTGCAAAAGCATGCATTTAGACCATTATACTGAACTTTTTCAGCTTAGTAGCTTTGGTGTGTTTTAGTTTTGAAGGTAAAGCCAGTCACATTCAATATATCTACATTGGTTAGAAATCCTGAATCACAAGACTGGTTAGAAGAAAAGCATATCAGGACCAGCGATCTGCATTAGTGCATGGTTAACATATGCATTATTTAACCTTTTTTTTGCAAGGTGGATTGCATAATTTTTCCGGCAAGCAAAATAATCCTTTATACGAAAGTTCTACAGATAGTCTAACGAACAGCTTGCCAAGACTTCCCCAAGACGAATACGGAGGGAGCATTAGCTTGGCTTCAGGAGTGCTTGTGGAGTTCTAAGGCTACTACTCGGCTTGTAGAAGCCGGATAGTAGACAACCTTTTGGCTTGAACAAGCCCAAATGTAGACGTCTTCTAGATGGGTTTGTGCTACCTGGGATGTTCTTTCTGGATATAAAGTCCGGTGCATGTAGAACTCGACGGCAGTGCTTTACTCATGTAATATTATCTGCTTTCGATAAATTTGGCATTAATAATTGATCTAGACTTCTGTGTTGTCACATACGTAGGAAGGCATGCCTTGAAGCGCATTTCGAATTAATTGAGGTTGTGTGAAAATCCAGGATACAGCAGCAACATGGCAATGTATAGGTATAGTACACGTAGTTCCATCTTCATCTATGCGTTTAGGCAATATGAAAATGCAATATTTACCATAGCAAACATGAGGAGATGGTTACTTCTTCCATGTACATAGAGATGCAGCTTTTGGCGTCTAACAGTCCAAATTTTTTAAATGTCTTTTAAATGTATTTTTTTTTATTGTCTACTGGAACATACCAGTAGACAATAAAAACCCGCTTATATACATGTCCCATAACTGCAATCGGGTTTTGGAAGGGTATAGACGCCGAAATCTTTTAGTTTTCTTTTTCGGTCAGTGAGAAATCACTTTACGCCAGGGACTAGTAGACTGACAAAGGCACGCTTTCAAAGCTCTATTTGCATATTTTGACAAAAAGAAAGAACGTTTATTATTAGCGGAGAAAACGAATACCGAACTTTGCTGTTTGGATTTCGCCCAGGAATCGTGGCATTGATGACGTCACTGTGAAGCCACAGGTGCGTCTGGATATCAGTATTCCACTGAAGTGGAATTGTAGCAGCACCAACGAGCCGACGGCGTCCGTGACTGTTGCCGGTGACCCCTGGAGGCGGCTCAATGTTTTTTTTTTTTTTTTTCGTCATCAAAGCCACGGTTCAGAAAGGAAGAACAAGGACAGAACACCCGCCTCCGGAGTCACTCAAGTCTGTAACCGTCAAAATAAGGATCTCGAGGCGAGGCTACAGAGGCCCCGCAGCTGCAGCTGCCTTGGTCACATGGGTCCTGCAGGGCACACTGCTGCTGCTGCTGGTGGTGCTGTTGCTGCTGCTGAGATGCGGCTTCACCCAGAAGGTGTCGAATGTTGAGCCCTGGCTCAAGGTGACAACAGAAGGCCTTGCCACACGTCGGACAGCCCGGTATGCACAGGAACACATTCTGCTGCTGTTGCTGTTCCTCGGAGCAGACGGGCTGCTCCCTAACAAAGTGCAAGTCATTCGCGACTTTCCTCAGCCCACTTCCGTACGTAAGCTACGCGAGTTCCTGGAACTCATAAAGTTCTATCGGCGTCCCCCCCCCCCCCCTCCCTGTGCTCACTTGATTCGTCCACTTATATAATGATCTACTCCAGGAAAAAAAAAAAAAAAATGAACCGAGCCGCCGTCAGAGGCACCGGCCGCAGGCACTGCTCGACGACTTTCGCAGCCAGATAGCCCATCTATCCGCGCAGATTGCCTGCCATCCTATCTGCACGCTCTCGATCCCCGTCACGCCGCCGCTCCTCGTCGCGCCGGCATTCCTCATCTCGATCACCGCGTCCGGGCGAGTGCACCGCGCCTTCGGCGCAGCCGCTTGAAAGTACGGGTCTCCCTGCACTTTCTCGGGAAACTCTCCGTGGTGGCGGTCCAGCTAGCAGCCGCTTATTCTTCGTTTTCGACAAGGCGTCTAGGCTCCGTTTCCTAGTGGACACGGGAGCTGAAGTTAGCGTTGTTCCTCCCTCGCCTGCGCTTCCGAAGAATCGCCGATCCGCAGTGGCGCCGCAAGCCGCCAACAAGGCCAACATCGCGCCCTCACATTGAACATTCGACTCCGGCGTCTGTTCCGATGGGTTTTCCTCGTAGCGGACGTGGCTTACCCGATTCTTGGTGCAGACTTTCTTCGTCGGTTTGCCCTGCTTGTCGACATGGTCCGCAAGCGTCTTGTCGATATGCTACGACACACCTAACGGTGCAAGGTATAGCGTCCACAGCCGGCGTCAGCACTGTTACCAACAAAAAGCCACTTTCATCGGTCTACGAGCAATTAATCGACGAATTTCCAAACTTGCTTCGCCCGTCCAATTTCATGCGTCCTGTTAAGCACGATGTCACCCACCATATATATTTACACCACAGGACCACCTGTCTACAGTCGTTCACGACGCATTGCACCCGATCCGACTCAAGATTGCCCCAGCCGAATTTGACCATATGCTCGAGCTTGGCATTGTGCGACTATCATCAAGTCCTTGGGCATCTCCCCTGCACATGGGTGTCCAAGAAGTCTCCAGGTGACTGACGGCCCTGGGGTGACTACCGCGCCTTGAACAATGCCACTATTCCTGTTCGGTATACGCCCTGCCCAACATCGCGGATTTCCCAGCGCCACTGCATGGAGCAACTATCTTTTCAAAGATAGACCTCATGAAGGCGTATCATCAGATATACCTGTTGAACCTTCGGGCATTCGAAAGACTGCTGTCACAACGCCTTTTGACCTCTTTGAATACCTGCGGATGCCCCTTGGTCTCCACAACGCCGCTCAAACTTTACAGCGTTTCGTGGACACAGTCACCCGAGGTCTTCTGTTCTGCTTTGCCTTCATCGATGACCTCACCTTTAGCCGCGATGCAGAAGACCACCTTTCACACCTTCGCCAGCTTTACCGATTACGGCCTAATCGTCAACAAAGCAAAGTGTACATTCGGCATGCCTAATCGTGACTTTCTTGGACACCACGTTGATCGCCATGCCATCCGGCCGCTCCCTAACAATGTGCAAGTCATTCGCGACTTTCCTCAACGCACTTCCGGACGTAAACTACGTGAGTTCCTGGGACTGATAAATTTCTATCAGCGTTTCATCCGCCGCTGTGCTCATTTGGTTTTTACTGATCTACTCCAGTGAACAAAAAAACAAAAAACAAAAAAAACAAAACAAAACAACAAGAAAACAACCTCCGAGCCGCCGCCAGAGGCACCGGCTGCAGTCACGGACGCCGCGCGCGTTCGGTGCGAACGCGGGGAAACGCGTACGGCGTCGGAAGCAGCTCTGCACGTTGCCTCGTTGGTGCCGCTACACAATTTACTGTTTTTAAGAAATGTTTCGAGGCGTAATTGCCAGGTAGCCGCTTACCATATGGTAGAATGGAGTGTCGTAACGCTTATTTATTGATAAAATTGACAGACATGCACCCATACGTCTACAAGATTATATGGTCAAATTTTCAGAATCGTAAAAGGGCCACCCTTGGTTGTGTCGTGAGAAGGCCAACTGCGCGCTGTAGCTGTCGCAGAGGGCTGTACGAGGGGATCATATTAAAGTTTTACGGAATTTTGAAAATCGCATTTTGCAGGTGGCATAATTCTAGTCCTTGAGCTGTATTATTATAGTGCCTGGAATATATTCCAGGCACTATAGTATTATTCAGAGGCCCGGACATCATCATCATCATTTAATAACCCTTAAAAGCCCATTTTGTGGTATTACATAAGGGGGGCGGGGCAAAAACAGAAATATAGAGTAATGATATCGAAAGTGCTTTGGACGTTAACAACTTAAAGGCAGTATACTTGCACTAGAAATCAAAACACATATTCAAGTAATTAAAAACATTCACTAATTAATTTTTAATTAGTTGCGTTATGGCTCATATGGTCATAAATAATTGTAACTGGTGAGTTTTCAAGGCGTATCTAATTAGAATAAATTTCCAGAAAGACATTGGTTTCAAGATATGCGCCATCAAACTCGTCGTAAAAATGCACTGTTGTTCCACTTTTTAAACAAAATGCTCTTTTATGCATTGAAGCACGAGAGTAACTGGAACGCCCATGTACTTCGTTCCACACTTTGGGAAATAATATCCTGAAACTGGTGTCATCCTGGGAATTAATTTCAGGTGGATACGCCTTGCAAGCTCAGCGGCTACAATTCGTAAATTTCAGTATGTGCCGAAAAGTAATTGATTAAGAAGTTAATTAGAGAATTTGCGCTAATTAGCTGAATATGTGTTTTGATTTCTCGTACTAGTAATGTCTGCCGCTTCGAATAATCCAGCTCGAGGACAATAATTATGCTATCTGCCACAGGCGATGTTTAAAAATTCCGTAAAGCTGAAAAATGATCACCTCGCCTATATGATCGATCATCACCGATCATCACCGCTTCCTAATGAAACAGGGTTGTTATTCTGAGTACTCAAGTTCCTCCATATCTGATTGGCCCACTCGGATGCCACGTTCCCTGTGATTGGTTGGGAACGCCAACATATGGAATAATTCCGGAACATGACGAAATATGAACGTCTAGAATAGCACCGTGGCTCGCATTTTCCATCTCCTTAACCTTTCTATTTCCAGCGATGGCGAACGGGACGAGGTTCTAGTGGAAGCCCACCGCCGGCTATGCGAGTTGAACGATTCGGCACTCCGTGAGATGGGCGCCGACTTGAAGGGGCAGGACTACTACTTGTACCTGCGGTCGTTCACAGTGGGTGCGTCTACGTGACCGACCCTATATTCGGTGAAAGCGCAGGCATTTATATAGTGACAAACAAATGCACCACTGTCCAATTCAAAAATAATTTGTATACGTGCGCCAGCCAATTACACACGCTCATTTTGATGACGTCATGGTTCCGGCCACCGTCTTTCGATATTGGCGTCATGAAGTTTCCTATTTAAATTACAAGAGGAAATTCTGGCGCTTTGGTCATTCAGCTACCATGGCAATGATGGCTATAGTTGAAAATAGTACTGAACAGCGTAATAGTACAAGCATTTGCCTAATCTACGTGATTGTTGGTTGAGGCGTTCTTGCGACGTTATTTACTTCATATTTCGAAATTTCCAAGCGCTAATAGTTTTCTAAACAGAGCAAGGCAAACGATCTCTGCCCACATGCATAATCGTTGCAAATTTTAATTGTCACATTTATAACGCCATTTTGTTGTTGAAAATGATCAGTTTACAGAGTCACTAAGTCGTTCGAAGCCAGTAATTTCTTTTTTAAGTCGTTCGAAGCCAGTTCGACGGCAGGCCTTTTGTAATTTTCTGTAAGGAACTCTATATGATTGCCTTCTCTCGGGAACTACGTTTCGGGGCGCGGAGGCGGCGCAGAGAGCGAGCGATCCGCGGTTGTGGTGGGCGGAGCTTGTACCGGATTCTACGTTGTCACCGACTGTAGTCCTTTCTTATGTTGAAGTCCAGAAGGGAAAGTACAAAAAGAAAAACAGCCACGAGCTCAGACTGGAATTGACACTACTACTCGCCATTTACCGCATTCTTTGTTGCAGGCGGCCTATTCTCAGCAAAAATTGAAACGCCAACGAATCGAAAGCGATCAGTGTCCGTTTTTGTGTCTTCATGTTCGCCCCTGTTTGTAACAGTGACAAGATTCGGGCTACAAAACGCACATTCTACACATTGTTAAACCGCGGCCATGGAGAGACTACCCGCCGTACTCCATTGTACAGGTGTGCCGATCACTTTTACTGCGATATAAATTACATGGACACTCTAGGCGAATTTCTTTCGTCGTCGTCGGCGTCACCGTGAGGTTCCGTATAAAGTTAAAGTGCGATAAGATCCCCCCCCCCCGCGATCTGTGGGTGCGAGGGAAAGCGTGCGAGCATGAGCCAATTAAGATGGTAGCTTGACGCACGGCGTCTTCTCGCGCGCGAAGTGTGTGTGTGTGTGGGTGGGGGGGGGGGGTGGAGATGAGTGACCAAGCGCGCTCTAGGAGGGAGGAAGGAGCAGGTCATCGCGCGTCGGTTCCTCTAGTCCGGCCGTGGCTGAGCGTATAAAGCCTCGCGCGCCCTATGTTGAAAATAATCTGCGGTGGGTGCAAAGTTGGGCCGAGCCGAGATGGCTGGTATCTTCTTGTGCGCTCTGTTTTCGCGCGCCTAGTGTTGGAGGTCGCGTGATCTTTAGGCTTCGGAGACGCGTTGAGCAATAAGCAGCACGAAACGTTCCCTCGCCGCTGCTGTTGATATTCATCACGCCAGCGTTATGACAGCGAGTGTCCATGGCCATCGAGTGAGATCTGTTCATGTTTTCTGTGTAATTTATGCGGCCGATAAAAAAGCAAACCTTGCTTCATACAGTTGTCGAATACTTCGCTATCGTGTGTACAACAACAACAACAACAACAACAACAACCACAATAATATTAACCTTCGACCACCTCTCGTCTAGCCGTGAAAGTCGTTGCTTAGCATTAGGTGGTCACAAACTCGATGCGGGCTTCACCGCACAAATACTTGTATTGCTGAGAAGACAGCTTTGCCGTACAGCTTAGTTTGGAAGTGCAATATACACATGCGTTTATCCAGGATTCCGTTTTTTTTTTTAGTTTTTTTTTGGGGGGGGCTACCAAAACGTGGAGGTATATATATATATATATATATATATATATATATATATATATATATATATATATATATATATATATATATATATATATATATATATATAGTGGGTCAAGGAACTACTCTATTCAAGCAGGTTAGCTATAGCTCTGAACGAAACGACGAAACTCGCAGTTAAACTAAATACCCGTACAGCCGAAGGCAGGCGACGTAAACGCACCCTTTTGCGAGAAATCTTGACACTCCGCATTTAGCTGTGTCGCTACAGACGTCCCGCGCAATGTTGGGCCAATTTAGCGGCATGTGCCAATGTCCACCGCTTTTTACACTATTTCTTGCTCAACTTGGAATAAGGGACTTTATTCCAGAGCGGTAGTAGCTTCTGGCATGCTTATTGGTGGCGTTTCATTACGAGTTTCTATTTTCGAAGGTTCCTTGTTTTCTTAGGGAGCCGTGACCTTACTTCTCAAACGCGCAGGTCTTCAAGAGTATGTGAGAGCGGTGACATTTTTTCACTACCTGAAAGATGGCCGCTTGGTAACCTTGGATGAGGTCAACAAGGCTCTGGTCTTTGAGGTGCAAGCTGAGGTAATCGCTTTTCCTTCTATCTCTCTGATATGCCGCTCTCCGAGGGGTTAGCGCGCGCCTTGATTTCAGAACAGGATCTGGGAGTTCTTGTTTGTCCGTGAACGTATTACCAGGTATACTGATCTTGCTTTGCGTCATTGTCCTTGCTCAACGCAAAATAAATAAATAAATAAATAAATAAATAAATAAATAAATAAATAAATAAATAAATAAATAAATAAATAAATAAATAAATAAATAAATGCACTATGGCGTAAATTATTGCTGCTGCTAACACGTTTGCACCATGAGATAGCTAGGTGTTCGTTGCAATGGCACCACCAATGTAATGGCGCTCACGTCTGTCTCTCGACCCTACGTTTCGGTATTAAATGTTGTGCGTTTACACAGGCTAAATTAAAGGATGCCGTAGTGGAGGGCTCCGCGTTATTATTGATCACGTTGGGTGCTTTAAAGGAGTATCTGTTTTCGAATTTTCATTTTTTTTCGCGCGAACTGTAGGTTCAAGACATCGAAACCATATAGAGAGCACACTGGCAACCCTCAGAGCGAACTACAATAGCGTTTCTGCTGCCAGTTTCGGTTTTCTTTCTGAGGAGGTGTGCTGTCATGACGTCATGACGCGCCGTCTGCTATGCTACTGCTCGTTGCGCAGCCCGTCGTAGCCGCATAGCAAACGACCGAGCGGTTCGTGAGCCTAGTGTACCCCCCCCCCCCCCCCCCCCCCCCCCCGCCCGCGGCGACTCTAGCTGCTCCCCTGACAGTATAATTTACCTCCATTTCGTCCGAAACAGGAACCGGAGAGCGACATGGCCGCC
Source organism: Dermacentor silvarum (assembly GCF_013339745.2). Classification (NCBI taxonomy): domain Eukaryota; kingdom Metazoa; phylum Arthropoda; class Arachnida; order Ixodida; family Ixodidae; genus Dermacentor; species Dermacentor silvarum. The sequence goes on along the minus strand of NC_051160.1, from coordinate 109,740,428 downwards.
CTCAATGGACCCACAGCGTCACCCGATGACAAGTCGCCCGAAGGCGACACACACTTCTCGCTGGAGGTCACGCCCACCGACTACCTGTACGGCGTCGCCGACATGGCGGGGGAACTGGGACGCATGTCCGTCAGCGCGCTCGGGCGAGGAGACCTGGAGGAACCGGGAGCGATTTGCCGCTTTCTGAGAGACGTGTATGCCGGGTTCGTGTCGTGCGGTTTCGTGGCCGTTCAGGGCACGTGGCGAAGTCGCGACGCTTGCCACAGGACGTGGGCGCTGCTGCAGAACGTGCTCGAAGTCGAGAAGACCTGCTACGCCGTCAAGCTTCACGGCTCGAAGGTTCCACAGGCGGTGCTGTCGCTGCTCGATCCTCCCATTTGACGGAGGAGGTGGTTGAATGATGCACTACGTGACACGTTCGCCTATGGCCTGCGAGATTTGCGCGCCGGTTGGTGCGCGCAAATCTTGGAGGCCATGCTACGCCTCAGCTTGCCACCTGTGGTGGTGCGCTGCATGTGGCTTTTTGCTCGCATTGTTTTCTTTTGTTCTTCTTTTTCTTTCGTCTGTTCAATGTTTGCTTGTTTTGGGTACACAGAAAAACGTTTTCTTCTGAGAAGGTGGCAATAAACAGTTCCGTGGCCGTGTCTTCGCAACTTTTGTTAATTTGGTTTTTCGGTGAAGGCTGGACGTTTGGCACAATTTATATGCGTTTATTATATTTTTTAGTTACTCTCATAAGGACCGAGGACATTGCGGGAGGGGAGTAGTACAGGTTGGAAATATCGTAATAAGAGAAAAAATCGGGTTATAAAATATTTCCTAGCTATAAACTCTAAGCTGAATTAAATTGGTGACAGTTGGACTAAATACAACCGCCCACCATGGATAAATGCGTGTCTCGTGTGCTAACGCTTGCTTTGTAAGGGACCAACGGAAGAAGTAACAGCGGATCATTTGCTGTCGTAGCATGGCAAACATCAGGGGCGTAGCCAGGGGGGGGGGGGGGGGGGGGGGGTTGGGGGGGTTCAAACCCCCCCCCCCGAAATTTTTTCCGCAACTCCCCCCCCCCCCCCCCCCCACTTACCCACCCTTTTTTTCTCGTCGCTTCGCGCTGACATAATTCATGAAACCGGTGCTACTATCACAATTCCATTCCTGGGCGCTTCCGTTTGGGTTGGTAATTTACAGCGAATCATGTCTGAATATGGAAAAAACTGTCACAGTGTTTGTTAAGGCTTTGACAGTCTGTGAAGTTTTGGGCGAGAATGTGGCGGCCGCATTCTGAAGCAACAAATGCGCAACAAATGAAGCAACAAATGCGGCAGCCGCATTTTAGATGGCGAGAACGCTCGAGGCCCGTTAACTTAGATTTAGGTGCAGGTTAAAGACCCCAGGTGGCCGAAATCTCCAGTATACATTTCCGCCGCTTCCCTTCAGGTGCCGATTAGGCCGCGCTCGCGCAGGATCTTAGGCTACGTTCACACTTGGTCTCGAAGCTGTCGGAAGCGGCAAAATCTTGCAAAAATCCGCCCGCCTAGGTGGCAAAACAGGCAGAAAAACAGGCTGCGAGCCAAATTGGTCTCGGGCCGATTTTTTCGCCATGGCGAAGCGGAAACGCGACGGAAAGTCGTTCTGCTTCACTGGAAGCTACACTAGCATGTAAACAACCGGTCGTAAAATTGAACATGGCACCAAAAGTGTAGGCTGTAATGCTGATCGACGCGATCAAGAACCAGCCCTTGCTCTACGACAAGAGTGGCACTAAAACGTACTGTCAGCAATACTCGCGATAGTATTCAACGTCGCGCGACTGGAGGTGCGGCAACGAAGCCTTCGTGACCCAACTTCTCGCGCTTTTGCAAAGCCAGGCGAACCCACCACCGTCGTTTCCGAGGTGTCCGCGGCTTCCGTTTATTCATTGTCAATTTCTAGAAAACAAGTAGGTAGAAGTATAAGAGCCATTTCTTCTTCCACTTCCATGGCAGACAATAGTTAGGCAGATTCCTCGTTGGCGCTCCATAATTCTCCTCGCACGTGTACGGTATGTTGCAGAAGTCGCGGGGTGCTTTTCTCGTCGCGACGATAGATTGAGAGCGTAGGTATCACGTAGGACGCGCTGGATTTGGCGAGCCCCAACACAAGGGCCAGCCCGGGTTTTAGCTGTTGTGTTCCCGTTGCCCCTTTGGTGTCCTGGAGGCGCCGACAATACGAAATGATGAAATGTTATTACAACTTGTAAATAACAACAATTAAAGAAATATTATCACGCCTAGGCACCAACATGTGACTCAGCGCTACCGCGCCCGTGTGAGGAGAATTACGGAACGCCAACGAGGAACTTACCGAAGGTCGCAGATGACACGCGAAGTTGCGTAAAATGATCACTTTTGATGACGGTACGTGGGTCAATGAATGAACATACCGCTCGAAATAATGCGATAATGAGCGCCACCACGCCGACAAACGTACGCAGACTAGATGGATCTGGACGAAAACGGCAGCGGCGGCCGCGGCGGTAGCAAAACAAATGTGAACAACTTGGACAGGCACGGAAAAATTTTTCCGGCCGCTTTGGCCTTTCCGCCCACTTGCCGCTTCCCAAGTGTGAACGTAGGCATAGTCTGCGCGAGAAACGTCTTTTGTTTGCGAGTGCGCCCCTACGGAAGGCTGGTAATTACTGTTGTGTTGTTGAATCCCAAACCAGCTATTACGGAAGGCTGGTAGTTGCTGTTTTGTTGTGGAATCCCAAACCAGCAATGTACACACGAAGGGGTTGATGACAGCAGTGAAATTCCACCGACTCGCAACAGAATGCACGAAACATACAGCCGACAAGCATGAATTACTGCTGTGCGCAGTACAGCGTGAGTAAATTCTTGTTGCAGGCGCTGACAGTTCTCGTCGGAGTTCACGCGTCCTGAAAAATTGATTATGTGCACTATGCACTGAACAAGACCGGAGTTCATTCCTGCATCACTAGTACACCAATCAGTCGAGATTCTGTGAGGTACAAGGCCGCTTCCTGTTTGCACGGGCGTAAGTGAAGCAGAAATGAGTTGCACGCACTACTTAAAATGCGTACACATGCCATATCTATGCTGTGCGGTGAAATATTCTGTACAATTCTGAATCTGTTGACGTAAAGGCAATGACGGCTGCACGCTCGCACAAAGCGGAAGACACAGCGGCCCATGCACTTGCCGCAGGAAATGCAACCCTCTCGTAGGAGGGAGCAGGGCGACGAAAGCTTCGAAAAAAAAATCCTTACGCGTTTTTGCGCGTATTTAAGTTTTCTAGCGCAAAGACGCAGCGAACAAGCTATGGGAGTAGGTATAGCCTGGTCACACGTGCATTTTCACGCGTATAGCCGTCCTTGACTTGTGAAATGCACTTCGCCCCGACGAGGACGACGCCATCTATGCTTAACGGAAATTAACAATGAATGATGTCTTCTCCGATCGCACGGGTCGTCTCAATGATGCGTTTTCGAAGACTGGTCCATTCAGTGGCGCGATGAGAGACCGTTGCTCCAAACGCCCACTGTACCTGTCGTCCTTACTGTATTTACTGAGCTTACTTTACTTTTTGCTTAATTTCTGCCCAAGCACACACACATGGAGGAAGGAAAAAAACTAGGAGGGAGCGTCACGTGACAATCTTGAAGCCTAGTCATAAAAAATTGGCAATAGCTGCTGACCCGCGCGTGGCACCAGCGAAGTCCAAGTGGAAAGCGCTGCTGCCACGCACGGAAGTGACGTCAGAGTTGTGGCCACGTGATCGTGACGTTGTTTAAACAAGTATGGCGTGTTCCGGTTTATAATTTTGCGCGCGATGCAGTGCATGCTGCTGGAACTGCTTCAATTTTATGGTTTCTTAGTGTAATGTGTGCTAGAATATTCTTCTGTCTAGTTGCGTTGGAAGAGCTGGATCGTGTCCGAGCTTGCGATCACGAGCGACACAAGGGCGCAACCCTGGAGCCGCTCGTTTCTTTACGCCTTGCAGTGCGTTTATGGTTGGTATCGCGTGGTCTTGTGCATTCTGTTTTTCAGTACTGTTGCTCTTGTTTGTTGAATTTGCTGTTGTGAATTAGGCGCATGTGTGCTCCCAGCTAGGCAGCACTTTTTTGTCTGATGGTGTAAAGGTTTAAACTCGTTTTAAACGCTTGTTGCTGCCGTTGCCGCTTAGGTTGGCATCGATCGGGAAACAATTTCGTTTCCTCCTTCGTGAGACTTGTACGTTGCAGATAATGCGCGAGTAAGTGAGCTGTTGCATACTTCTTTATGGCACTCGATGTAGCGTTTACCTCTACTGTTGCTTGCCTTGCATGTTCTGTTTCCCTGTTTATCTCGGATTTTGGTTGCTAGCGAATCACGACTTGCTTGAGCAAGTCTCGCCACAGTTCAAAAAGCACATGTTGAGTAACCCGAATATAAGCGATAAAGACAAATGTTGGGGAACGTGGCCCAGCCGCTGATAGTTCTACTCGGGCCCAATTTTGCTGTAAAGTTTAGCTGCCTTGAAAACCAAGAAATTTTCTTAGATTTATTCCAGCTAGCTTGCTAAGCTGCTATCTAGCATTACTTCTTTTGGTGCATGCTATGCGAGGTACTAATGCTTGTAGAAATATACCTCGCATCTTGTATGCAAACACGACGTAGGTTTATTGCAGGAACCTGCACTATGTTGTAGATGTAATATGCATGCAAATATGACCGGTGTAGGTTTGCAGGCCCATGTCACTCTCAAGCAAATGGCAAGTTTCCATTGTATGAATCTTCCTGCACTTTGCTGCACTTCACAGGGCTTGTTTGGTTATTCCCTTGATCTGTACAATAGAATGCTGATAAGTCTTGAACCTTACCCTGATCCTCTTGTCTAACAAAAACGTTTTAGGCATCGCATTAGGACATCTATCTGAGTGACAATGTGACAATTTTTGCCTCTATAACCTTTCTTTTCTCCCATATTTATCAGTAAAGTTGTCAACCACTCGTGACTTTGTTCAGAGTGCCGTGCAGTGACACAATTTCTCTCGGAAAAGAAAAGCCCGCGAAGAAAAATTTTGAGACTCGATAGCACTTCCTCTTGGGCAAGTTGGTGAAGTCTGCTAAACAATGTTCTCGTGTGCAAAAATATATTTACACAGGAAGAACACATGCACACGAAAGTGCGAACTACCAACTGATTTAATGATTCAAAGGATGGAACATACGGTGCAAATTTTGTGCACACACAAGACATGAATGTTGTGACAGTGCTAGTTTGTCTCGTAATGCTACAAAGCGGCCTTAAACAAGTGCATCTCTGGGGAATATAAGGTAATTGAAGTGTTACTAACATGTGCAGGATCTTTCTGATAACGTATGCCTTCATGAGCTCATGTGCTGGTTTGGTGCTGCTTGTGCCCAGGATCATAATGTGCGGAAGCACGGCTCACGTGAGCAGGCCTTGCAACGTACGTGGCACCACCCAGTTTATTTCAAATAAATTGTTTGAATGAATGCTCCCTCAGATAGTCATTTAAGCATTGGCCCGTTTAGCCCACATAGAACTTGCCACAGCTGAGAGGTATCTCATAGACCACAGCACAGTGCACGAAATGGTTGGCATGATTTTTCATACACCCTTGTCTCGTGGTACGAGAACACATTTGGGCTAATTTGACGGGCATAAAAAAACAACTGGGACATCGTACCTAGCAGGCACGACCTGAAATCTGTGGCTAAATTTGTGTACATATTGTCACGTGCCTTGTGAGAGAACAGGCGACGTGACGTTTATTGAGGGTAGCAGCTCCTGAAAAACACGGTGCTGGGAGCTGGCTATCGAGCGGGCGGAGAAGCACGCGCACTTCTTGTCCATGCCTGCCTTTTAGCACTGTACCCACTACTGCTGGTGGCAATATGGCAACCTCAGGTCTTGTGGCGTCTGTACCTGTTACATCTGATTGGCAAGTCCTTGTCAAGCTGCTCTGCAGCTTTCAAAGAATGGATCCGGCCATGGCATGCATGATCTATAGGGTAAACCTGCTTTTAAAAGGCTGTCCATCTGATCTGCCTCATTTTGTTCATCAGTGATAAATTGACAGCTGTTACTGTAGCACCCACTTACTACAGATAGTTCAAGGTGATCCCTTTTTGGTCACTTTACCTACAGAAATTTGGATTTTCTTTGGCCGAGGGAACAAATGTCTTCACTTTTCTTAGTTTTGAGATTGTACAAAATAAGCGTGTGTCAATTCATTAAGAGTAGCCCACAAAAATAATTTGCCTTCATAATAGCATATACGTTCCTGACACTGCCGGGGCAGCGTGTCGGAGCAAGAACTATCAGTGCCTCGCGCAGCAAGTTGAGTCAACACTGGCATGGACGAACTGTTCTTGCCAGCATTGTGCTAGCATTGAACCTGCATGCATGCTCTTGCTTATAGGAACAGAAATGGAGCGAAAAGCCAATAGCAAAATTATTCGCTTTCACGTATGACAAATGTTGTATGCCGCTGCACACGTTCTCAGCATGAAAGAAGAGGTCTCTTTTTTTTTCTTTTTTTTTTTTTTGCTGAACAATGCCACATTCGAAGCAATGGAAACACTCAAAAAGTGTTTTTTTTTTTTAGGATGTTGCCACACCGCACATGAAGTTATGCTTTGACATAGCAATTCAATAGTCTGCTAGCATGACTCAGCTTGGTGTTCGAGTAGCTCGCTCATTCGTGGCACTGCTTTTGACACTTTAGCGAGCCTTCAATTTTCGCTAACATTAGCATGCTCAAAGTGATTAGCCGCTTCTCGAGCTAATGCACACAGTGATGATGAAGCTGGATCTGCTATTGCGGCCACAGTTTGAAAAAAGCGAAATGGAGAACTAAGATTTAGGGGCGCGTTAGGGTAGACATAAATCCAGATTTTTGTGATAGGGCCGCCTCACGGTGGACTTCTGGCGCATTAGTATTATGCATTGCAGCACTATCGCAAGTTCATGACAGGAATCGCGCTATCCAAACGTAATTGAAAAATACAAATGGAATTAACTCGTCTCGAGTTCCAAATCAGAGTGAATGAGTCTAATTATCCAGACACCGCCGAGGCGTATACCTTCACCGGATGCTGAAATAACAGGAGCCTGCCCTGGCCACCAGTGTGAGAGCAGAGAGGCAATGAAGCCTATGAAGCATCGGCAGGGGAATCGAGCGAGGCATCAGATCGGACGGAGCAACTATCTAAAGAAGACATGTATTTCATGTTAATCTCAATTTATTACTCAATTTTTTCGACCTAGCATGACGAAGAGGACATCTTAACCAAGCCTCTATATGGACAGGCAGAAGAATGACACTGTTGGTTGCTAGCGCGGGACCGTGAGCGATGAGTTCCAAACAAAGACTAAACTTTTTATTCTCTCACGAGACACTGGGAAGCGCGTGCACCAACAGACTTGCCTTTCAGGTGCACAACATGGTGTTCAAGAGTGGTGCTATAAACTAGCCATTTAAACGCGCACCAATTATAGCGGCGCGGCAGATGGAGTTCACTACATCACTTCCTCCCCAGTGAGCTGCCGAACGTTACAGGTCCAGTACAACGGGAACAGTGGCTCGCATCCCACTGCGTTTGTGCTGCACTGTTGTTCGGGAGGAAGTTGCAGTTAGTTCTTTCGTTGCTCTGACAAGAGTCGCGACAGCCGCGGGACTCAGAGTTCTTCATATGAGCCGGTTTCACACGGTCAGTAGAGACTACCTCACGTCGACCACGAATGTCCACAGTAAATTGCTTGTTTGTACGATGGAGGACTTTGAAAGGGCCGTCGTACGGTGGTTGAAGAGGTCGCTGCACTGCGTCATGCCGCACAAACACATGCGAGCAGGATCACAGCTCTGGGTGCATGTGGAAGGGTCGCGGCGCACTGACGCGACCCTTCCATGGAGATGAAAGCCCTGTAGCTACTGGCGACTACGCCAGCCGGCTGCGCAACAACATGGTGTGGCACGAAGCTTCCCCATGTTGTTGCGCAGCCGGCTGGCGTAGTCGCCAGTAGCCACAGGGCTTTCATCTCCACAGCATGTAAAAAATTCGCCAGGCAATCGCAGTGCTGTTCCATACACCAGCTCGGCACCAATGAAAGCCAATGTTGGCTTTCAGCGTTGTGCGGATACTAAGAAGGACGAGCGGTAGTGCTTCGGTCCAACTGTGCCCTTCCGTCGCCATGAGAGCCGCTTTCAACTGGTGGTGGAAGTGCTCTACCATACCGTTGCTCTGAGGATGGTAGGCAGTAGTTCAGATGCGAGAGGTGCCGATCAGCCGTGTTATGCTAGCGAAAGAGCCGACTCGAACTGCCTGCCACGGTCAGTCGTAACTGTGGACGGCGCGCCGAAGTGAGCCACCCAGTGGTACAAAAAAGCATGGGCAGTTGTGTCAGCGGTGATGTCTGCGATAGGCACAGCTTCAACCCAGCGTGTAAATCTGTCCACGCAAGTGAGTAATAAAAGTGGTAGCGTTCCGACAATGTCCCAGTGTACATGCTCAAATCGTTCATCTGGCACTGGGAACCTCGCCAATGGCGTCATGGTGTGGCACTGGACATTGGAGCGCTGGCAGGCGATGCACTCTCGTGTCCACTGCCAGACATCTAGATTTATATATGGCCAGACATACCTTGCCGTCACTAGCTTTTGTGTCGCCCGAACACCCGGATGCGCCAGCTTGTGCAGCGACTGGAAGACGGTACGACGAAGGCCAGAAGGAACAAAAGGACAAGGGTTGTCCCTTGTTAAGTCACAGCACACTCGGTCTTTTGAGCTGGACACATGTAGCCATTTCAACTTCAGCGCGGTTGTTGTCAGCAACTGACCGAGTTCTTGATCTGCTTGCTGAGCAGCCACTAGCCGAGTCAAATCAGTTCCCTTGGAAAGGCTAAAGGCGTTGACATGACTTCGTGACAGGGCATCTGACAGGGCAGCGTGCAGCATCGCTATGTTTCCTCTGGTACCAGCACCAATGGAGTCGCAGCTGCTGTGGCAGTACACTGCGCTGCTCCAAAGGGCGCGAGGTGCGTGCCTGCAAAGCTGCCACTGTTTCGGTGAGGCGCACGATCTCTTCGCGAAGCTCGAGGAATTTGTTGGAAGAGGGGGCGGAAGCACTCGCCACTTGCACGTTAGCGACGGAGGCGGAGGGGTTTGCCGCTGCCATGATGGTGTCAGCGATGGTGGCCATCTTGCCGAGATCCTTTTCAGCCACCGTAGCAAGCACCACACGCACGTTGCCGGGGAGACTCTGAAGAAATATCTTGCACAGCGACGTGCTGTTAAGATCTATAACGCTTCCCACAAGACGCTGCATGTGGCGCAGTAGTTGAGATGGTGTGCGGTCGCCAAGGATCGTGTCGTTCAGGAGCTGCCGTAAATGTTCGGGTTCGGATAGTGTGAGGCGTCGAATGAGTGTCGCCATCAAAGTTTGGTAGGTGTTCTCTGCAGGTGGGGCGAGAAGCAAATCGCGGACCTCGCTGGCTGTAGCTGGTGGCAAGCTACTCACGATGTGATGGTAGCGCATGAGGTCGGCTGTGATGCGCCGGGTGGCGAATTGCGCCTCGACTTGAATAAACCAGAGCTCGGAGTCAGTGGCCAAAAGGGGGCAGCTTCAATTCGACTGCAGACACGGTAGGCGCGTCTGTGTCGCTGTGCGTTTTCATGTTGGGTCACCACTGTTGATTGCTAGTGCGGGTGAAGAGCAATGAGTTCCAAACAAAGACTAAACTTTTTTATTCTCTCACGAGACAACAGACTTGCCTTTCAGGTGCATAACATGGTGTTCAAGAGTGGCGCTCTAAACTAGCCATTTAAACGCGTGCCAGTTATAGCGTCGCGTGGATGTCGCGAATGACTACAACACAAATGACCAGCGATGTCATTAGGAATGCGAACATGCGGGCACCGAAAACATACTCGCCGTCGATTTGAGGACCGACGACTTAACAAGAACCACAACGCAGAATGGGAAGCATAAGCGTCAGCGCCCATCTTTCAAAAAGATTCATTCTTTTATTGAACACTCCAATACCATGCTGTGCCCCGACTGTTTTCAAAGCCGTGAACTGCGCTGTCCGACAGGGTGCCTATTTGCCATCTGTCCCATAGTTGCGCTTCTGCTGCGACATGTCATGAATGTATACTTGCAATTATTTTCAGCAATTGGGGCACACTTAGCTATAACGTTCATGTTTAGTGCACTAGTGAGTATTTACCCTAGGTACCTTTACAACAAATCAAGTGTCTGTGCTATGCATTCAGCTGAAAACTTTATTTTTTTTTTACTGATTCTGAACAGTATGCAGACAATTGTCCAGCAGGTCACTTCCTTCGGCCTCCTCAGCCGTTCTTATCTTCCAAGCTGAAGTAGCCTGTATCAAGCTGAGCCATCATTCTTTTGACCAGATGATTAAAACAGACAATTAACTCGGAGAAAGCATAGGGTAAATTAATTGTGATTATTTGGAATTTATAAATAATACGAAAAAAGGAAATGAAAGTGGACGAAAACACAACTTCCTGCAGGTGGGAGCTGAATCCACATCTTTAGGCATGGGGTGCTTTACCAATTCAGCTACTGTGGCCCTCGCTTTAAGTATTTGTGTGTAGAATAGCAGCCCTGGGAGTTAGCCAG
>NC_051160.1:109702715-109729673 GCF_013339745.2 Dermacentor silvarum | reverse complement strand
AAATCGGAATATTGGCGGGTTGGAAGTTACCAAAGATCAGTAGGCCGGTTGGCTTTGGGAGCACACGGTAATACGACAAATGAGGCAGTGCATGGAGACATGGGTTGGGCCTCTTTTGAAGTCAGAGAAGCACAAAGCAAAATTAGTTTTGAAGAAAGGCTCAGGAATATGGATGAAAATAAATGGGCGGCTAAAGTGCACAAGTATCTCTACATGAAAAGCGTGGACACAGAATGGAGGAAGAGGTCAAGGAAGTTGGCAACCAAGTACAGGATAATCGAACTGTAAATAGACAACCAGGGGTCATCAGAAAGAAAGTGAGAGAAATAGAGACCGTGAATTGGATGCAAAGAATGGAAACGAAAAGGACAATGGAGATTTACAAGAATGAGAAGAAAGAAATTAGAAGGGAAAATCTGTACGAAAACACAAAGGGCAGTGCCTTGCTATTTGAGGCCCGAGCCGGTTGCCTAAGGACGAAAACATATCGGAACAAATATTCGGAATTAGATGAGACATGTGTATGCTGCAGTAGAGATCCAGAGACCACTCAGCACATCCTAATGGAATGCGACGGGATCCACCCAGCGAGAACCGTAGGTAACGTGCAACTCCCAGAAGCGCTTGGGTTTAAAGTGGAGGGAAACATAAACAGATCAGCCGTAGAGATCAGCAAGAGACGATTGGAGTACTGGTGGAAAAAAAGTAGGGAAAAGATGGATGCGACCTGATCTCTTAAAATCATAGGCAGCGGTACAAGGTAAATTTTTGAAAAAGAAAATAATGATAGGTATACAAAAATGCAAGATAAAGAACATGTATAGTATACCTGATTAAATCAAGCAGGCTAGGTGACTATTTGTCGCCGCCCCGTTTCAAAGGGGATGCCAATAAATCATCATCATCATCATCATCATCGGGTAAAGCCCCTAGGGGCATGACCGTGCTGTTGCTGCCTGTTGCTGTGCGTGCGCGCTGCATTGAGGCAGGTCCATGTGGATGTTTAATCGTGTGTACGCTGTGCCGAGAGAAAATGTCGTGCCCCTTGTGTGCTTTGATGATCACCTTACCCCTGGGACCGCGTAACGTAGCTCGCAGTACCTTTCGCGTGGTTCGCCGATGTCGATTATCGTAGTTATGGCCCGCTTGCGCTTTCTTTGTTCCCGGCCTCTGATAATATCGCATCGGATCGCAGTGCACGGAAGAATTTGTTGAGCTATTACGTGCTGTAGTTCATCCGCAATTCAACAGTGTTTACGTCGGAAGGATCGTCGTGCAGTCGACGCCGCGACCTGACATGAAGGAGCGTTTTCCGACTACGCCTAGAAAGGTAAGTCCGGCGCTTGCGCGCAGTTTTGTAGTCAATGGTTCGTGAAGTGTGAATTGTTATACGGATCACGAGATGATTAGTAAAGCGACCACAATGATAAATGTGTTTTTCGAATGTTCGTTCATGTCGCAGTGCACATTTAGCGAACAGTCTCACAAAAAATGTCCTGAAACGTATTGGACGTTGCCAGGAGCTTTATCATGTATTTGCTTTCTGCTATAACGTATGCTAACGGTGATTGTTTGACCTGAATGGTAAAGAAAAAAATCAAGCAGGGAGAGTTACTGCTTGTGTACGTAATTTCTGTATAGGTATTTCTAGAAGTACAGCCTTCCGCATTTGTAACTATATTGCGCGAGCGTCGATCATGGGCCATTTTAGCGCCTTCAACGGCGATACTTAGCGAGACCGACAAAAGTAAGCAGAGGCGCATAAAGCACTCTCCAGCGCAAGCGTCATCTGCTAAGCTGCTATTCTCAGGACGACGCACACCCATTTCATAGTATGCTGGTGCGATATAGTTAAAAATGCGGGAGGCTGTACGTCAGCTAACGGCTGCGCGAGATGGTACTAGATTGTTGTGTCTGACGCATGGCCAGATGCGAATTCTACTACATATGCGAATTCTACTACATATAGTGTCGCCAGACAGGCTGTATTTCTTGTGTTGGGTGTCCTGTGTGTTTTCATGTGCTTGTAAATGTTTATTTCAGAGAAGCCGAGATTACAACAGCCGTGTTTCTTTTTCATCGAATTTTTTTTCTGCTGAAAAATAGGGCGTTTGTTCTTGTCATTTCCAGTGCATCGTTCTTCGAGACAATGCTTTGTTCCACCGCATCAAGAAATTCGATTTTGGAACACTTTTCATGTGCTAAGGAATTTTCTTCGTAGTACAATTCACATTTCACTTCCTACAGATGTGCATTTGTGTGAAGCTTTTGATAGTAGATTTATGTTTGCTGCAGTTTCATTTCATGTTAAATAACCGCTTCTGGTGTAACAATCAGATGTTTGCACAACCAGATGCAGCTTCGTGTAGTTTGGTTGTGTGAGACTTTTCAGAATGTAACATGATCTTGTTAACTTGCAAGCTTGCAGTTTCAGCAAGGATTACAGTAAATTGAACATTTCTTATTGTTTAGGGATGTCAAGATTTCGTGAACCAGAGGCATCTCTACATCGCATAGGAACCTAAGACATTTCTGCAGCCGGAACAGCACGGCAAATCATCTGATCTGCATGCTGCGACAAGGTGTGTACAAAATGGTCCCTGCCACTTACACAAGCTGTTGGTTTTGTTGGTATAATTCATACCTGTCAACTCTCCTGAATTTTTCGTATTTTTCGTGATCTCTAACGAGCATACCAGAGGGGGCACTTGCTTTAGGCCAGTTTGTTCAGATAAATTTCTTAAACAGGCTAAATCAGCAGCAGCAAGAACACTGCAAATGTGCTCTGGTGATATAAAACAGTGTTGTCAGTTCTGGTGTTTCAGTTCGCTGCTGCTTTGTGTGCTGTTAAATAATGGTTAATTATGTGTGTATCAATGCAACAGTGTGGGTGCTGAGAGGAAGCTTTAAAAAATGTGTGCTACCTCGCCAATAAAAAATTTTTGTCTGCAGAATTTTTACAAAATATAACGTTCACAGGTTGGCATGTATGACATAATGTACAGCACTGTTGCTATGAATATGCTATATTCATAACTTGCAGTTTCGGTCTACTTGAATTGCATATTTTGAATCTGGCCTACCTTCAGTTTAATCAATTCAATTAAGTCGCCTCCTCTGAGTTAAATGTAATTAGAGGCTATTGTAGAAATGCATGATGTGCTCCCTACTGACTGCATTGTGGCAATCTTTAGGGACCATCTTGTGAGGCATGCATATCCTTTCATGTCTTGCTATGATTTGCCCAACAAAAGCAGCAGGGCTTTGGTTACCTTTGTTATTACGCATTCTTGTAGACTTCCGTTTCTCTCTCTTCTAACATGTGTGCATGCGCAAATTCTGTGTTCTTAATTATATTTCTGTAAGTTGACCTAATTGTGTATTACATTTTTTTAAAATTTTGGGGGGAGCGGGGTTATTGATTCCCATAATACTAGGGAGAACGGGACCTCAGACCAAAAGGCCACAAAAGGTGGCTTAAAGTGTTCGAAGCTCAGAATTTAACATTCTGTCTCCTAAAGCACTACCAGTATGAAACTGTTTCTAATTGCTTTGTTTGTATAAGCTAGCTGCCCGATTTGCAGCCACATTGTGAGAGAGGTTTTTTTCTTCTTTTGTTTGAGTTCTTTTGTTGAATGTTCTCCTTTTTAGTTCAGAAATTTTTTCCTACCACCTCACGCAATACTCCCACTGGAGCCTATGAGATATGTTTATAAATAAATAAGCAAATTCCTGAGGCATGCAACAAACCATGCAAATCAGTCCCTAAAAAGCCATAAAGAGGATCTATTATTTTCAGCAGCTGCCTCAGTCGTACTGTGCTCACTGGCGCACTGACAAAAACCATTGCAGCAGCAAAGCACTACTCTAAACATTTCCCTTTCAACATTTTTAACTCTCATATGCTGTCTTCTCCAAATCGTGTTGAGTGCATCTGGAATGTTTCGGCAATTGTTTTTACCTCAACCATTATGCAAAGCAATCATGCAAAGGTTCAGCTTGTTGACTGTTGCTTATTTATACCTAGCCTGATCTCTGGAGTTGAGTGTATGCTTTCTTTTTTTTGCATACCTGCCATGGTTGCTTAGTGGCTATGGTGTTGAGCTTCCAAGCACGAGGTCTCGGGATGAAATCGTGACCATGGCGGCTGCCTTTTCAAGGGGGTGAAATGCGAAAACACCTGTGTACTTGGATTTAGGCGCACTTTAAAGAACCCCAGGTGGTCCAAATTATTCCGGAGTCCCTCACTACGGCGTGCTTCATGATCAGACTGGTTCTGGCATGTAAAACCCCATAATGTAATTTAAATTTTTTACACAAGAACTAAGGTGGCTTTTAATGATGCCACCTTTTCACATTACTGCGTAACCACAAGTTTGTCGAAATAATTGAACAAATGTCATCAGTATTCTGTAAAAGCAAACTTGTCTTGTACAGCAGCTCGAATAAGCCATTTTCAGTGCAATAGCAGGCTTAGGATGTTGCCAGAAAATTGTGTCGCATAAGGATGTGCTGCATCAGAAGGCACGTTTCTTGTTCATTGTATTCATTCTAGCATTATCTCATCTCTATGTTCCTTTCAATGGTATTCACTGTGCACACATACTAAAGAGATAAGGAACATCCAGAGTGCACGCATACCAAGGAAGTCACAGTCAGACAGAGAGCGATAGAGCACAGCACGCTTTCACTCTCTGTCTGTCGCTTATTTCCCTCACATGTGTTCATTGTGAGCACCACCAAAATGAAGTTACCGACTTGCCCAAGCTTCAACTCTTGTGCTTGGTGTTTTTTGTCTACAAAATGCCCATAAGCAAGTCATAGTGGTGGTGATTTTCGCATGTATGGAAAAGGCTTATTCAATTCCAGAACAGCTTCATTTGTTCTAGGCATAGTAAAGAACTTGCTAGTGTTTATTTTAAAGGCTGAATTGGTAGGAAACTATTGTGGTATTCCTAATGGCACCCTTTTGCATTAAGTTTGTGCAGATGCTTGAAGCTTGTACTATGTTGATGAAAATAGAGTTGAAGCTATAGAAGCATATTTGTCAAAATGTAGTGAATGCTTCCCAGTAGAAATCCAGAGTTATGCTTCTTGGGACACTTATTGGTTAGCCTTATCGGGTAATGCGATTAGCCTTATCGATGCTATAATGTTGCAGGGTCTGCAGGATGGCCAGCGTTACAAAAAAATTAACATCATTGTAAGAATACATGTTCTGCAATAATATTAGGATTGGCCCCCCCAAGTGACAACGCTTGCTTACACTATATCTGGGATAAACCAGGTTTACTCAGCCAGACAGCCATCCGTGCATGAGGGGGGGGGGGGCGGCAAAAAGGGGCTTTCGAGTAATCTTCTTCAAGTAGATGGCTCATACATCAGATCTTTCTTACTGTGCATGCTATGTTGCTCAAAGTCAAGTTAGCTATGGGTACAATGTCTACATTTTATTACTGTTTATGCCTAATGAAGGTTGCTTTGTTCACAGTGTCACTTTCTATATTGTTTCTCTTATGGCACTAAGCTCACTTGTTTTAATGCTGCTATAGGTATGGCTCGGCTTGGTGATGAAGTGTAAGCAGAACATGCTATGCTGCGAATTGGTGCCAATCTTCACATCCGAGTTGTTCCCACGACAGTCAAGCACTACTGTGATTTGCTTCATTGGCAAGGTAATACACTATGGTGAGCTTGCACCTCAATATTGGTATTGAAAAATATGTCAAGTAAAAGACACAAGAGTTGGCCTTTATGACAGATACACTCATGTTCTTTTTTTAAAGAGCTCTTTTAGCACTGTTCTTTATGGGCATGTTTTCAGAGGATGCTTATACTCCTTTATTACAAACTGCCATGGAGCTAGTTTGTGTGTTAAACTAACACTCTTTCACTAAGAAAAAGTCCAGTTTTTACTCGCACAGCAATATGGTGCCAAGGACGAAAGGGGTGGAATAGATCAATCTGAATGCATGTTGCTCACACAAATAAAAAAGGGCGCATGGCATGGCTAGCGCGATTTGTTTTACATTGATGATAAGCAGTCTCAATGTCTAATAATTATATTGATAGGGAGCTAACACACTGGTTCCCCGTCATTTGAATAAGGAAAGATTCACATATCTCTGAAGCACTCTGGTCCTTATATTTTGCCACAATCAAGTGGTTTTTAAATATGGGTGCACATTGCACTGAGAGCAGTGCAATACTAATGTCAACTGACCCACACATCAAGTTTGCATGGTTACGCAGCCTGTCATTTATACATTTGGCTTGTTTAGCCAATGTAGCATCTACTGCACAATAATGGTATGTGATAGACACTGCACCTGTGTACTCTACATGCATTTTTTTGCATTCTTTTTTTTTCACAGGTAGTGATGCATGCCTTTTCATTATTTATGTGCCTACACAACAAGCCAAGCTTGTTCTGGGCCGAGAAAGAATTCTAGGAAAAGCCTACGCTGCTGCAACTTTTCTCGGAACGAAACTAGCTTGGCTCGTTGGGTTGGGTTAAATGGTTCGATGGGTTTTGGAGCCCATACGGGTTCTTTGCTCACACTAAGACACATAAGCTTGTAGGCTGTGCTTCTGTAATTTGTACAGCTCACTGACAGTGCAGGTGCGGGCCTCATCTTCACAAAGAAGCTGACTGACTGCACCTTCCACGGAGCAGGTGACTCGGGTTGAGTGAGGCACCAGTGTTGGTGTTCGTTCCCTTGTGCAAAACAGCAGCTTTAGGTTCATTGTAGTTGTAGGAAGACAAGTTACACATAACTTCCATGGTTTGAGTGAGCGCATTTCTCGTGGGGCATCAAGCTTTTTTTTTTTGCAACTGTCTGCATGGGTGCTTCAGTAGCATTGGTGTGAAGTTGGCATAGAGTTGTGCATTCAAGAACTTCTGAACAATGACCTGCTGTAGTTAGCGCTGTGAAGATTGCATCGCCTACCAAGCCTTTGGTTTTCTGTTGGTGTACTTGTAATCGTGCTGTCAGTAATTTCTTGGCTTGCCGAATAATCTTGAGGCCCCACACTGACGCTATCTATGTCTTCAAGTGCAGACTTTTTAGGATAAGGTTCTTCGGTTTGCAAATGTCGTTGTAGGAAAGGTGGCACTTACAGGTGCCTATTCTAGACATTATTGAAACAAGCCAGCGAATCTTGGTTACGTCTTGTCCATAGTGTATAGCAGTTAGTCAAGGGTTGAGAAAATTGCTCTCAGTGGTAGCATGCTGGCAGTAACTTGGTCATTGAGCACATGCTCATCATCATGTTACCTGATTAGATGAATTTTCGTTGAAGCTTTGACAAAATTGCCTACAGAAGTTATGGATAACACATTTTAGCCGAGGCACATTGGTTAGTCTTACTCGTGTCCAGATTAGAAATCTATAAGTGCCACCTTTCCTTCAACCAGACTTACAAAGCTAAGAACCTTGTCTTGAAAAGTTGGCACTTTAAGACATCAGTAGCGTCAGTGTGGAGCCTCCGGATAATTCGGCCAGCCGGGCAGAAATTACTAATAGCAAGAGTTCAAGAATGCTGACAGAAAATCAAGGGCTTGAAAACTGACACATTTGCAAGATGCCAACTAGAGCAGCTCTATGTCCACTTCATAGCGACGCTAAGGGACCACCTGTGCAAACTGTCGCAAGAAAGCTTGACATATTAAAACAAAAAAAGCCTGTTTAAACCAAGAAGTTAACTTCAGCTTGTCTTCCTGCAAGCCCACTAAACCTGAAACTGCCATTTTGTGCAAAGGACTGAACTTCGACACTGCAGGATACTTCACGATATCTTGGCGAGAGTAACCTGCACCGTGGAACATGCCTGCAGTCAGCTCCTTCTGAAGTAAAAGAAAAGGTCCACGTGGCGTAGCTGCCATGGTGTAACCCTGGAATCTGTTTCTGCTCCGCAACTTGAGCTTCTTTTTTTCAGTGACCACAATTGCATTATTATGAAACGGAATGCATTAACAGGTTCAAACTCAGGTTAATGTTTTTATCTGCATGACTTTGTGGCCAAAAACTGATGAAAGGAGGCGCAATGCGACTATTGAACCTGTGCAGGGGACAGGGACGTCAAGAAGCTTTTAAATCCATTTGCATAGGCTAACAATCGCATGGCAAAATGCTGCTATTGCGTGAAAACGTACCACGCACTTCTTACTTCAAGGAATGGTGCCAATCTTTTTCAGCTGTAGTTAGCACCATGTGTGTACACTGCACATATAATTTGAGTTAAATGTAAGGAAGGTATTGCAGAATAGGCCTTTTATAACTAATGGCCATAATTTTGGCATTAGTAGATCTTTGCTCAGACCATCTGACAATTTCTTGAAAGTATGAAATTTTTGTTTATGTAGCTGCTGTCAGCATATTCTATATTATCATTTGGTCTTATGCATATACTGTTTGCTCTAAAAAATTAAATTCTTGAGTTTCACATGCTAAAACCACGATATGATTATGAGGCATGCTGTAGTAGGGGACTCCGGATTATCCCTTGAACCCTTGTTAACTCAAACTCTGATATCTGAACATATCAGTTAAGTCGAAAATTTTTTCGTGGCTCAGTATCGACTTTATGTATATTTGACTTCTTATCTAGCAATGCTTCTGTGCTGTGCTCCGGGTATCTCGAAATCTTGACTGCAACACTGTAGGGAAAATGTTATCACCCAAAGGTTTCCATACGTTGTACGCAGCTGCGATATCTCCAAAAGTTGCAAGATCGCAAGTTTGTAGCAAATTCTGCTTCATTCCATGCCACTCTTGTCATCCACTGTTCACGACCGGCAGAGATCTCATTGGTAATCCGGGCAGAGTGTTTCTCTGACCCCTGACAAAATGCAATGAGCATGATAAGGCCTCCCGCTTTTTAACTATATTACATGAGAACACTATAATATGGTTGTGCATCATCCTGAACGGGACATTGCATTAGACGACTTTTGCACAGGATAGTGCTTGGTGCACCTGAGAGTTCTATATGTCTCGCTGATTATTGCGCTTAGAGGTGCTAAAATGATGCGGGATGGATGCTCGCACAATATGGATAAAAATGCGGGAGGCTGTACACCTGAGCACCACAACATACATGCTCATGTGTACGCATAGAGTTGTCAGCTTGCTTATTTCCTGTGCTCTGTGTTTCTGTGTGGATCTGCTCGCTAGGCCATACCGTGTGCTGCGCCGAATGTTTGGCACGTTATTGGTATTTTTTTCATTAACAAGTTCAGGGCCATGATCTTGTAGCAATGCGTTGTCTGATGCCATTTCTAATCGTGCTTCGTCAGTTGTCATAGTGACACTGTGCCTACGTTATCAGTACGGGTTTGATGGAACATCGTATAACGGCGCTGTGTGAGAACGGATCACAGAAAGATTGCACAGAGGACAATCGCCGAACTTCAGCTGAGGTTTACAGCAGAAAAATTACACAAGCAGCAGTTTCTGCGCAGAAACATTGGACAAAATACCGCCATGGCGCACATTGTGTCGGCGCGATCACAACAGATGGTCATGTCATACAACTCTACGGAACATCCTGATTTGCGCAAGATCAAAGACACATTTGTACTACACGTTATACAATCAAGTTACGCTCTTCAAGCCCGCCAACTTGGAAACCTTTTGCAAATATATCTCTTCTCTTTTTGACAAATTAAGTGATGCGGTGCTAATGCAACCTTCTCCTTCCTTTTTTCGTGTGAAATGCCTCAAGCAATTCTCTCTCTTTTTGATCCTTAAAACTTCCTAGTATACAAGTGTCGTCGTACACTGGAGTGCAAGGACACCTTTTGCAATGGTCAGCCGAGTGACCCCCTGCTACGAAAGCCTGCACGGATGCTCGATGCTCCCTCAAATGGTCATTAAAACATCTACCAGTTTGGCTGACATAACACCTGCCACAAGAGAGCGGGTTGTGGTAAACCACCTCCGTCTGGCAGCGTACGAAGCCCTTAGCATGCTGTTTCGCACACTTATGTGAAGTGCGTGCACTGTTCACTGCACGGCAAATTCACCCCAGTTTTTCTGAGCGGAGAACACTATGGGAAGGTCGCACTTTCCGGCCACTTTCTTCAAGTGGTGGGAGAGGTTGTGCAAATAAGGCACCATTAACAGCTTCCTTGACCATTCTTTATCGGCTCCCCTGCTCCCCACACCAGACCTTACTTCACCAAATAGGCTTTCAACAACAGAAGCGATTGTTTCACCAGGGAAACCCACCTGCTTGAGCCTCTTGGTTTGCACTCCGAGCTTTCTGATGCTCGCATCACCATTCAAGCGCGGATCTGATACTGTTCAATGCGATGTCTCTCTTAACAAGTTTTGAGTTCCAATAGTCCCATAGTCTCTTCCGCTCGGAAAAACTGGCACGAATGTGCTATGCTGTGAACAGTGCACGCACTTCACAAAAGAGTGCAAAACAGCATGTTAAGGGCTTCGTACGCTGCGAGACAGAGGTGGTTTACCACATACCGCTCTCCTGTGGCAGTTATGTCAGCCAAACTGGTAGATGCATTAATGACCATTTGAGGGAGCATCGAGCATCCGTGCAGGCTTTTGTAGCGGGGGGGTCGCTTGGCTGACCATTGCAAAGGTGTATTTGCACTCCAGTGTACGACGACACTTGTATACTTGGAAGTTTTAAGGATCAAAGAGAGAGAGAATTGTTTGGGGCATTTCATATAAAAAAGAATGGAGAAAGTTGCATTAACATCGCGTCATTTAATTTATCAAAAAGAAAAGACATATATTTGCAAGAAAAGGTTTTCAATTTCGCGGGTTTGAAGAGCGTAAATTGATGATGGGGTATAACGTGTAGTACAAATGTCTTTAATCTTGTGCAGATGAGAACGTTTGTAGTGCTGTATGACATGATGACTTTCTGTTATGATCGCGTTGACAATGTGCGCCATGGTGGTGTTTTGTCCAATGTTTCTGTGCAGGAACTGCTGCAGTAAACCTCAGTTGAAGCTCGGCGATTGTCCTCAGTGCACTCTTTCTATGTCCCGTCCTCACATGCACCGTTATAACATGTTCCATCAAATCCATACTGACAACATGGGCACAGTGTCACTATGACAACTGACGAAGCACTATTAGAAACGGCATCAAAAAATGCATTGCTACAAGATCGTGGCCCTGAACTTGTTAATGAAGAAAGTACCAATAACATACCAAACATTCGGCACAGCCCGTGGCATGGCCTAGCACGCAGGTCCACACAGAAACACAGAGCACAGGAAATAAGCAAGCTGACAACTCTATGCATACACATGAACATGCATGTTTTGGAGGCCAGGTGTACAGCCTCCCCCATTTCTAGCTATATCGTGCGAGCGTCCATCACGCGTCATTTTAGTGCCTTTAAGGGACAATAATCAGTGAGACCGGCAGAACTACTCAGGTGCACCAAGCACCCTCCTGTGCAAGAGTCGTCTAAGGTGATGTTCCCTTCAGGATGACGCACGACCATATTATAGTGTTCTCGTGCAATATAGTTAAAAAGCAGGAGGCGGTACCTTCTCATGCTCATTGCACTTTGTCAGGGGTCAGAGGAACACTCTGTCCGGATTACCAATGAGATCGTGGCGTAGAAAGAAGCAGAATTTACTACAAACACCATCATAAGATGTTCCATCAAGCCAGCAACCAACTAGCCCATCTAAGTCTCATAATTATCAGTATGGGATAAATCAGCCAAACACGGATGCTAAAGCCACTATTCCACAACGGTATTTACTTTGCTGGCAGAAAGGTAGCTTCCAAGTAATTTATTAGCGTGACGTGTCCATGCTGCTTTTTAAATGTGTATTTTATGCTTGTACTACTTCTGTTGCTTCAATACTATTGTTAATCGAATAAGTAATGTCTTTTTGATTATAACACTTGTTTCAGTGGCCCGCTAATTGTGACAGTTTATTCTACCACAGTAATGCATGTTCCCTTAGAATCATAGCCAAATTGCCTGAAACCAGTTACCTTGTTAGATTTGTTACCTTGTTAGATTTGTTAGTATCTCCTATATTCTGAATGCTTACCCATTCTTATCTGTGTGAACATACGCAAAACTGCTTTTGCCTTTGTGTGAACCTGTTGCATAAGTGAAAAGAAATTGTTGGCTTTTCTTTACTTTTTCAGGTGCCCTGCAAGCTCTCACCAAAGCAACACATTCCACTGGTTTTCTGTCAGAGTACCATTATAGAATTTCGAATAAACTATGCTTGTCAGATGTGCGACATGCCCCGTCTTAAAATCAGAGCGCTTCAGTAATAATGTTTGAATGGGTGTACATAAAAACACACGTAAAGTATACTTATGTCTTTCTTTTACAAGTCCTCTTCACCCGACGTTTTTCCAACTTAAAATTACGCTTTGCTGTACATTTGTTTTATGTACAAACCATTACAGCAACACAACACTGAAGTAAAATGAGTACAAATGATAAAGCATGCAGAACACCTGCAAGAATTACATTTGCATACTTGTAGTACATATGAAAATGAGCTACCGATCTTTTTCAGGTTGCATGCTCTTATAGGTTTTACATGTCAAGCGCACTCATAGGTCACACAAAACTCGTTCAAGGCTGATCTCAAATCCATAAGTGTACCAAATAGATTTAAAGAGTGACTTATGCTAAGTGACATCGGACCAGTCTAAAGAAACCTGGCTCAAATAGGGAAATAAATAGGTTCGAACAGGGTCAAACGGGGAGTGGACTAAACGGGGACAAACAGGTCTGGACTAAATGGGTTCAAACGGGGACAAACAGGTCTGGGCTAAATGGGTTCAAACGGGGACAAACAGGTCTGGGCTAAATGGGTTCAAACGGGGTCCCGTTCCATAATCCTATTTGATGAAACCCGTTTGAAATCAAATAGGATTTTTTAGTAGGGAAGTGACAGGAGATGTCTCATACAGCTATACAAAAGTCTTATATTATCGCGTCTTGACTACGGAGCCGTAGTATATAATTCTACGAGGCCTAGTGTTTTGAAAATGCTGGATCCTATTCACCACCTAGGCATCCGCCTTGCTACAGGTGCCTTCAGGACTAGTTCTGTACAAAGCCTGTACGTCATATCAGACGTATGGTCTCTATTCTTCCAAAGGACATATTTAAGCTTCTCTTATGCCTTGAAGGTAAAATCATCAGTAGACCACCCATGCCACTCAATTATTCACGACTTGTCCACGGCCAGGCTGTTCCATGACCGCCCAGCCACTAGGCCTCCCTTGTCCCTCCGATTGGAAGCACTGTCAGGAGAAACAGGCGTCCCTCTTCTAGAGAATATCCTATTGGCCATACTAGGCTTTCACCACCTTGGGAGTGGCAGACCATCCAGTACGATATCTCTTTCGTAGAAATATCGAAATGGGCACCTGAAGCACACATACATTCGCATTTTCTTGAACTTCGGGAGAAGTATCCTTGCAGTGAATTTTATACGACACCTCCAAATCGTTTACTGGTGTTGCTTACGCAGCTTTGGGACCGTCTCTTTCAGTGTCCGGGGCACTAAATCCCCATACAAGTATTTTTACAGCGGAAGCATACGCAATCCTTTCAGCAGCCAAACACATAAAACAAATGAATATTACAAAAGCAATTGTGTTCACAGACTCATTGAGCGTCGTTAGAGCTCTAATGAGTCTACGAAAACACAAGAATTCAGTTTATAACGAACTGTACACCTTGCTATGCTCAGCTTACAAGGACAACCAAGTAATCATAATATGCTGGGTACCTGGCCATAGAGGCATTAAAGGCAACGTAGCTGCAGACGAAAGTGCCACTTCAGTAGTTTTTGAACATACGAACAGAAACATAGCCATCCCTTCCACTGACCTAAAGCCTTTCTTGCGCCATGAATTACGAAAATATTGGCAAAGGCAGTTTGATAATCAAGTGCAAAATAAGCTACATGTAATCAAGCCAAGAATTCGGAATTGGATATCTCAGAAAACAACAAGACACAAGGAAGTGCTTCTTTGCAGGTTAAAGATAGGACATACCTATGGAGCACACTCGTATCTCCTTACAGGAAGTGATCCTCGGACATGTGATAGGTGTGGCGACATACTTACAGTTCTCCATGTTCTTATCCAGTGCCCAGAAATAGAAGCTCAACGTAAAAAGCACTTTTATCCCGCGTATCGTGAGCACATCCCTCTTCACCCAGCATTCTTTCTTAGCCATGAACCGCTTTTTGATTTTAATGCCGTCTTAAAGTTTTTAACAGATGTAAACACGTTACAAGTCATCTGGCCAGGGTATCTGTAGCGCAGCCTCGACTTGCAGGCTGCAGCTGCAGTGCAAAAACATTTTACAGCACGTGCCTCTCAGTTCTTGATTTCAAGGACCTCTTGAGGCAATAGTGCTATTGCATATACTTTATTATGTCACCGCTTTGTAACTAAACCTTTACGCTCATAGCTCACATCATTAGTCTTTGTCATTATTTTAATACTCATATATTTTACGCAATTTATAGCGATTTGTTTTAGGCCTCTTTACAGCCACCTTTTATGTACCATGTGCATCCTACTGTCCACTCCATCCATAATACATTCAGAACCCATCACCATGTGTCATGGCGCTCTTTGGCCATAGCTGGCCCTTGCGCCATTAAACACTACACATCATCATCAAGTGAACAATAAAACAATATATATGTGTGAAACACACACACGTGTACGTGTGTGTGTGTTTCATATATATATGTCAATATTGGTCAATAATACTGAGTATTATTTAACGATATGTCAACAACAATTAGATAATGACTTTACTGTTGTGAAGCACTCAAAAACTTTATTGTTGAGGTATTGTTGTGTACGTTCAATAACTATTGAGGCATTATTGAAAGGATATTGTGTCAACAATTCCTCAACAATATGCCAAAATATTTCAATAGTCATTTTTGTAAGGGACTAAACACAGACAAAGGCATACTACTGCGAATGACATACGAAATCACCCCTGCTTTATACCTATAAGTTAGGTTCATCACCTCTTCATGCAGTCACTAGTTATAAGTACCTAGGAGTGACCCTTAACAACACACTATCATGGAATGATCACATAACACTTGTGCTTCAGCCTTGAGGAAACTATGCCTGTTCAGACACAAACTTAAGAAAGCCCCATCTAAGGTTAAAATGCTATGCTACATCTCCCTAATTAGACCGAAGCTGGAATATGCATCCGTACACAAAAACTAATATCCATAGTCTTGAGAGAATTCTGAGAAAAGCGGTCATATTTATATTTAACAAACTTTCCTGGTGTTATTAGCCCACCGAACTTATGGAAATTAACAACATTGAACCACTGGAACTTAGAAGAAAGAAACAGACTTGAATTCCTGAAACTACTTCACACCGACAATTTATCCCTTGACCCATCTGAACATTTATCGCAGTTATCAACCAGAACTACACGCGACCGCAGACATGATGCATTAACCCCTTACTTTGCAAGAACAAACACACATAATTTTTTCTTTTTCTCCTCGAACTGTAACCGAATGGAACTTTATAATTGAATGTACATCCTAATCTGGTAATTTTATGGTTCTGTTTGTTTTGTCAATGTTATTTTCATTGCATGTACTATATGTCGCCCTCCCTGCTTAGACCACGTGTCCCAGTATTTAATAAACAAAATAATTAAAAAGATATTCGAAGAGCGGAATGGGTGCGTTTTTTCTGCTGCTGTCGACGTCACTCTACTTAGTCTATCTTCGCTAAACCAGAAAAGCGACCAACTGCTGCCAAAAGAAGAAAAGGTTTTCCAAAGCCGAGCAGTTTATTTCATGCTGGAAGGTTGTCGATGCCATCCAAGGATTACATTGCAGGGTCAGAAAGATTTCGATGATAAAATCAGGGCTTAGGGTTCTGAAATATTTTTACAAATTTGATGACTAGCTGTTTATTTCTTTTTTAGTCTTCATTTATTCCTTTATTCTATTCAAGTCATGTGATATATTCTACCTATCCATTCTCATAAGCGTTTATATTCCCAAATTTGTTTGCATTATTTTATAAATCTCCTTTCTCATTGTGATATCGAACTAGCCGGTTCTTAGCCAATCCTCCAGAGTGGGTATGTGCCACAAACACCAAGGCTCTACATCTATATCTACATTCGTTTCATGCTGTTGGTACATGAGGCGTATCCTTCTCGCCCATGGATTCTGATAGGGTACACCTGATAGCGGGGAAAGCTGTCTAGGGAACAGAAATGATTATATGTCTATCACAGTCATTGACGCAATGTTGTGGAACACGCTTTTTGAAGTCTGACAGGGCGCTGGCGTTTGACCTTGAAGAAATCTGATATCCACTATAAATTTATGCCTAAAGTCATACCTGCAGCAAGCATATTGAACAATTTTCGCGAGAAGATTGGGAGATTGTTACTTATCTTTGGACGGCAGATGTCAGAAATTATCAGGCAGTCAGTCAAACAACTTTATTGAAAGGTCCTGCGAGTTTGTGGGATGGGCAAAAAATTACGAGAAACATTTATTTCTGCAGCCTTCTACGAGATCTCTCACGCTAAGTCTGCCATTGGTGTGCTGGACTTTTTGAGTGGTTACTTTGCACAACAGCGAATAATTGAAATAAATGCGCTGAAGAACAAGTTTATTCGATCGAAAAACAGACGAAGCTCATAAAGACAGGGACATGAGAGAGCGACACGCACACAGCTCTCTCGTGTCCCTGTCTTTTTTGCGCTGGCTTTTTTCCCCCCATGATTCACTAATACGCCCAAGCTTCCACCTTAAGTTTATTCGGAGCCAACATTTCAGCATTTTCTTTGCTGGCGCGTTCCCAAGGCTGAACACGTTGTTCCTGTTAGCGAATAAAACGTATTTTATCAAATGAAACTATTATTGCTGATCCTGTCCTCTGTGGGTTTCGCTTGATACTTCCACGTTTGCAGCCACCCCGGGATGACCTTGCGCGCTCAACACGTGTACGTAGTCCTGATTCGTGACTGCGCCTTAAAGTTTGGTGTCCTACTGCACTGGAGGTCTAACTACACTTGCTTGCGGCTTTAAAGCTGTTTCGACTATCGGAATGCTGGTGCCGTGTTCTTAAAAGTAGCCGGACCGTCAGTATGGTTTTTAGCGTTGACGCGACTATTGTTAACGAGACAATATGTGCATCGCATTGTTGCGTGCAAGGTGCCTGAGACAGTGGAGCACATATATTTGTTGCTGGTCCTCAGTATGAAAGTGAACGGCAGGTAATATCTTAGTTAGCGCCACTTAACAGTCCGTTTAATGAAACGGTGTCCCTGGGCCACTCACCGAACATGTATACCAAGTGAACTCTCAGTGCTTTCTTAGAATATTTGGTTAACACAGGCCCATATGTAAGGGTGCAAACAGGCCCTTCGAATACGAACGGATAATAATTCCATCCAACTATATGCCCTGATCACTATTCCTCAGTACGCTATTTAAGTAACGCGATAGCCTTAAGGTCCCCGCAGGGGCGTCTGCGTCAGCAGGCGTTTGGTGTGTTGCGACACCACGTACCCGAGCACATGAGGGTCGGACCCTCCCGCGTCTAACCGTGCGCGGCTTAGCCGTGTCCGGGGAAAAGGGGATCCTGGGAGTTGAGCCGAAGCCGGGTGTTTGGACCTTTATGGCCCCTCGGCAGAGGCAACACACTCCTTTGGCCTCTGCTTCACGTAGACGGCACCCCCGGACTGACCCACCCGGGGGAAATCGGTGGTCGCCTTTTGCTATCCCCCTCTCTGCCCTTTTTCTTTGGTATCTCCTTTCTTTACTGTCCTGTCTCCTATTCTCTTCTGTTACTTCCACGTTTTCATAGGCGGCTCGGGTTAACCTTGTGTATGTGCCCTCTCTTGGGTATCTTATATTGGGTTATAGCAGCAATGCACGGCTGGCGTCTGCAGCCTTACACCTTAAGTGCTGCAGCGTCCCCTAGTTGGGCTCCGTGGTGGGTGGCCGCCATTGCCGCCGAAATAAACCGAACTAATATGGGAACACCTGCATTTCCCCGTCTACTTGATCGTCACCCTCACAAGAGGGGGCGCACCGATGAAATATTAAACCTATTCAGACCGAAAGAAATTTTTCCCCGCTACCAAGTTGTGCACAGTGAGATAACTGAAAAACCAGCTCGAACCGTATCCCCTTTTCTTGTTGCGAAAGGCTTGACTGACGCCCTTGGCCCAGGTTACAAGGTCACCAAAATGGCGAGCGGGGACCTCCTGCTTGAGATCCGTGACAAAGCGCAGCACAATAAATTGAACAACCTTGTGGCATTTGGAGACATACCTGTTACCGTCTCACCTCATCGGTCTATGAACACAGCACGTGGAGTAGTGTCTGATGCAGATCTAATCGACTTGTCCGAAACCGAACTATTGGAAGGCTGGAAAGAACAAAACGTAACAAACGTACAGCGCATCAATATCAGAAGAGAAAATAAGGAAATTCCCACTAAACACCTGATCCTGACTTTTGCCACTTGCGATCTGCCAGAAACCATAGAAACCGGATACACAAAGTTAGCTGTCAGGCCATACATCCCCAATCCCAGAAGATGCTTCCAATGTCAAAGATTTGGCCACGGCTCGCAGAGCTGCCGTGGTAGACTAACATGTGCGAAATGTGGAACGCAAGGTCATTCCTCAGACAACTGTGAAGCAGCACCTCACTGTGTAAACTGTGATGGTGAGCATCCAGCTTACTCCCGGTCTTGTCCGAATTGGAAAAAAGAAAAAGAAATTATCACTCTCAAAGTTCGTGAGAACATCTCCTTCAAGGCAGCACGTAAAAGGTGCTCACCATTCCACACGACTACTTATGCTGATGCGGCGCGTAAAGGGGCAGCGTCGCAGCGGCTAATGCCACCTGCACAGCCCGCACGCAGCGAGCTGTCGCTTGTGGCTCCTGCCCCCAGGGTGGAAGGCGCTAAGCCTACTGCACCCAACCAGCAAACAGGCCCGGTTACCCTAGGGTGGCCGGCACAACAACAGTCCTCAGTGGCAGCCTGCGCTTCGCATAGCGAACCCGCAGGCTCGCCAGCAGCTCCCACGGTGGGTGCAGTCAAGGCTGCCTCACCCTCACCGGCCCCTGCTGGCGCTAGCAACAGCCGGCGCAGCTCAGGCCCAAAGGCAGCCCCATCGACCTCAGGGCTGGTGGGCGCGAATGCCTCGTCCTTCGCGGGGAGACTTTCCCGCGAAACTTCTCGCTCGCAAGAGCGCGTGTCCGGCGCTTCACAAGAAGCAATGGACACCACACCTATCCCGACGGCGCACCAAGCGCCTAAGGAGCGGCGAGGTTCCCTCGACCGCTTCAGAAAGGACAAATCCCGCGTTACAGGGCCTGGAAAGGGCTCTGTAATCTAAAGCAACATTTCCATTTTTAGTACACACAGCACCAATTTACTTTAATTATGGATACACAAATCATTCAATGGAACGTCAGAGGCCTTCTTAGGAACCTCGACGATGTCCAAGAACTTATTTACCAACACAATCCAAAAGTGCTGTGTGTACAGGAAACGCACTTAAAATCGAAACATACAAATTTTCTCCGACAGTATGTTACGTTTCGTAAAGATCGCGATGATGCTCTCGCATCATCAGGCGGTGTTGCCATTGTAATTCACAAAAGCATCGCATGTCAACGTTTGCAGCTACAAACGCCCCTTGAAGCAGTGGCAGTTCGACTTGTTCTTCTAAACAAGCTCATCACCATCTGCTCACTTTACATACCCCCCCATTACCACTTACATAAACATGAATTTCAGTCCCTTATAGATGGATTGCCAGAACCCTATCTTGTTCTTGGCGATTTCAATGCGCACAGTAGTCTGTGGGGCGACTCTCGTATCGATGCGCGAGGTCGTCTTGTTGAACAATTTCTTTTCTCCTCTGGCGCGTGTCTCCTGAACAAGAAGGAACCTACATTTTACTGTCTCGCAAACAGAACCTTTTCTTCTATTGATCTTAGCATAGCTTCCCCGTCTCTATTATCTGAACTTAAATGGGAAGTTACCAAAAATCCGTACGGGAGCGATCACTTCCCAATACCACTGCGAACAACCAAAACTGAGCCGTCACCACAAGCCCCTCGATGGAAGATTGACACAGCCGATTGGGAGAAATTTCGAAATCTTACTAGTAGCATCTCCTGGGCCAACATGTCTTCGTTAGGAACTGATGCTGCTGTGGAATATTTTACTTCCTTGATAATTGATGCCGCTTCTAAATGCATATCCGAAATAAGTGGTGCGGCATGCAAACGCCGTGTCCCATGGTGGAACGACGAATGTAGGAACGTTCGTAGAAAACAGAACAAAGCGTGGGGGTTGCTACGCGATTCTCCTACTGCGGAGAATCTTATCAATTTTAAGAAGGTAAAGTCCGAAGGCAGGAGAACGCGCCGACAGGCCAGAAGAGAGAGCTGGCAGAAGTTTTTATCAGGTATACACTCGTATACAGATGAGGCCAAAGTCTGGAACAGGGTTAACAAGGTGAGAGGACGACAAACATATTCACTCCCTTTGGTAAACACACAAGGCGACAGCTTGGAAGACCAAGCAAACCACCTGGGTGCACACTTTGAACATGTGTCCAGTTCATTGCACTA
Organism: Dermacentor silvarum; assembly: GCF_013339745.2. NCBI lineage: Eukaryota > Metazoa > Arthropoda > Arachnida > Ixodida > Ixodidae > Dermacentor > Dermacentor silvarum. The sequence continues at coordinate 109,709,020 of NC_051160.1, read as the reverse complement.
TTCCCCAGAATTTACAAAACACAAAGCAGCAATAGAAAAACAAAAACTAGATCGAAAGAGCACCGGGAACGAGCCTTATAACTTGCCTTTCTCTTTAGCAGAGCTTCAGGCATCACTCGCCTGTTGCAATCAATCTGCCCCAGGCCCTGACCGCATATTATATGAAATGTTGAAGAACCTGCCCTCTGAAACGAAGAAAACCCTTCTCTGTCTGTATAACTCTATATGGATTTCCGGCGAGATCCCCTCTGCCTGGAAAGAGGCCATATATAGTGATCCCTATCCTGAAGCAGGGCAAGGATCCATCGTCCGTATCGAGTTACCGGCCCATAGCTCTAACAAGCTGCCTCTGCAAAGCCTTCGAGAAAATGATAAACCGTCGTCTGATACATTTCCTAGAATCAAACAAGCTGCTTGACCCATACCAGTGCGGTTTTCGCGAGGGTCGATCCACCATTGACCATTTGATACGTATTGAGGCACAGATACGTGAAGCTTTTGTTCACAAACAATTCTTCCTTTCTGTTTTCCTCGATATGGAAAAAGCATACGACACCACATGGCGGTTCGGAATACTGAGAGACCTCTCCCACTTTGGTATACGTGGTAATATGTTAAATGTGATTGAAAGTTATCTGCTGAATCGCACATTCCGTGTTCGAGTTGGCAATGCATTATCACGGCCTTTCGTGCAGGAAACCGGAGTACCACAGGGTGGGGTGCTCAGTTGCACTCTCTTCATTATAAAAATGAATTCCTTGCGTCTATGCATCCCACGCAACATGTTTTATTCAACGTACGTCGATGATATACAGATTGGATTTAAATCGTGCAACCTTGCAATCTGTGAGCGGCAGGTTCAACTTGGTCTGAACAAGGTGGCTAAATGGGCAGACGAGAATGGGTTCTGCCTAAATCCACAAAAGAGCGCCTGCGTCCTTTTTTCTAGAAAGAGAGGACTGTACCCCGACCCCGACATTGACCTGCAAGGACAGCGTCTACCTGTAAAAACGGAACATAAATTCTTAGGCATAATTCTTGACACTAAGCTAACATTCATACCACACTTAAAACATCTAAAAAACAAGTGCATGAAAACAATGAATATTTTAAAAGTGTTGTCACGCACTACATGGGGTAGTGACAGAAAGTGTCTGTTAAATTTGTATAAAAGCCTCATACGAACACGCCTAGACTACGGGGCCATAATTTACCAGTCAGCCACCCCAACCGCGTTGAAGATGCTGGACCCCATCCACCATCTAGGTATTCGCTTGTCTACAGGTGCCTTTAGGACAAGCCCTGTAGAAAGCCTTTACGTGGAATCCAATGAGTGGTCCCTCCACTTCCAGAGGACCTACACAGCTTTCATGTATTTTCTTAGAGTGAATGCAAACAGTGAACATCCCTCATATTCCACCGTAAATGATTTGCCCAGCTCCCACCTCTTTCATAACCGACCTGCAGTAAGAGAGCCCTTCTCGTTGCGTGTGAGAAGTCTGGCTGAGGAAATGGATGTCCCACTCTTTGAACATCGTCTAATGACACCCACTATACAGGTCTCACCGTGGCAGTGGCAGATTGTCGACTGTGATTTGTCCTTTTACATGTTTCGAAGCACGCCCCAGTTGCACACATTAGAATGCATTTCCTCGAACTGCAGCATAAATACTCCTGTCCGGAATTTTACACCGATGCATCAAAGTCTCATGCTGGCGTCTCTTATGCAGCGGTTGGCCCATCATTTTCAGATGCCGACGCCCTGCACCCCCTAACGAGCATTTTCACAGCAGAGGCTTATGCAATACTGTCGGCTCTTAAATACATCAAAGAATCGAAAATACCAAAAGCAATCATCTACACAGACTCACTGAGCGTAGTAAAAGCCTTAAAATCTCTTAAGAGGCACAAAAATGCTGTAATAGTATCGCTTTATTCATTCATATGTAGTATTTATGCGTCTGGCCAGCATGTTGTGGTGTGCTGGGTGCCAGGACACCGAGACATCGAGGGAAATGTACTGGCAGACCAGCTTGCCACATCCATCAAGGCAAAAGCTGGCAACACATCTATGCTCGTCCCTGTTCCCGATATGAAGCCATATCTACGCAAGAGACTTCGAGTCCACTGGCAACGTTTGTGGGACGGCCAGACTCATAACAAGCTTCATTTAATTAAGCCCCGTTTAGGGAACTGGCCATCCACCACGAAATCTAGAAGAAATGATGTCCTATTCTGTAGGCTCAGAATACGACACACTTACGGCACGCACAATTACTTGTTGTCTGGAGGCGAACCCCCGACCTGTACTAGATGTGGGGAGGTACTTACTGTACTTCACATCCTAGTGCAGTGTCCTCTAATAGAACCTGAAAGAAAGAAACACTTTGTTCAAGCCTATAGAGAGAACATACCCCTTCACCCAGCGATGTTTTTAGCTAATGACCCGGTATTTCAGCACGACTCAGTTTTAGCCTTTTTAAACGACATCGACATTTTGCAAGTTCTTCGCCCGAGAGATTCGTAGCAGGGTCCTCTTTCAGAGGACGCTGCTGCGACAGCATTTTGAAATGCACTCTCCTCCAGGCTCTTGCTTCTAAGGGTCTCTGTGAGGCAGTAGTGCCTTGTATCGCTCACAGCTTTTTTTATACCATATTCATTGCGCCCTATCACATCATTGTCATGATCTTATTAATTTTGTATTTTACGCACCTTTAGTGCGCAGAATTTTAGGCCCCTTTACAGCCACCCTACACCTACCCACTGTCATTGATCATACCATTGCTCACTCAGTACACCACGTCTTGGCGCTCTTTGGCCATAGCTGGCCCTTGCGCCAGAAAACAACATATATCATCATCATCAGCGATAGCCTTAAGGGGTCGTGTCGCAGAAAATCTGGTGTCGACGGCGTCGACCGTTAGAAAAAAATCCTCCCGAACCACGCAGGCCTTCCGCGTAGCGCGTAGGCGTTACCCAACTAATTGAATTTCTTAAAGTAAATTGCGTCAGAAAATTGGTGAAGTACGACTTACGCACAACCTACAGACTTAATAGCGTCGGATTGTAATTTGAATATACGAGAAAGCATCGCCATTGTGGTACGCGGAAACTCAAACACAACCCCCATTTCCAGCTGCCATTTCAGGTCTGTCTTAGTAGCAGCGGCGCACCCTGCACGGTTCCTAGCAACACCGACCAGATGGAGCTCGCCTCCGCGCTTCTGCGGCAGCGGCGGCGCCCGCGGTGCGGGGAAAATAAAAAAAAGAACCAGAAAGCTCGCCTTCGTGCATAGTGTTCGCCGCCAGCGTCCACAGGCAAACATTACCGTTGCATAAGCTGCAGTTGCCGAAAAGCGTGAGAAGCAGTCAGGGCTCTTTGAAGGCTATCGTGTTCCACTCTTAAAGGCGAATCCTAATCATCCTCTAAGTCTTTCCTTTTAATTTTTTCCCAGAGCAGCGTAACAGGCTAGAGAACTCTCGGTGTTTGCTCAATATATTGTACTCTCTCTGCCTCTCTCCCTGTTGTTTTGTAAACATTCGCTTTACATAGATTCAAACATTCGTGTTCGATCTGTATAATTTTTTAGGTATTACGTGTGACCTGAAGAACAACCGGCGTAATCTTTTAGTGTAGCTTAGAGTTCTTGTACAAAAAGAAATTTGTGGTGTTACCGGTAACAATTCTTAGTTTATGGAACTAAACTTGAACTTATTCGAACCGGTTAGAACCGTTATTATGTCCGCGCGTGGCACGTGCGTCAATACATAGTCAGACAAGAATGTCTTAATAAAATCGACGCGGGTGGAATTGCGTTTAGTACCGGATTATTTTAAATGTTTTGTAACTTTAGGAGTTGCACATGTGCAGCGACCCACGTTGGCGTCAAAAAGTTTCATTGAAGAACACCAGATACCCAGTGACGAAAGCGGTCGTCAGAGAGGTTCGATGGAGTGCGACACATGCCCAGTGGTCCATACCCAGTGATCGAAGATGGCGTCTATGAAGTTCATTGAAGAACGATGAACGGCTGTTCCCCGAAGCATCAAGGAGCTGTAACAACTTCAACGAAGCCAATAGTAAAATAAATCAAAGCCCTTTTTTATAGAAAGATGGGTGAACGCGAAGCTGTTAGACCTGGAGGAGAAGCGTCCAAAGTCCGCAGAAAACTCCGCGTCGTTGCCTAGCAACAACCAATCCACAGCTGCGCACCACCTGGCCCAATCTCGCCTAGCCGCGCATGCGCCGAAGCATTAGCGTTGACGTCACCTTGCGTTGCCTAATAACCGCCGACGCAGGTGTGCGGTCGCTTCGCTCGACACTGACACGGTTCTGCCGAGCACTCGCCAACTGCGCGGTACTGCGTATGCGCCGTGACGTCATCCCGGCGTGTCGTCTGCCGCGCCGCCCGTGCACTCTGCATAGTTTTCGCCCCACTTCCCCTACGTGTGCTCTGAGTGCATGAGCTTCGCGAGGCCTTCCCCGATGCCTCGGACCACGAGGAAATGCTTATACACTTCGTATAACTTAGCATCAGTTAGCATTACTTAGTATAAACCTTAGTATTAATTCATATAGCCACGAGCAGTTAGGAACCGATCAGCTCCACTGTGTCTTTAGCCTTGCGCCACTAGTGCAAGCTCCCCCGAATTTTTTTTTGCCATGCAAACTGAATCAAAGTCAAAGTCCAAAGCTAACGACCACGCAAGGAACCCAAGAAATGCTGAGCGACCCGATGCGATGCATATGCGATTTTATTGCTTGCTTAGGATTGTATTATTTGAACGTTGAAGTTTAATGAAGACATTTTATTAATTTGCATAGCCTTTGTTTTAGATCATGTAGCCATTGATTACACGCGCACACTCACACTATCACGGACAACTCTACACTTGCACAGTACTGCCTTGTGATCGCTGTGGTAGACGGTCAAAGGCTCTCCCGTTGCCCATACACGGGATTGGCCTTACGGGCACGATCGCGCTCGCGCTTACGTTACCGTGTGGCAACCTCTTCTGCCGTGCGCTGCACCCGCGGCCTACCCATGGTGACGGCCGGGAATGCATTGCATGGCGTGCGTAATTCAATGCAGTTCATCTGGGTAGCACGGCGTTGTTGTTACCATTATTCTTATAGGTACGACTGCGAATCTAAACTGTAGTGTTCCACAATACGTATGTCGTCCGCCGTTGTTCTAGTGTGTGCGCAGATGCGCAGCCGTTGTTCTATTGTGTGCGCAGATGAGCAGATACTCCCATTATGTAAGTTGGACTTCCTGCAGTGCGTTTTCGGCGCTAACAGACGAATCTGTTAGAGATACAAAGCTTCGCTTTAAAAGCAAGGGGCAGGCTAGGAAATAAAAAGCTGTGTCTTTACACTTCACTAATGGGGATACTGTAACATGCACCCATCGTCTACTGGGACCGTATGACGTGCTTGAATATTGAGTTGGCACAAATCGCTGGCAAATAGACACTTATGGCTTTTTACTTGCTTGAATGTTGAAGTGCCCAAGCAGCCTTAAATTATACTAGGTGTATGTTTCCCACATAATACCCTCAGACGGTTTTGCTAACGAATGCACATATTTTTGCAATTTTTTGAGATAAAGTAAGAGGGCAAAAAGGATATTTTGACATACAATCGGTCGTCGAGGGTGTAATTTGTCTCAGTGTGTGTACACCTCGTTGCACTTACCAAGTGATACATTTGCCTGTGCTACTTGAGCGATGTCGGGTACTTTTGTCCCTTCTTCCTTACGCATCTCAGTCCTCTTGGGGAGGACTCGCACTGCCTCAGAACGCTAGCCTTCGATTGAAGCTCAACTATGACTCCAGACAAGTTGCCACACTTGATCACGCTGTGCCAAAATATCCCCGCTTTGGTGATTCGGAAAAAAAATCGGGCTGCTGCCGCCTTTCTCAAGCGGACTTCTAACAAGCAGCTTGAAAGCTTCTTTCGATTTTTTTCTTCTTTCCGTCGTTTCGTGGAAAACGTCGCTTATGTTATCGCGCCACTTTTGATACTGCTGAACGACCCAAATGACCTTTTTTCCATAACCCGCCTGTGACAACGCTTCTGCTACCCTGTTCCGTCTCCGCAGTTCTCCGCGTGTCCTGCGCCACTACAAGCCCGCTGCTTGCAGTGGCGCTTGTGTTTGTGATTACTTTTTTCTATCCTCCCTCTGCTGTTGTGTTGTAGGCATAAAAGTTCTAAAAGAATTAGAAACAGACGCAAGCGGCTTCGGCCTTTGTGCTGTCGTCGACCAACGCAAGCGTGGCTTATACCTCTTGCTTTCTTTTCAG
>NC_051160.1:109507481-109702615 GCF_013339745.2 Dermacentor silvarum | reverse complement strand
TCTGCTTAGGTCCCCCCCCCCCCCTATGGATGCCCCTGTGGGCCCTTAGGGTATCTAAATAAATAAATAAAATAAATAAATAAACACTCTTCAAAGTTGTTTCCTGGGCGCTCTGAACCGGAGACAATCACAGAGAAGATGGGCGATTGTTTTCTCGCAGTTACAGTTATCGCATGTGAGGCTGTTGTCCATTTCCAATCCTGAATGCATTCGTGAAAGCCACGCCAAGCAACAAGCGGCACAGAAGTGTCTCCTCAGCTCTAAATATTCCTGACGGAAGACGGTGCTGTAGATTCGGATACAAGTTGTGGAGATGAGCGTTGGTAAATGCCGTCCAGTTCCGCTGTGTAAGTGTATGTTCACCTGCGAGCGAACGCAGCCCTGTAGCTGCGTCTGTTCTGGATAACGGTATAGCTACACAGTGGAGAACATCATGAGCAGATCGGGCGGCCTCATGTGCAGGGTCGTTTTCGTAGCAGTGGCGCACCGACGGGGTGTGTTTCGGGGGTTGCAACCCCCCCCCCCCCCCCCTGAGGCCGACCTAACCCCCCCTTTTGTTTAACCCCTTTTCTTTCCTTGTGCATTTGAGTACTGCAACTAAGATGTAAGACGCGCAATCGTCTGCACACTCGCAAAAAGAGCATGTTTTGACAATTTCCCGTGAAGAAATTGAAATTGGTGCTGTTTAGATGGTATTGGCAAACTGTCAACCCCCCCGGCAGAGATCCTCGGTGCGCTACTGTTTCGTAGATACCGCAATGGCCCTGTATCCACTGATACGCTATGTTGCGCTTTTTCTCTATTGCGTGGTGATGAAGTCTATGTCAGCGACTAATTGTTGATTCGGTCCATGATTAAATGGCGACATAATGCAATGGAGAGCGATCTTGGAGTCGGGGGAGATTCAGCATGCCTGTGACGGTTCTTCAATTACGAACTCTAGAGCAGCACGGGGGGCGGTGAGTTCTGCAGCCATCGAAAATAAACATGCGATGTTTTTCATTTTATGGTGATGAACTTCACGGCAATAACCACTGCTCCTGCTCAGCTTGCAGAAGCAACGGAACCATCCGTGTAAATGTCAAGACATCCGCTGCGTTTTTCATGAACAGTAGTGTGGCTTGTAGGGCTAAATACTACTACTGTGTTTTCTTTTGGATTCCAGGAATGTTGGGAGAGCTTTGAGGGGACGTAGGCACCACAACAGTAATGGTGGGTCTTGCTGCAGGCGTTAATATCGCGGAACGCAGAGTCTCGCCTAGAAGTAGGAAGTGAGGCGAGGTGGTGTGATGGAATCCGAGCGAAATGCCTGATGTGCATTCTTAGAGGGTCTCTGAGACGGTTCAGACAAATTTGGTAGACGTGTATGGTAAAGCCAAACAAATAGCTAATATTGGCTAAAGCAGCCAAACAAGTAACTAATATTGCTGTAACCAAGTGTAAGCAATTTTAAACATCTGAGAAAAACAACGTGTTCACGATTACGCTCCTGCCAAAGATTTACACCAGCAGCAAAGTAGAATGCACTTGATTACTGCATATATTAGTTCTGTGTTTGGTTGAACTCTGCGCCACCAGGTGGCTGCACCGTCCAGGCCGCGTCATGGCCGTTCACGTTTGAGCCTCCGCTCAACCCATAAAACGCCCGGCGCAGTCAGCTTGCACTTTGTTTACCTGAATATCGGATACGCGAAACACTACTGTGCTTTTTAGTAATCCTTAATTCGACGTGAAGTGACGCCCCCAAACGCGTAGATGGCCGTGCCGATCGGATACCCACAACCAGCGCTGCAGCCACTTCGCTCGCAGGTTTGCCTTGCAGAAGGACACGATGTCGCAGCTTGACATGTCGCCGATCGCTACGTTTGCAGACCACAACGGAAGGGCGAACCATGGTGCTCGCGAAAAGACAGAGATCGAAATCAACACAGACCGCGCAGCACGTGTCAACACATATCACGTTGTAACACAAGCAGACGCCACTTGCTGTGTTCCGGAAGTTCTTTCAAGAGTGTAGTGATAGATTGTTCTTGTGCATTCTGTTGTTGTTACTTTCTTTTATAGAAACAAGTTCATTAGCATGTTAACTATTACAAACAGCATTTGTTCACCATAATGTTGCGAAAATTATCGATGACGTATCCTGTTGAGCCAATCGGAGAGCTCGTCCTACTGACGTCAAAGGGTCAAATTGCATCACCTCGTCAGGGCCGATGTGCCTTTTTAAAACCTTATAATAAATTACACGCTTTACGCAGAGCACTCAGATGCGTCAATTATTGATCAGAAGGACTTACCCTAACGACTCCGTACGTTTGTACAATATCGTCAAAATCGTTTCAGGGTCCGTTTAAGGCATCCGCGCGAATATACAGCGTGTCCCAGCTATCACGCAGCACGATTTTTTTTAAAAAGTCACAGTTTCACCATAGAGGTGAAGCATCGATTGCGATAGCAAATTAGTAGACAGCTGTACGAAGAAAGGATAGTAGATTTATCGGCCGTATAAAGTTGTAAATGTTCGCTTATCAACTAGATAAACAAGCACGGTATCACGCGCGCACAGCCAAACATGAACACATCTCGCTCGATCACCGCGGAAACTCGTGAAAACGCTGAAACGCTGAAGTGAGAAAGCACGCCAGCGGCAGCGACTAAATTTACCGTCGCGCTGGCTCTCGCTTCACGCGAAAAAGTTCGAAAGCGCAGCGCATACGAAGCTACCGGCACTCCGCGAATGCACTTTGGCCCATCGTCGATCGCTTTCAAGATGAGACTCCCGCGGGCGCACACTTCGTCCGCATCGCAGATCGCTTGCAAGATAGCTCTGCGAGCAGCGGCCTGCGACAGGGGCCTGTTCCCGGCCACCATGCTGGGCTTCCGCGGTCACCTCTCGACACAGGACGCTTTCCTCCTGTTACCGGAAAAGGTCCTAAAACGCGTTCCCCCGAGGGGGAGCATTTCTTGCTTTCTCTCGACTTGAAGGGCGCTTTTGATAATATATCTCATGAGGCTACACTCTCAGAGTTAAATATGATTGGTTGCGGCGAAAACATATACAACTATATAAGGGCTTTCCTCACTGAGAGGACGGCAACAATTTGTATCTCACAAGTAAAGTCTGAACCTTTCCAAATGCCAAACAAGGGCACGCCTCAGGGAGCCATCATATCTTCTTTGCTGTTTAACATCACCATGCGTAGACTCGCGCGGGCCTTGGACAGTGTCTCGCAGCTTTTTTGTTTGGCTTAACTTATATGTGCGTTTCGGCAGAGTGACTAGCTTACTCTTGAGGTATATGTTATTTCGTCCGTCCAGCGGCATTCTTACGTCATCTTTCTGTACCGAAGCCCAAACGTGTGTTTACAAAGTATGTCCTAATGGAGTGTAATATACTCTACTCAGCCACACTACTTTCCTGAACGGAAGTAAACGCCCTCTCTTTTCATTTTTATTAGGTACGCGCGACCACCGAAACTCGTCCTTACTTAGCCTTACCATGACCATTTTAAATGTACCTGCCCACTCTCACCCTCAGAGGCATTCGTGAGCGAGAATCGAAAGCGATAGCATTTAAAGAATAACAAGCTGCACGTAGAGGTTGAAAGGTAGCTGTGGATGTTTGTTAAGAGCTTGAGCCCTCAGTTTGCAGACGAAGCCCGAAATCGGAGTCATCAAAACACCTAATTATAATTTGACTTTGCTGCTCTGCCAATTCTATTTTTTCTCCTTAACATGTACATCTGCCATATTTCTCCTTTTTTAGACCCCGGAACCATCCATGAAACTGTGTCAGCTCTTCGTAATGACCAAAACAAAGCCAATTCTATTGTGTTTTCTTTACTGGACTCTCTTATGGCAAATTGGTAAGTTCCTATTTTGCAATATCTATGTCGAGAAACCTCACAACGTTTCGGGAAGCCCAAGGTCGTTGAAGCACCTAGCGATGCTCATTATATAAACAGTGACTGTGTGAGCACGTGGCCTCTGCCTTATGATCCAGTTAAGTTTCTGACATGAAGAAGCATACATATTGCTCATAGCGTCTTTAAATTAGGCTTATTAAATAATGGCATCCTTGAAATGTTCAATGGTTCAAGATAACTTATATAACGGTATGAATGATGTAACAATTCTACTGCAGTTCTTGTGTTTTTTTTTGTGCTTTGAAAGTTTCCAAAAGGCACACCTAGTTTATCATTAGGACCAGCCGGTCGTGATCGGCAGATAATGCGGAAGGAATAAAATCAAGCCGAGGAATGCTTAAATTATGCACGTTAGTGTAACCGTTATGTCTAATTGAAAACTCACATTGACATCGCACTTACTATGTGTTCCCAGCATGTGACCATATGGCGCGCGGGTGTGTCTCGTGCTATTTTTTTAATACCACGTAATTTTACCGTTTTCTAATTTTTAAAATACTCCCAACTGGTGCAAACATCTACCCTGGGGTATTGCAGATAACATACTGCCACCGCTTGAGCATGAAATGAGAGGTAGTTTCTGCTCATTCTGAATACGAACAGATTTTGAGCTCGTACATACTAAGAGAAAATATTTCTCGGCAGTCACGTAACATCTACACTCAAGTAACTGCCATTCAAATAACTCTTTTATGCAAACATCAGCTACGTACATAGCCGCCGTGGTTGCTTAGTGGCTACGGTGTTGGATTGCTAAGAACAAAGTCGCGGGATCAAATGCCGGCCACGACGGCCACATTTCGACGGTGGAGAAATGCGAAAACACCCGTGTGCTTAGATTTAGGTGCACGTTAAAGAACCCCAGGAGGTCCAAATTATTCCGCAGTCCCTCAGCGTGGCGCGCCTCATAATGAGATCCTTGTTTTCGCAAGGAAAACCCCCAATTATCTTTTGTATGCACGGGCAAAAAATTTTGTTCATTTACCATTGATAACAATTGCATGATAATGCGACAGCCATTCGGCTGTCGCAAAGGCTCCAGCAGCACGAGCGAAAAGGAGCCATTCAGTCTCCTCACTCGTGCAGCTGGAGCCAATCGCGACAGCCGAAATGGACAGTCCACTAGGTGGACTCTTACCGAATACCCCCCCCCCCCTGAAAGCTCCGTATAGACCCTTTCACAAACCGACGTTTGAGTAGCGCCATTTCCCGACACGGACGACGTGTAGCGTAAGAGCATTTTATGCTACCATGTTGGACTGCGAGCCTTTGCGAGAGCAGGCCAGCCGCACTTCGGTTGTGTGATCTTCGCCGCGCATTATTTCGATTGTTTTCTTCCGCTTCAATTGCCGTGTGCCGCTTGACTTCGTACATGTTTCACGTGCTCGCGTGAGCGCTCAGTGTGAAGTGCAATGCCAACAGCAAGCCCAGCCAGCGGATGTGGCGTTACGTCGTTGGTAGCGGCGGCAATCGCGTCTGATTCGTCAAGACCTGGCGTGCTAATCAGCGTTATTTTTCAGTGTTATTGCAGGGCACATGTGACTGTAGTCGTCGATTGAATCTGATCACCATCACGTTTCGCGGTTGAGGGTTAACTTATATAGCGAAAGCAGGCGCGTACGTAGACGTAGAACAAGGCGCCGGCGGCCCGCCGACGCGTGTCGCGGGTTGGTAGATATGCGGTGATTACTCTATAAGCTTCCGACGCAACTCAACAGCTCAATCATGCAAAATTTATTGAATCTGGTGCTAGCGCAGGGTGCTTATAACCAGATGTCAAAGCAGAAGCGTGGCCCTCAGCAGCGCGGTACCTGCAGTGAACCGCCGCGCGACGGTGATCACAGATGCCAGCGCAACTGAAGCTGCTCACGCACTGTATTTCGAAATTACCTTTATGTGCAGGGCCGCGCCGGTCGCGTGTGAACGCCGAGACGATATTTTAGTTGACACAGGGGCTGCATACATCTCCCATAGGACACGATTTTTCCAGATCGTTGTGAAGTGTATTTGCCGACTAGTTCTCTCGCAGAATGCCTCAACTGGATTATACCGGGGTCACGCGGCCACTTCTTATCGCGATCGAGCCAGATCTGGATCGGAATATTCGACCGCGATTGGCTCCCTTCCGCAGATTGAGCAAAGAAGCCAATCGCTACCGAGAAATGAGATCCAGATCGGGATCGATCACGATCAAAAGTGCGCCTTGCGATCCCCGTATTAGGCACTAGAATGAGGCCGTGTTGGAAAGAATAACAAATGTAGCTCTGCCACTACATACGAGAAAATATTGCATCGAAGAGCTGACAATTCTCGCAACCTATTGGGAAATGTGCCGAGAAGGGTTTACCAAAATGCGTTGTTTAACTGATGTGTGCATTGATGATTCACATTAGAATCACATTAGACTGAAATCCTAAGTTATCAGGCGATGCAGGAAACCGGGTGCAGCGTGAACATACAACATCGGCAGTGCTCTCGGCGGAGTGCTTTGTTGTGGACACACTATAGTCCCCAAAACCGTTCTTTTCCGCTGGTTGTTTGTGCACCCATGAACTGCACAGTGCTGGCCTGTAGATTTTTCATGAGTATATGCCATTATTTACGAGCGCAAGTCATTCAAGCCAAAAATAAACGGAAACATCGAATTAAAGTTACCACTCCACAACGTAAGCGCAAGGCAAGCTCACAGTCCAGACCAAACAGGCAACACTGACACATACTCTCGACACCAGACCGTCGGTAGCGCCCTCATGAAAACGTCTATATTGACACAATGATGGGGGGCTTACAATATACAACCACGCTAACGCGAACTCCTCTAACACCCCACTTCTCCGTTGACCTCCTTTTTTCGTAGACAGGCGGGAACCCGGAGAGAACCGGCAGCACAGGCGGCCGAGGCCAGTAGGGCTGCGCGCATGCGCCGCAGTCGGAGACAGACACACACACGCAGTCATGCGTGGCAGCCGCCTATCTCTCCCCCGCCTTCGGGACCCCGCGCCGCGCCCTCCTCGCCTTCCTTCCATTTATCAGCGGCCCTGTGAATACACGCACGTGGAGCAGCCGGAGGGGAGAGGGAAAAAGCGCGCGTCAGCAACCTAGGCGGAGGGACGAGCTATGGTATGCACTATGCCTGCAAGCTCCAAAAGAGGTTTGTACCAGCCGTCGGCGAATTCCCACTCGAGGATCTCACCCAGTTTGCCGTATGCTCTACCGATCTTAAAATCTTTAAAATCGATCTTTAAAAATGGAGAAAGTTCCACGACTGTCAAAATCCGATAGTTTCAGGTGCCCACGCATGCATCTTGGACCCGCTCTTCAGCGCAAGGTAAGACGTCCTTCGCGACGGCACCTCCAAGGTTCACCAAGCACTGATCCGACGGACCCGGACCATCACCGAAGTCCTGGAAATCATAGAAGTCCTGGACTAAGCGTGCCTTTTTGCCGCTTGCCTGTAAACAAAGATGCTTTAAAATCTCCAAAACATTTACATTTATCACACCTCAACGAGATCAGTGAACTTCTCGTGTAGCCCTGCATACTCTTCATGCTCATAGAACGCCTGATGCACGGCGTGCACTTTGGTAGAATAGGACAAATTTTAAATGTGCCCGTGAAGGTGGACAACACAATGTAGCCACTACAACGCCAGGTGCCCGGTGACATCGTCATTCACGTCAACATAAAGGGGATGAATTACTGCAGTCGTACAAGTGTTGTTACCAAAATGCGTATTCATGACTTCATAGTGTGTGGCGACATTGCTGCAATGCTAATCGCATTACGTTGACAGTCATCGTGAGGTGGGACTGCCGAAATTTATTTTTTGTATCCAATGCGCCCTGCAAACGCTATTTGTCTTACGACACCCCTGGACGCCGTCAAAAACGACTAAGTTGTAGTGTCTTACAACGACAGTAAGCCAAAAATGTCAAAGTGGCGTGTCTACCACCGTACGATGGCGCCGCATTTCTACCGAATGAAAACTCGGTGTAACGCACATTTCCTCCAGGACTCTGGGAAACAGATCAGATAACAATCGTGTAACCCTGCAAGCGCTAGCTTATACATTTTTTTTTTTGCAGGGACGCTGTTATGCTCTAGTTTGTAGTGATTTTTCATGGTCGCAGCAACCCACTTCCCCGATGCAGCATCCGGAGAGTGCCCGAGAACCTCTAAGCCGACACAATAAAAACGCTCGGCCGGGATGTCGTGTGGCTTCAGGTAACCAGCAGGGACCTGGGATGGCTTTCTGCGTCGTTTGCATAGGTCACAATCGGCGACCCAACGTCGAACGGAATGGGCAAGGCCCGGCCAGCACACGCGGCGCAGTACTCGGTCGTAAGTTCCGAGATACGCACAGGTGTGCAGCCGCTGGTGCGTCGTGAAGCTCTTCTAGAACGGTTGAGCGCAAGTGTTTAGGAATTGCAAGAAGGAAATCAAAGCCTTCCGTGTGAAGATTACGACGGTACAGAGTGATGTCGCGGAGGACGAAGAGGCGTAGAGTAGCATCGGCCGGAGAATGTACAAAATTGTCGATGAGTACATTTATGTAGTAGTCACGTCGTTGCTCGTCGCCGATATGGAGGGGCTGTGATACAGCGAAAACGGAGCAGTATTCTCAGAATTAGGGGGGTCAGAGTTGCCAGTAGGGTAATGAGACAAGCTGTCAGCGGTCTAGGCGCAGGCGGCCGGGTTTGTAAACCACGGAATATGAAAACTTTTGGAGCCTCAACGCCGATCGACCAAGCCGGTCCGTAGGATCCTTTACGGATGAAAGCCAGCAGAGAGCATTATGGTCAGTGAGTATGGTGAAAGGACGACCGCAGAGGTAGGGATGAAACTTAGCAACTCCCACACAACAGCAAGGCATTTCCTTTCCGTAAATGAATAGTTGCGCTCCGATGGTGATAGGAGGCGGCTTGCATAAGCCATGACGCGATAATAGCCACGCTGACCCTGGGCTAGGACAGCACCTACGCCATGACCACTGGCGTCTCTATACAATTCTGTAGGGGCTTCAAGGTCGAAGTTGTTTGAGGATAGGTGGTCAAGTCAGAATGCTGTCGAGACGAGAAAATGCGGTGGATTCTGAGGTACACCACGATAATTGTACGCCTTTGATGAAAAGATTAGTTAGGGGCTGAACAATTGCCGCAAAATATTGTGACAATACGACGAAAGTACGAGCATAGTCCTACAAAACTTCGAACGTCTGTGGCTGCCTTCGGAACCGGAGTCTCAGACAGCGCGAGTTTTGCCGGGATCAGGCTGTACTGCATAGGCGTCGACAAAATGGCCCGGGACAATAATTTGGTGGCGGCGAAAACGACATTTTGACGAGTTCAGTTGCAGCTTCGCCATTCGAAAAACCTCAAGTATAGTTGTTGGACGCTCAAGGTGAGTGTCAAACGCTGGCGAGATGACGATAACGTCGTAAAGGTAGCAGAGACAAAGGTGGCTGAGGCACTGCATAATCTAAAGGCCATCACTTTAAATTGGTATAGGTCATGGGGCGTTATGAACGTGGTAATTTTTTTGTCCATATTGTGAACAGAAATCTGCCATATCAAGAATGACGATCAATAGAAGAGAAATAGCTGGAACCGCGGAGGCAGTCAAGGGCGTCGTCTCTGCACGGGAGCGAGTCTTTCTTAGTATTGTTCAGGTAACGGTAATCTATACAGTAGCTCCCTTTTCCTTATGTTGAGATCGGCGCCCGAGGCTAGTGTGAGGAGCCTGCTAGACTCGGAATAATCATCGGGTTATAAAGCCACCACTTGATGGTTGTCGAGAGAATCAAAGTTGGCATGCAAATACTTTGCTGTAGAATTTGTTTTGCCAATCCAAAGGTAAAAATAAGCATGCGTGTCCAGTTAGCTGTAATATATATATATAGAAGACTGTGAGGCACGGTGACGTCATACTGCATTGGAATGTTTGTCAGAGGAGTGACGAGGTACTCTCCATCAGGAACAGGTGGGACTACAACCGTTCAATATACGCTAATGACTTTGTTGGCAGATGAATAAAGCCGGTGGGGCGTAAGCCGCACGCGATAGCGAAGAATGTTCTTAGCAAACGGCAACTGAAGACGAAGGGTACTGGCAGAGCAGTCAATAAGAGTAGAAGCGACAGCAGTGAGAGCAGATAGGCTTGTCATCAGGGGTACGCCATTCAGACGGGTTTCGATATGTGGCGGAAAAGGACTGCCAGAAACGAGGAGTGCCGCTAGGGAGCTGGGGAACACTGGGTTGTGTCGACCAACACACGGAGTTGAGACCCATGTTCTCAAATACCTGTCGGACAAAGGCTTGAATCATTGCAATCGTGGTTGCTGGCGGACAGGGAGGCATCTTGGAGAAGGCTGGAGAATAGGTGGCCTCGAGCTCACGGCGAACAATTCAAGCTACATTGTCACCTGTGGTGGGCTGACGGAGCGACCCTCACATGTCGACGTAGCAGCAGTATTTGGGGGCCGCGTGATCTGTTGTGTAATACGGCAGCTGTCAGCTTGTTCGAGGTGGCGGCATTCTTTTATGATGCGTCGATAGCGTCGATAGTCGAGGCGTTGCCGAAAACAAGCAAGGTGAATGCGTCGTCCACGATTCCTTTTAGTATATTCGCCACGTTATCTGTTTCAGACATAGTGTCGTCACCTGTGTGGCAAAGAGCCAAGTCGTCTTGGATGCATGAAACGTATCGTCACGGCCGCTACATGGCATGCAGCGGCCATGGTACGGCTCTGTAGATGACTGAACACGAGTCGCACGAGCCTTTGTCGCGGCAACCTTTCGACCAAAAGGGTCGCCGAGCAGTTCGCGTAGCTCCCATGTGGTTGTCTCGTCTTCAAGCGTTCAGAGCCTCACACATGTGGCTCCGCTGAGATAAAAGATGAAAATGATGAGCATAATCGTTGGGTGCCTCCTGTTATTAGCACTGATGTGTTCATAGAGCTCGATCCATTCGTCAACGTCGTGTTCCGCCAAGCCAGAGAACACACCTTAGTCGCGATGGTGGGCAACTGTGACGAATCGAGCAATCTTGCGAGCCGCAGCAGTTGCTGATGCGGTCATTCCACTGGGAGGCATGGTGACAAGCTCGATGTAGCGACCG
Organism: Dermacentor silvarum; assembly: GCF_013339745.2. Lineage (NCBI taxonomy): Eukaryota > Metazoa > Arthropoda > Arachnida > Ixodida > Ixodidae > Dermacentor > Dermacentor silvarum. The sequence goes on along the minus strand of NC_051160.1, from coordinate 109,691,573 downwards.
GTGCGGAGCTCCGTTGCGAAGCGTGGATCGCAAACTTTCACCAAAATGTTACTGGTGCAAAGGCAGACAAAAGAGACTATGTACGCTGTATTGACACTGTAGCCAGACCGAAGGATAGACACTCACACGATGATGATCACCTCCGTTATGGCTCGCACCCACTAAGGGGGATAGGCCAATAGACACTCGTTCGCACCAAGAGCCCAGACACTTCATCGTCTTTCTCGTGGAGCTTCGTCTCTTCAGCATCCGTCGAGGGTGGCGTAATAATATAAATGGAAAGAGGCACGGTTTTTGACATAAATAACGTAATTTTATTGCAAAATGAGTTTATTGGATCACGGGAATGTGAATCATACTTAATGTTTAAGCTAAACGCTCCCAAGGCCACATCACCTGAAGGCGACAGTATCTTATCTTCGTATTTTTATTTATTTATATTATATTTATTGGCACTTTTTTCTATCTTTCACCAACATTTTTGACTACCATTGTAAGGACATTGTTCTCCCATCAATTTACTATCTCAAACCAAACTGATATCGCATTCGGCGCTCCTTCAACAGCTAAACTGTATAAGGCAGTTTGGCCACAATTTCTTTATGTGTATCGCTAAAGCGAGACAAAAATGGGGCTAAATTTTCGCTGAGTTTTGCTGCAAGGGCGCTAAGACTGTCGCTGGTACTTTAAGTAAACATTAGGTAACGTAGGTGTTTCGAAAAACCGAAATGCAAGCTAACTTGGGGTAAATCATTTACCGAAACGTTTCTCGTTTGTCTATAGGGTCCATGAGGGTATGAAATAAACAATGAAAGTTCCAGCAGTGTGTATAGGGCTTTTATTTTACTATTACACTTGCACAACAAGCGAACGATGGCAGCTCAAGTACGGCATTTACCTTCACGTTGTGAGGTTGGAAATGTAGAACTTTTCAAAGCACACGAGTAATCTCAACATGCGCATTTTTCAAAGGTACATGGTCGTACATTATCCCTTCAAATTTGTCCGTTCTTGGCACTCCTGCAAGGAAGCAGAAGTCTGCGACATGCACTTGGTCGAATAATAACACGGGGATTATAATTGCGTGACCTTTATAAAGATGAAATACTAGGCTACCACCGTTTTATCAACCTGAAAGCTCACCGCAGTACTTATTTGCCCAAAAGCCATCAAAAAAGGAAGCCATCCATTCAGATAAACGTGAAAGAGCCCATCCGCTTTAATGTCAACGCCTTGCCACAGCAGATCTGTTTTACTATTCGCCTCCTGCGTTCTAAATCTCACCTTAAAATGTATTGCTGTAAGTTTAGGTAAGTTTATTTACGGTTACTCTTGCAAATATCATCTGATCAAAAGTGTTTAGTGACAAGGCAGAGCATGGGACGTTTAGACTCATTCAAATTGGTCTCGTAAACACTTGGAAAGAAGCATGCATATTGTGAGACCACTGCGGATTCTGTGAAAGCGACCTTCCGGTGAAGCACAGTGTGAGCACGAGCGATAAGTAGAAAGCTCATGCAACCTCATATATGCACTTTTCTTGAAGACCGGTCCTCCAGCCAAACATCAAGAAACGTCTGAAAGGACCCTGCTCTGTTCTTAAAGCACACACCACACACACACACTCATTTATATATATATATATATATATATATATATATATAGTGGCAACCACATGAAGCCAAAGAAAGCATAGGGGATAGGTATTCGTAGCCTTAATTAAGAGCAGCAATGACGAGCAAGGTTATTACACTGCATTGTAAAGTAAATGCAAAAACAACTTGCCGCCAGAGGAAGCCGATCCTGCAACCTCCACATTGCACGTGCGTTGCACTACCAATTCTGTTATGGCGGCGGCAATTCCCAGGTTCACATTCTCCAGTGAAGTGAACATTGAACCAGTGGAGTGCTAGCCAGCGCCACTCATTGCCAAGGCGGCGGATGTAGAACATCCTTTGACCGATGGCGTCAGTGGTACGGGAACTTTAGGAGCCGGCATCTGGCCAATAAACGCTCGTATGCTACCTGAAAGCATCCCATCCGCAGTAGTCGAGACCCTCGCTATATATTTGAAGTGACAAAAATAATGCAATTGGCTATGCTGCCGCATCCTTGGCCAGTCTCGTTTAATGCGTATGTACCTCAGCCTTTGATTCCGTCATCCTCATCATCCTTCGCATCATGTGTGCCGCAGCAATTGCCTACAATTACGCTGCTAGTAGGCCCTGTAAATACATTTCCGTGTACTGCCTTCTCCTGTACCACTTCAGGCGAGGTTTGGTAACATGAGGTGAACGATAAGTTTGCACCTAATTTTGCTTGATCTTCCGAACAATAGAGACTGAGGTGTTTTCGTCCTCACCTGTCACGCCCGTTATCATCAAATTGCCAATCCTCTACCCTAAAACATCTATAGTCACTGCAATTAAAAGCTTAAAATCACGTTTGTTGTGTCGATAAGTTCGTGCTTTCTTTTACGCTAGCATCGTCATCGCCACGCCGTGATTACCCGTCATCCTCACAAGGCCAACTATTCATCGTGATAGTTACCATCACCATATGGCAAAGAAAACTTTGCCCATAATTTGAGATAGACTGTATATGGCCCAGAGACAATGTGTACATGGTAGCCGTAAAGGCTACCATGTACACATTGCGTTATCGCAGGCTGAAAGTGACTGCATTTGCAGATATATGATGGAGACTATACAGGTCACGGTGTTGTAATGGTCAAAGGCGACGCTCAAGAAAACAACCTACTGTAATGCGGAACATTCCATGGATTCATCCGGTTATACTACATTCAAAAGTTTTGTAGTTTCTTATCTGATTATTTCTTAGCCATGCGAAGAGGGCGCCATCGCGATGGCACACATATCGGCGGGTCAGAAAATAAAAGTGCAGTTCCCATAGCAATTACGAAAGAAATAAAAGACAGAGTGAAATTCCAAGAGTTATGTAAGCTGATATAGATGAATAATGCTGCCATATTTGTGCATCTCTCTTTATTAGGCTATGTTACTGCAAGCCCACCTGACCAACAGCCACCCGGAAGACGGAAAACTAACGCCAAATGCTCGCCGCCAGACGGTGGATGTGCAGAACCGACGAATACGCATGAATTCTCCATGTGGTTCGCGCACCAAAATGGCAGCCGGTGCTACCCTGTTCCAGCCAGTAATTGCTATGGCAAAGGCTATGGAACGGAAGGCCAGTGCCGAAAGAATTGCGGGATACGTAATTAAAGTAGTATAGATTTAGTCATCGGCCTGCGAAAACTGCATTCCATGAAAAATAAATTATTCATTCCATTTTATCCTCGGGTGTGATATTAGGTACGTACAAAATACCGTGCTTTTTTCCCTAAACGTCGTGAAGAGAACAGTTTCATTATTAAGCATACATTTAAAACCTCTCTCTGTCTTCTTTCCTGTCAAATAGTTAGACACAAAACCGAAAAATAACACCTCAGGGACACCTTTAACGCTCTCATTCCTAGCACCCGTATATGTTTCTAGGTTGCCGGTCATACTGTCGCCAAACTTATTCGTTGATAAATTAAACATTGGCTAAATACCCTACCCTCATTGCAACAAATACACGTCTTCATGAGCGCAATTAATTTATTAAACCGAACATTTATATGCTTTCAATTCTGCTTATTAGGTAGACAAGGTATCGCTATCTCGTGGATTAGCGTGATGATTGGGTGACGTACATACACCGGGCAGATTTTATATTTGCGATAGCAATCATATGGATAATCCAAGCGCATTACTGCTGTCGGCGTTCCTATAAAGTCCAAGAGCAATAACATCGTCCCTGCGCGCCGCGTGCTGTATGTGCGAGTGAAATCCTGCGACGGGGAGCTGGCGATCGCGGCTCAATCTCGCACACGCAAGGGAAGAAAGCGGGGAGGAACAGCGCCGCCTTCCGTCTCAAGAACTCAAGGTTCCGGGAGGAGGGTAGGGTAGGAAGAGCGCGTTCTACTACGGGTGGCCGCTGCCATCGGTGACGGGGACAGAGTCCGCTCTGCGCTCTTTCTGCGGCTTAGTTCGTGTTGATGCCAGCGGCAACTCGAAGGTCAATTCGCACTCTGCTGATGCCGCGTTTTCTCTCTCCAGCGTTTTGACAGGGAGTTTCCGCGGCCATCGCGTGAGATGCGTTCGTGTTTGCTTGTGCGCGCGTAGCACGATGCCTGTCAATTTTGTTAGTGTGCCTATGTTTACAAGTTTATACGGCAGATAGAACTACTATCCTTGCTTCGTACAGCTGTCTATTTATTTGCGGTCACAATCGATGCGTTGCTTTTCGAGCGAAAGTGCGACTTTTTGGTGGGGCCATGCATAAAATGATTTTGTGTTGAAAGGATGCCTGAAACAAATGTGCAATGAGAGTGGGTTGGTAACAGCTGAAAACAAAGCAAGGGGTATAAGCCACGCTTGCGTTGGCCGACGACAGCACTAAGGCCGAAGACGCTTGCGTCTCCCTCTAATTCTTTTAGAACTTTTATGCATGCAGCACAACAGTAGAGGGACGACAGAAAAAAGGAATCAACGAACACAAGCTCCTCTACAAGCAGCAGGCATGTACTGGCGCAGGACGCGCGGAGAACTGCGGAGACGGAACAGGGTAGCAGAAGCGTTGTCACAGGCGTGTTAAGGAAAACAGGTCATTTGGGTCGCTTAGCAGGTTCAAAAGTGGCGCGACAACATAAGCGACGTTTTCCACGAAAAGACGGAAAGAAGAGAAAAATTGAAATAAACTTTCAAGTTGCTTGTTAGAAGTCAGTACTCACCAACGTCCAGTACTCACCAGGCGACCGCGTGAGGGTGCGGACACCTATCCGACACTGTGGGCTCTCAGAGAAATTGTTGCGCCGCTATTTCGGCCGCTACGAAGTTGTACGCCGCCTGAGTGATGTGAACTACGAGGTGGTGCTCCAAAGCTCTGATCCTAGTTCGAACCGACGCCGTCCCCGTGCTGAAGTCGTCCACGTAGTACGGATGAAGCCGTACTACGAATGGCGAGGGATAAGCAACCCTCACAAACCGCTTCAGCATTATGTACATTCCTGTATGTTTCTTTTTTTCTTTTCATGTTGGCACTCTTGCACACTCGCCCGCTTCCCTTGAAGCCACCGGGTCGGTCGCTTTTGAGAGGGCAGCAATGACGCGAAATAAGTTGGCACGTGGTGACACTGGCCCCTTGAGGCGAGAACGACGAAGTTCGTGGTTGCGCGCGCGCTCTCCGAGGTCCAGCCATTGCTAAAGACTGACGTGATTTTTGCCTGTTGCTGGTCAACTATTCTAGCTGTACTAGCTGGGTGACAATATCAGCAGTCGAAGCCATCGTGAAAAAAACGTCGTGTGATTATCAAACTAGCATGCCAACCAACGCATATAAATCACAAAACCGAGCCTGACCTACCAGTTTTTATCTGCGTCCTTCGCGTGTCGGTGATGATGAGACGTACCGCTTGCGTAATCCATGGCTATAATGAATTCGTTGCAGTTTTCTGGAATTTTTGAACGACAGACGACATTTCCCAACAACTGCCATAACTAAAACAAACCGCACAATAGCTCTCAGCGCCATTTCAACGCATCTTTGCCCCTAATTATTTAGAGCGAAGCTGTAAAGACTGAGGGAGAAAGCCCGTCGAAATTGAGCCTCTCGGTGGTCAGCACTTTGAGCCTCTCGGTGGTCGGAATTTCTCGCGTCCGCGTGCGTGAGCAAACAGTCACAAGCCTGCGCGGCACACGAAACTGGTGAAGCGGCTGAAGACTAGCTAAAATTTGGGCACCACGCACAACAGGGTCTTCGCGGCAGTCTCTTCGCCTCGTTTTTACGAGAACAATCTGAACTGTTCGCCCGGCGTCCACGGCGAGCTGGGGCTTGTAATGCTCTTTGCACAGCAGTCTGCTGAGTCCGATCAAGCCTTACAACTGCAACTTACATGTCGCGCACGCTGCGTTTGCAGGCACCTTCACTAGATGGCACCACTATACTGGTGGTGTCTCGGAAAGCTTGTGATCGCGTTGATTGCGCGCCTCGTCTGAATCGCATCTCGTCGTATGCGCCTGCGCACGCTGTTAGGCGCCTTACCTAGATGGCGCCACCAGACGGGCGGAGGCTCGGGTTGCCTAGGGATCGTTCATAGGGCATTTTTCCGCTGCCCGATAGCAAGCGCTTTTGTGGCTCAATGGTAGAATATTTGGCTCCCACGCGGCAGACGCGGGTTTGATCCCGGCGGGAACCGGGTACTTTTTCGCATTTCCGGGGATTAACGTTACGGCGGCGGACACCATCGGCGGCGGAAACCATCGCGAACCGAAACAGCTATAGACGATTTCGCTGTTTCGCAAACATACGCCCTGGGCGGCTTTCGGTTTGGCTTACTGACGTAGTCCGCTAAATACAGCAAGAAAGGAAATGGCTGTGATATAGATTAACAGGAGTGCGCTTTATGATGCGGCACAGTGGACAGATAAGGCCCGTGACCGGAAGTTTCGTGTCAGTCTTCATAGTACGTCTTCATACAAAGCACGTGAACGACCTCGGGTAAATACCGTCGGCGCTTTGAAGAGTGAGAGCCGTCTGGAACGACTTCGTAGGTGACGTCACTGATGCGTCGATGAACTATGTAAGGCTCGAAGTATCCGCGCAGGAGCTTTTTAGAGAGCCCCCGCCGACGAATAGGTGTCCAGACCCGCACTTTGTCGCCGATGTTGTATGTTACGGGTCTGTGCCGAAGATTGCAGCGTCTAGCGTCACAGTCCTGTTGTTCGTTGATTTGCAAACGTGCAAGGTGCCTAGCTGCTCCTGCTCGTTGTGTGATCTCTTCATCACCTGTATCCTTGTCATCAAATTTACGAGGGAGCATTGGGTCTAATATTAGCGCAACCTCACGGCCGTACGCGAGAATGAAGGGTGTCTTGCGAGTCGTCTCCTGACGAGCCGTATTGTACGCGAACGTGACATAAGGTAAAACCTCATCCCAGTTCTTGTGCTCTACATCGACGTACATGCTTATCATGTCAGCCAGTGTCCTGTTGAGTCGTTCCGTCAGGCCGTTTGTTTGAGGGTGATAGGCCGTGGTCTTCTGGTGGGCGGTACCACTTAAACGTAGAACGATGTCCAAAAAAAAACACAGTACATTTGCCCGTGATCACTACTGCGGGAGCGCCATGCCTTGAAACGATGGATTCAAAAAACAATCGCGCCGCTTCATCTGCTGTTTCCCATCGCAGAGCACCTGTCTCGGCATATCTAGTGAGATAATCTGTGGCGACGATTATCCACCTATTGCCGCTAGTAGACGTTGGGAAGGGGCCCAGAAAATCCATGCCTACTTGTGCAAATGGCGTGGCAGGTACTTGAACAGGGTGCAGTAGGCTGGCTGGCTTGACAGAAGGCGATTTTCGGCGCTGGTAATCCATACATGTCTGAACGTAACGTTTAAAAAACGCAGCAAGTCTCGGCCAGGAGTACTTCTGCCAAGTCCATGCCAATGTGCGAGTGTAGCCCAAATGCCCAGCGGTCGGCTCGTTGTGGCAGGCCGGTAAGATTTCACGTCGAAGCGACGAGGGAACAACGAGTAAGTGGTTGCTGCCGCTAGGTGAGAAGTTCTTGTAGAGTACGATGCGGCGCAAGCAGCACGACGCCAGCCCTCTTGCAAAATCCCTCGGCACGCTGTTGGTTCGTCCTTCCAGGTAATCAATCAGTGGCAGCAATTGAATGTCATCCCGTTGCTGACGTGAAAGATTGGCAGTGTCCACGAGTCCCAGAAAGACCGTGTCGTCATCGTCTTGTGCTGTCGTCTGAACAGTAGACTGAGAAAGGCAGTCGGCGTCTGCGTGCCGTTTTCCCGACTTGTACTCCAAAACTTGGAGTCGAAGACTCCAGTGTGCGAGCCGGCCGGAAGGACTTTTCAAATTAATGAGCCAGCAGAGCGAATGGTGATCGCGAACAACGGTGAAAGACCGACCGTACAAATACGGACCAAATTTCAGAACTACACATACCATTGCGAGGCATTATTTTTAAGTGGTGGAGTAGTAAGCCTCCGCTCGGGACAGTGTCCTACTGGCTCAAGCGATCGCCTTTTCACTGTCTTCCTGCCATTGTACAAGCACCGCCCCTAAATTGACGTTACTAGCTTCTGTATGCAATATCGCCAGGGCGTCTTCATCGAAGTGTGCAAGCACGGTAGGCGCTTGCATGCGTTGCCGGAGCTCGTGAAATGCCCGTTGCTGGTCTTCGCCCCAAGTGAAAGGGATATCTTCTCTGGTGAGCTGTGTTAACTGCCATGCGATGCGCGCGAGATTCGCAATAAGTCGCCAGTAATATACACAGAGTCCGAAAAAACGCCGCAAGGCCTTTTTGTCTGATGGGGTCGGGAAATTAGCGACGGCGGCAATTTTATCCAGATCAGGTCGGACTCCTTGGTTAGTGACGACGTGACCGAGAAAATGGAGTTCTTGAAAACCAAAATGGCACTTTTCAGGCTGCAACATGAGACCGGCAGAGCGGATTGCTTCAAAAACAGTTTTCAGCTTTCGCAATTGTTCGTCGAACGTTGCGAAAAGAACAATCACATCATCCAGGTACACCAGGCCTGACGTATAAGTATGACGCAAAAGTATGACGTCGTCTGAAGCAATACGTAAGCGACGTTGTGGGTGCTCCTCATAGGTGTCATTATCCGAGTTCGGGGCAAACGTCACGCTTCGGTCGCGGATGTTAATCACGGCGCTGCACTCGCTCAAGAAATCCGTCCGAAATATACGTTACTTACAACACTCAGAAAGAATGACGAGGGTGGCGACGAAGGTTGAAACGGCGATTAGGAGTCGGGCTGTGCATTTCCCGACAGGTGTCATCAACTGACCTCCGGCGGTTCTTATGTTGGGTCCGTGCCAAGATGTCTTCACCTTCCTTAGTTTGTAGGCGAGCTGTAAGATTATGATTGAAAAATGAGAGCCAGTGTCAACAAGAACTGCTACTTGGTGACCGTCAATGCGAATGATGAGGTCGGCGCGGACGACGTCAGTTACGCCTTTTGTACTTGTATCCGTCGTATTCGTCGTTGCATTCGTCGGAGTCTTTACATCGTCGTACGTCGATAATGGGGGATATGACGAACTTCGAGTACTTGCAACATCACCCCCGGAGGTTGCTGCGTCTAGTTTCCCCGTCGCGGGCTAGGAGACCTGCCCCTAGTGACGTCGGCATATCTGCGACGAGTCGGTGAATTGTAGCGCGCAGGATATGGCGAAGGAAAACGTGATCGGTGAGTCGTCGTATTTAGACAAATCTGCGACGAGTCGGTGAATAGTAGCGCGCAGTAGAGGGCGAAAGAAAACGTGATCGGTGAGTCGTCGTTTTTTGCGGCTGGATGTTCACAGGAGCGTCGTTGTATACGCGTCGACCATGATACGGAGAATAGGCGTAGTTGGCAGGATTCGGCAGCGCGATACTTTTTCCATTTCTGGCAAACTCGATAAACATGTCCAGCTTCGCCACAATGGTAGCACACTGGTCGGCGGTCGACGGTGCGCCACTAATCGGCATTCCGACGCAGATAGTTCGGCGGCAACTCTCCAGGATTGGCGTGCGTATGTCGAAGATACGGCATTGTTTGTGCTGCGTGATCAGCGGGGTCGGTAGAGTCGACGGGGTGACGATATCGGCTCTGTAGCGTAGGTGATGGTCTAGATGTAGGTGTCAACCGTGTCGAAGTTGCGTTGACTGGACGGCGAACAGCCTCCGCATAAGTAAGGAGTCGTGGCGCGTTACCACAGTCTGGTGATGAACAGCTTGCCAGACTTCTTCCCGGACCACATCAGCTACAAAAGGTAACGGTGGCGCCGGTTCCGTAGGCGCACTAACAAATCCGAGCTGCCGCAGCTTTTCTCGCACAGCCTCTCGAATAACTTCACTCGCAGCCAGTACGGAAAAGTTCGCCACTGAGTTACTTATGTCATGCTGGCGGTATCGTTGGGGATATGGCTGTGGCCTCTGTTGTGAACTCCGCCACTGTTGTCGGTGGATTTCCCACAAGGCCGGAAATCAGTTGTTCTTTCACTCCCCGCAAGAGATACCGCAGCTTTCTCTCCTCTAGGATCTCGGGGTCTGCCCTACGGAAAAGACTGTCCATATTTTCTGAGAACATAGCTACGCACACATTGGGTTTTTGAATGCGGATTTCAAGGAGGCGCTGCGCATTTTCACTCCTGTCGATGCTTGTGAAATTATCCAGCAGCTGTGCGCGCAAGTCGTCCCACGTGGGAAAGCTTATCTCCCGGTTGACGTACCACGTACGAGCATTGTCCTTCAGATAGAAATAGACATTCGAGAGTTTGTCCGCCGAGATGGTCTTCTTATTGTACCTGGCGACGCACTTGAACTGGTCTAGCCAATCTTGGACGTCTTCAAAAGCATCACCATACCACGAAAGCTCTCCGGAACCATAGAGTTCTGCAGTGTTACTTGCGTTGGAGCCGCCATGGTAGTTGCAGGAGGCAAACGATTTCTTGAGGTTTCTTGCAGCGGATTGGACTCGGGCGCTAGGCTTAGCAGGCGGCGACTGAACCGGTGGACCGGTGTTTCGATGCGCAATGGCAATTCCGGGCTCGATCGTCGGCTCTGCGAATGGGTGCCAAGCATGAAGGATGAAGAAATGAAGAATACCCAGCACCTCAACCAGTGCAACGACGTGGGATCGACGAGGACGCGGAGCAGCACCAACAAAGACACCTTATCAGTTGTGAACAAAAACCAACAACGTCTTCTTCGTCTCCACGCTTAACCTAAAAATTCGCGCTACTTCGACCTTGTCCCCAATGGCACATGCTCGTGGCAATATCATCTACATAACATAACATGTGAAGTGTCGTGGATATGGTCACTATATCACATGGGCGACGAACACATAATAAAAGCAGTTCGTAGTAAGCATGCCATAAAACTTAACCTCTGCATAAAGCTTTACATTTGGAGCATTCCACTTACCTTGAAGTTCATGTCCGTGACCGTAAAATTCGGACAACAGAAAGATGGACGTGGTTATGTCCGGATTTAAAGTTGGCGGGTGGTTTTTTTTTTTTTTTGCGTTGGAACAAAAGTTCAACTGTTGAAAATGACGAATACAACAAGCTGCTTTGAAAAAAAGAACGAGAAAAATCATTATGTTATCTGAAACATCATGTTTCAGATAACATAATGAAGTCAAACTGAAAATTAAGGCTGCTAAAGAACACATTTAGTAGATAGACTGTGTTCCGAACCGATGTAATTAAGAAACTCTGTGGGAGATATCCAATCTGCACTAGACATGGTGAACTGATGACAGGCAGGTTGACTCATCATTTCAAATTGTTAAGGTCAGCTGCATTCTTTACCACATGAGCAGTATTACCTTCCTTCGTAATAAGGATCGTTCCACCGCGGTGCCAGACAAAACGAAATTTCTTTGCTTTCGCCCATTCCTTAGCCTTCTTAAGCAGCAACCTGTTATGCGTTGTCAAGTTTTCCATCACGTATACGCCAGATTGAACTGTAGGGAACAATTTTCTTTTGTCTGACCACTTATCTCGGAATAACTTCACGGACTATTCGGACTATTCTAACTTCTCGGAATATTCTAACTTCATCCCCACGTTGAAGAAACCAAGTACCTCGGGGTGATTTGCGATGTGAACTGTATTGGCTACTGCACACAGAGCAGTGAAGAGGCAGGTGTAGCAATTTTTGCGCATTCGCTAGATTGGTCCTATTCAATAAGACTTCCTGACTTTACTGTTTCTCTCCAGCAGAACTCTTAGCTGTAGTTTTAGCACTGCGAAAACATTACCCCAGGCCAGGTCAACCGTTGCCTAACGTTGACACCTGGAGTATGACCAGAGTACAGTTCGGTACTCGTAGCTACGCGTTGATAATCCCTCGCGCAGCATTGTGTGCCGACTCATTGAGGTTGGACGGGCCACCCTCGATCTGTCCCATGTGGGCTGGAAAACAGATCACTGTGTGTGGCTTGATCTGCTTGCTTCCTAGTATCCCTAGGGCCAGCTCTGATATGGTTCCTTTGGCAAATGCCCGAATGGCGGATCTCGAGTCACTGTAGATTGATGTCCTCTTGTCGTCCAATAAGGCCATCGCTATTGCAGCCTGCTATGCGGTCTCAGAGGACGTCGTCCGAATCGAGATTGCGTTCGTTACTTTACTTTCATGGTCTACGCTAACCGCAGCGAAGGCCTGTCCGTCGGCGTAGCGCGCTGCGTCTACGAAACTTCTCCGAAGCCCGTTCACGAGCCTTTTCCAGGAGGGCCTTCGCGCGCGCCCGACGTCTTCCCACGTTGTGTTCCGGATGGACGTTCATGGGATAGGGGCGACACTGATGCGGTCCCGCTGCTCTCGAGGGATGCTGCAGAACTTTGTTTTGACTACTGTGGGGGGAGGGGGGGGGAACGCCCAGCTCCTGCAGGATGTGTCTTCCAGCTTGTGTGGTAGATAGCCTGACGAACTGGGCCCTCTCCTGCGCTTCCGCCAATTCCTCTAGCGTGTTATGCATGCCGAGTTGAAGTAAGCTTTCCGTGTGTGTATATGGGGAGGCCGAGGGCTCTCTTGATTGCCTTCCTGATTAATGCGTTGAGCTTATCCCGCTCCGATCTTTGCCAGTTGTGCATGGCCGCGACGTAAGTGAAATGGCACATTACTAACGCATGCACCAATCTCACGAGGTTGTCTTCTCCGAGGCCTTGCTGCCGGTTGGCCACTCTTCTTATTAATCTGATGGCATTGTCCATCTTCTTAGTGAGTCGCAGCACTGTCTGGTTATTATAGCCACTCGACTCGACCATCATGCCGAGAATCCGGATGGCATCCACCCTCGGAATATAGCATCCGTCTTTTGTCCGTAGTTTGATGTTGCATTCGACGAGTGGCTTCCATCCCTTTGGTTTGGGGCCTCTGCGCTTGGGTCGATATAGTAGCAGTTCCGACTTGTGAGGTGAGCACCGAAGGCCCGTGGACTCGAGGTATCTCTCGGTAGCATCAATCGCCTCTTGCAGGGCCGTCTCTACCTGTCCATCACTACCTCCCGTACACCAGATGGTAACGTCGTCTGCGTATATGGTATGACTGATACCGTCGATAGCAGTCTCCTGGATAGACCAATCATGGCGAGGTTAAAGAGGGTTGGGGATATGACTGCCCTTGTGGCATCCCCTTAGACCCCAACTTGATCATGTCTGAAGTCAGGTCCCCGATCTTAAGGGTGGCTTCTCTGTCTGACAGGAAAGATTTCGTGTAGGAATGGAAGTGCTTCCCCAGGTTAAGGCCCAAGATTGTGTCTAAAACAAACGAGTGAAGAATGTTGTCAATTGCCTTTTCCAGATCTAGACCTAATACGTATGGCTTTCGTGTCCCGCGTATTACAGTCAATAATGTGATGCTTGATGACCTTCATCGCGTCCTGCATTGATAGTCCAGCCCTGATCTCTTCTTCTTTCTGGGGTTTTACGTGCCAAAACCAGTTCTGATTATGAGGCACGCCGTAGTGGAGGGCTCCGGATTAATTTTGACCACCTGGGGTTCTTTAACGTGCACTACAACGCAAGCACACGAGCGTTTTTGCATTCCGTCTCCATAGAAATGCGGCCGCCGCGGCCGGGATTCGATCCCGCAACCTCGTGCTCAGCAGCTCAACGCCTTAGCTAACTGAGCAACCACGGCGGGTAGTCCAGCCCTGAAGCCGATCATGTTGTATGGGTAAATGTCATGGTCCTCCAGGTAGCGAGAAAGCCTGTTTAGGATTGCGTGCTCAGGAACCCTCCCCACGCACGATGTGAGGGAAATTGGGCGGAGGTTATCGAGGCTGGGCGGCTTGCCTGGCTTACGGATGAGTATGGCGTTAGCCGATTTCCACATTTCCGGAACTATACCACTGTTCCATGCTTGGTTAATGATGTCCTTTAGGTATTTCATGGACTTGTCTTCCAGGTTCCGTAGAGCTTTGTTCGTGATCTTGTCCGGACCCGGAGCCGATCTGCCGTTGAGGGCGTGGAGCGCCTCCCTGATCTCCTCAATCCCGAATTCTGCGTGAAGCTCAGGGTTCCCGGAGCCTTCGTAGTCAGGAGAACGTGGTGTAGGGCCCGATACGTCAGACAGGTAATTTCTTCACGAGTCTGGATAAAATTTCCTCGCTCGAATATTCTCGCTTGGCTGCGTGTAGGGTGCGCGCCAGTGAGTTGTGTTGGTTGGTTTCAGTGTTCGTCTCGTCGAGGAGATGCTTTAGGAGGTTCCAGGTTCCCCCGTTGCGCATCTGCCCGTCGATCGAGTTGCACACCTCATCCCATTGCTGTTTAGAGAGGGCTCTGCAGTGTTCCTCTATAGTTCTGTTGATTTCTGCGATCTTTTTTCTGAGCCTGCGGTTGAGCCTTTGTCCCTTCCACCTGGCAAGGAGGGACTGTTTGGCCTCCAACAGGTGAGCCAGACGACTGTCCATCTTTTCCACCGGGAGGTCGGTACAAACCTCTTTGGTGGTAACTTTGATGTCGTCTCTAACCTGTGCCACCCATTGTTCTAGGCTATGCTTGTCCTCACTGTCCGTTCGCTCTTCCCTAATCTTGCGAAAGCCAATTCATTTCTCCGCAAACGCCAATACATTTCTCCGCAAAGATCGGGAATTAATATCCCGAAACTGGTGTCATCCCGAGAATTCCTTCCAAGTGGATCCGTCTTGCGAACTCCACGGCTACAATTTGTAGATTACAATATAGGACATCAGGTAATTAGTTAAAAACTTAAGTAGTGAATTTTTAATTATTAGTCGATTATGCATTTCATTTTTTCGCACAAGTAATGTCCGGCACTTCAAGTAGACGGCTCATTAACTATAATTGGGCTATCTGCTACAGGTAAACTTTAAGAATTTTTGAAAGTGTTCGCTGAAACACCCTGCATATAAAAAGTAGCGCCATTCTTAGATCTTGCCGCCACCGCGCTCACCCCGGCGTTTTCTCCTCGCCGCCTCCCGTCGCCCCAGCCTCCTCTGCTCCCCCATTGGCCAATCCGTGTCACGTGGAAGAAGCGTTGCGCTTTTGTATATTTTTTTTCCTTCCAGCGCGCTCCGACCGCCATTCTCGGGCCTGCGCGACGAAAGTGCTGTACGCACAAACGGATCAAACGTCTTAGGGACAAGAACTTCGGGGTGATGGCATGCTGCTGCGCCTTAAGTTGCCGCAACCGACAAGGCGAGGGCAAAAGGCTTTTTTTTTTACCATCCGGCGAGGGCAAACGCTTGCTGCACACTCGGTATTTGCGCCGTCTCGCATCGTCGTGTTGCTACTTCCAAAACGGCATTATTAAGGCCAGTTACTGACTTACGAAGCAAAATCGCGCCTCAAAAACTTCTCCGCAGGGCGCGATCGAAGTTTTCCGCGGATTTCCTCCATGGTAGCGCGTTATCTGTCGTCTGCCACGGCAGACCCGACGTAGCCGGCGCCACTATCGATATCGCGCCTTGATCGCGCTGGCTGCGCCGAGCGCGACAGTGGAACTGGAGGAGGAGGGAAGTGGTTGGCGCTACTTTTTATATATAGGTGCTTTAGTATGACATGATTAGATACCTGCATCCTGAAGCGCTTAAAACACTCTTGTCTCTTTTTAATGCCATGTGGGCTGCTGGGTGTATTCCGGGCTCATGGAAAGAAGCCATAGTCATCCCGATACTTAAACAAGGCAAAGACCCGTCTTCAGCCAGCAGTTACAGGCCAATAGCTCTAACAAGCTGCCTGTGCAAGATGTATGAAAAAATGATGAACCTGCGCTTAATCTGTTTCCTAGAAAATAACAAAATACTGGACACCTTCCAGTGTGGTTTTCGAGAAGGTAGGTGCACAACAGATTGCCTTGTCCGCATTGAGGCATATATTAGGGATGCTTTCATACATAAGCAGTATTGTTTGTGAGTATTTCTATACTTAGAGAAAGCTTATGACACGACATGGCGCTCTGGAATTCGAGATTTTTCGGTGATGGCTGTGCGTGGCAACATGCTAAACACAATCGAAAGTTGCCTCTCTAATCGCACATATCGCGTGAGGGTGGGCAGAGCTTTGTCTAGGTCATTCACAAAAGAAACTGGTGTGCCGCAGGGGGCTGTGCTTAGCTGCACACTATTCATTGTAAAAATGAATTCCCTCCATACAGTCATCCCATGCACTATGTTTTATTCTGTTTATGTCGACAATTTGCAGATAGCCTTCAAGTCATGCAATATTGCCATCTGCGAAAGACAAGGGCAGCTGGGAATAAACAGATTGTACAAATAGGCAGATGAAAATGGTTTCAAAGTGATCTCCCAGAAGAGCACTTGCGTATTCTTTACAAACAAAAGAGGCGTAACGCCAGTCCCAAGTATTCAAATCAAAGGATATGCGCTTACTGTGAACAGCGAGCATAAGTTCCTAGGAATCATTTTAGATTCCAAGCTGACGTTTATTTCTCACCTTTTACGATTGAGTATTTAAGCGCAGTGTCCCGAATTACGCCACGCGCGCATGAACCGACACGCGGCTTAGAAGTCTAGCTCGGACCCAGAACAGCAACAAGCCCTGGTCAACCGAGCCCGGACGACGGCAAAAGACAATGGTCTCCCAGACTAGGAGGTCCGACCACAAAACTACTAATACTTTTTGACCAATAAATGTTTTATTCGCTCTCTTGCGGGCAAGTCAGCACGTTGAGACGCCTGGCACGTTTCAACGCCGCTCGCCAACAGGACGCGGCGTGCGAAGTAAACATGCAACACGGTCGCAGTCCCGCAAATCATGCGCCAGCGGACCGTGAATTCATGAAGCAAACATGCAACAGCTTCCGTGAAAACACGCTTCACTTTCGTGTTGTACCTATTCCTATGAAACAGGGATCAACCATAATTTTTTTGTGTACTGCTTGAAGTGTCGGCCTCAACGCCGTCACCGTTCGATGCAACGCTCGCTTGCGCCTGCGGTGTATTTTTCGTGGGTGAGAATACGCTTTGAATTCTCGTCCATCGCATCGCCCACAAACGGCTGGCTACCGCCGGGCGGCCAGCGATGCGTGCAATGGACGAGGGAGCAACAGCCTTTTGGCCTTTAGCGAGGCTAACCGAATCATCTGCGTCAACGAGGACGTTCACATCCCCCATTCAATGCCATTTTTTTTCCGAAAGTACGTTGGCCATTAGCAGCTAAGCCGGGGCGATCTTCATTATTGAAATAATGCTGCTTGGTTTAGAGTCCGCCGCCTCGGTAAAAAAGGTCCTAAACCTTGCTCCGGAGGTCGCACGTACTCGCCCGGAACAAACAATGACCCGTGCATTTGATGGTGGCATTGAACACCGGACTTCTTAAGACTCTCGATGACGACGTACTTAAGACTGTACGGGGGTACCTTTAGCTGTTTTTTTTTTTTTTTTGTTGTTTTCTGCAGTTGTTCTTGACAGTCCTTGGTCATGCCAGGTAATAGAAAGGAAGAAACCGACGAGTTTGACTTTTGGTTTGGGCATTTGAAACAGTCGTTACTTGAATAAATAATCTAGAACAGTCAGTAGACTTGGGCTAGTCGGTCCATACTCCATAGGGGAACAGCGCAAAAAACGCGACAAGACAAGAATTCAGACGCACACCAGCGCTGACTGACGACTGAATCACGGCTAGGTCAGCTGGTATACCCCCCTAGGTAAACGGGAATTGCATCACGAGCGCCAATTTCTCCCCTGTTGCTTGGTAGGCCGTGCTTCTGAGATAAAAAAAATGAAGCCTGCTGTTACGCCAACGGTTTCGCTGATGCGCGAGGGGGAGGCGGCCATCCCGCTTATCTGCAATGCGCTCGACGAGTGTGCGATTTTCTCGGCAGACGAAAAAGGAAACTAGCACGAGTTTCGTTTGCTGCCACAGTCTGCATTATTCTAACGGCTGTCATTTTCGGCATGTTCTTTCTATAATGACAATTTCCTCTTGCGTGTGTGGCTCGTGTACTGAATAAATGCCAGCAGCACATCTGTGTTTGCAAGAATTTTACCCTGTTGCGTCATGATACGTGAGCCAGCATGCCATAGCGTGTGGCTATTGCGTTTCGGCAGGAGAATAACAGGCCGTGAAATGTGCTTTATTTTACAATTTTATTAGCAGCATTTGCACAGCAAGAGATACAATACACAAAAGAATATTGCAGACCTGAGTATCTCGCATCTACAGTAGAAACTGCAAATTCTACAGGCGCATATACATGAAGCTTCTTACAATTTCTGAATAACAAAAAGTAATGTTTTTTTTTTTACTTCGCATAAGGCAATCTTACCAAAGCCAATCGTTTGTCGGAGCAATTATGTGTGATTACTCATTAAATATCATTAAGCGAGACCGGCTGAAAGACTGATGCCAGCACATTTCAATATCCTAACACAGACGAAGTGAAGTTATCCGAGCTGGAGGTGTGGTCTGGAAAAAAGTGAAAGTAATATAAGATTTATGCTTACAAGCAACGCAACTGCATGGACGATTTTCACCACTCTTTTCACAATTCATGTACGTCAACTCTTATATTTGATTGTGGGATTGATGGTAAAAATATGGCACAAAGATTTAACAATCCAAATGCCTATTTTAATTGCTACTATATTGCAATAACAGGTTTGATAGTGCTGCTTTCTCAACAGCTGTCAGAGAACACTGATCAGTTTCTTACAGGTAAATTATAATCATCACTAAATTTCTTATTCATTTGTCAATAAGGCACTGACGGATTAGTTTGTTCAACCTATTTGTATACTCCGTGTCTTCCTAGTTCTGCAGAACGCCTATTACTGGAAGACGATCTTCCAAAAGTTGTAAGCCACTGGAAAACAGTCTATGAGCATTTCCTATTCTAGAAGAATTTGTTCTGCGCAGGGGGAGCAATACTTTGCAGGAACAAAGGAGCGCGTGGCTCGCTCAGCGCCGACGCAAGCACCTTCGTACGCATTGCGCGCTAGCGCGACTTGACCCGAAGGTAAATTCGTTCGTTCTGAACAAAAACCGCTCGCCTGCTTAGTTCTCAGTTAACTGCAAACATCGCACATCGCAGATGAATATACGATAAAGAACCGAAAAGCAGGCGTTTTCTTTTTTTTTTTCCTTTTCTTTCGCGACACATTTCGCGGGCCAACGTAAAATGCACCCGGCGCCGTAGCGGGAACGCGAAGGAAACGGCGCTTGCAGTGCTTTCTGCACTAGCGCAGTGTACCTTCAATTGGTCTCCGCACCTTGTGAAGCTCTAGCTGACTTGCAATGTTTAACCAAGAACAGGCAAGTCTCTAACTTAACCCCTTCGTCCGTGCTTCAAGCATTCAAGAATCTTCAGCAAAGTTATCAGTTTATTCCATAAAGCGAACCGCAGTCGCCGAGATATAACGAAAGGCAATTTCCGCCAGCGGTTCAGCTGGCACTCCCTCGTCTCAGAAGCTGCTGTGAATGGGTAACTTCAATGTATTTACACACCACAGAGAAATATACCGCGTACGGAATACCCTTCCTTTCGTCTTACAGCCGTTTCGATAAGGTTAGCGGCTATTCGCTATGGCAACTCCATAAAAAGCGTGCTTACCTTTCATTCTCTTGGAAGCGGAAAAAAGTGCCCCTGCTGTCCCTTGCCACGCTCGTCAACCACAGAGCCGCGCGGAAACGTCTTCTAGCCTTTCTTCTGTTTTTCGTACATCGCTGGAGCCACCGGCCGATGCAGAAACAAAATGTTGCAGCGCACAGTAGAAGGCAAAGGCGTGCACGTGTGCAGAGAGCGGCAGGAGCAGACGAACTGAATGGCAGCCGAAGCGATAACAGCGAAAGCGCCGCCCGTTGGCGCAACATGTGAAGCGACTAAATAAATATATATAGCATGCTAAAAAAAGAAAATAGCCAACAACACATTTTATTTGTACATATAATTGCATGACTTTACGTCATTGCTTTGTGGTTTGAAAAGATAGAGCCACATATGCAAAAGTTACTGAATTTTCCTTTGGCTATCAGTGTCATGGCGATGCTTTATTGCCGATACCAAAACTAGCCAGACTGTCCACCGCCTGACTGAATTCTTTTTTCAGAAAGGAACACCTATATACCAAAAGGAAAAAAAGAGAGAGAATAGAAGGGTAGATCACTGCGCATGGGCAGTCAGCGCTGGTGTGTGTCTCCCTTCGTGTCTTGTTGTCGTGTTTTTTGCGCTGTTCCCTTATCTAGAACAGTCCCGCTTCAGAGCTTGAATACTTGTATAGAATAGCATTTTCCCATTGGGTTCATGTTAAAAAAATTTTAAACATCTACTAGGGTTCCCTTATGCCACGTACACACTAGCGGAAAAACGCGCGAGGCGCGCCGCCGGCGGCAAGACGCGCGCCGCGAAACAGGTTTTTCTTGCCGCGGCAGAGATCGCTCCTGGACCGATTTTTTGCGGTTTGCCGCGTGCCGCGGATGAAGGAGACCAATGAGAGCGGCCCGCTTCCGTGACGTGCGCGCGGGAAACTGGTGAAATGCGGACCCGCCCGACTGCTCGTTTTGTACTCGCGTCCGCTGTTAGCAGGAAACTCGTTTCGCACTATCATCTGCACGCATCAGCTACCTGACCGAGCTGACGGATAGTTCGAGAAGGGGGGAGAGAGTCTAGTCTGTCACGTGATTGCCGCAGCGGCGCGCCGCCGGTTGGTGTGGCCGCCCTGCCGCTGCTGCGTTTTGCCGCCGGCGGCGCGCCGCGCGCGTTTTGCCGCTAGTTTGTACGTGCCATTATGCTACAACTTGAAGCGAAATCCTGAGCGCCGCTAACTCAATGACACGACGAGAACTTTTTATTGCGATAGCAATTATATGGACACTCTAGGCACATTTCCGCCGTCACCATGAGGTTCCTTATCAAGTCCACGGGCGATAAAATCATCGCCGCGTGCCGCACGATGTATGTGCGAGAGAAAGCATGCCACGGTGAGCCGGCAATCGCGGCTCGCGCACACAAGGGCGGGCAGCGGGAACGAAGCAGAGGTATTCCAGTCCCGCACAACGCTTCGCAGGGAGGGTGGGCAGGTGGACGAGCCACGCGCTCCCACCGGGCCAGAAGGCTTCGGGGGGGGGGGGGGGGGGGGACGTTCCGCGCGGCGGTATCTTGAAAGACATCTGTGGCGGGGGCAGAGTGTGCCCTCGTGTTTTCGCGGCTAATATAGCGCTGATGCGAGCGCGGGCACGAAACTTAATTCGCTCGCTGCTGCTGCAGCGCTTACTCACTCCAGCGTTTTGACAGCGAAGTTTCCGCGGTCATCGAGCGAGATGCGTTCATGTTTGGTTGAGTGCGCATGACACCATGCTTGTTAATTTAGTCAGTAAGCCTACGTTTACAAGTTTATACGACGGATGAAACTACTATCCTTACATTGTACAGCGGTCTACTGGTTTGCTATCGCAATCTATGCTTCGCCTGTCGGGCGAAACTGGGACTTTTTTGCTGAGTCAACTTCACTCCGAACCCATATTTCAAAACGTCAATTTTGCAAGTCATCCTTTATTCACCAAACTCGGACCGTGATTCAGCACTTTTTTACTGGGTATCATCACTCTGAAACCACAATCTACACTGATTTTTACAAGTCATCTTGTTTTTTTTTTTTGCAAGTCACCCTATGGTATCAAACTTGAACAGCGACTCCGCACTTTTTTTGCAGAATCACACTCACTTGGACCCTCTAATTTCACACATGTTTTCCGAGCTCCATTACCCCTTGAGTCACTCCTAATTCACACTTGATTCACCCTATCACTGCTTGGTTCACCATCCTTCACTCTGTCATCTCGGTTTTACCTCCATGAAACTTGGCTTGCTTTGTTACTCCAAATTTCCAATTTTAACCACTCTTGATTTACCCTATCACCATTTGATACACCTTCATTCGCTCTTAATTCGCTCTCATTTACTCTTCATTATCTTCGCTCACTATCTCATCAGTACCTTTCGCTTGACTCCTATCACCCAACTAAACCCCTTTATTTCGTCATCAATTCACTCTTAAATAACCTCATTCACCTCTCTGTACACAGATTTTAAAGTGAAGCTTGATATGTTTAGGCGAAATCGTATGTGGCTTGGCGAAATTGCCTATGTACAGAAAATTGTCATCGTCAGCATTGGCTCGAGCGTCGTCGTCTTCCGCAGCTGGCTCGTGCTCGTGTTGGGCACGCGCTCGTGGCACTGCTCCCGCGTTCGTCGTCGTCTACCACAGCTGGCTCCGTTGCCGCTAATCATTCCAGCGTAGAATTTCGCTTCTCTTCAGTCGTCGTAATGGGGACGCCACGTTTACGGGGGTTTGAGCCACTCATTGTCTGACCTAACGGACAGATATAATTTTGAAGCAATTTAATTTCGAAGAATCGCAAGCGCCAATGGCGGGCGAATGCTGCTAACCACGCCGCCGAGCAAACCCGACACATCGAATGGAAGCGACAACGGCGGACTGCGGGCATACCGTCAGTGACGTTATTCTCTCGGTCGAAGTCGAACGTGTGTTTAACCTCATAATTGAGAAATACATTAGTGAACCTCGGGATTAACCCAGTGATAAACACCGGGGCCGCACATTTGAGTTTCGCTGGTTAACCATTTTCACGTAGTGGAAGGGCCTACGAATTTTTTTAGTTGGTAAATTGGTGGCCTTAAAGCCTCAGTGAAGCGCCTGCGGTGAAGAGCCATGCCGCGACGCTGCGTTGCCATTCCGATAATAGACAGGGAATCCACATATCACTGTCATGACTGACTTTATCGTGAAAAGCACTGCAGCGCCCTTGGAGCCTGCTCACCGTATGAACTCCCTCGTGCGAGCGACTCTCTAGAATGTATAGGCTTGTCAGCTTTCGCCTCACTGTGGCCACTCGCGGCAATAGTGCAAAATTTAATCATTCGCTCTATCTCCGTTTTTCATCAGAAATTTCTAGCATGCAAACGGAAAACCGATACTTTAAGAAGGAAAATGTTTGTTATTTTATTTTATTTCTTGCATTTTAACGTATTTGATTGAGGAAAAGTGTAAGTGCAAGAATGCAAGGACACATTCGTTCCACCCCGCATGTGCCCTGTTCGCATTCTAAGTATAATATAGAAAGATAATGCCCGAAAGAGGAAGCACGCCCTTGACGCACCCGAGAAAGGCGTGGCAAGCGGCTCACGGCAAGTGTGCAGATAGATAGCGGGACAGTCGCGGTATTGATAAATTGCGATAATACGTTGATAACAATACGCGGCGCTGGCGAGTTTTGTTGCGCAGTCCTTATAGAGTAACATACGGATTACAAGAGTGGCCACTCGAGCCTAAAACCGGCCGAGCTACGCAGCTTCATGCCACCCGCTAGAGGGCAATACAACACTCCCTGTCTCCAAGGGAGCGCGCGTACTGCTAATCAATTGTAGTAACTTTTCTATAGTGCGCTATACCTCTACTTGTCTATGTGGCTGTAGACGTTATCAACGGAATCAGCCGGCCGTGAGCGGTGGATGATAGGACTAGTATAAAGAATAACGCATCGCTACAAAATATCGGCCATGGTGTGATCAGGCAAGGCGACGCTACAAAAGATGCGCGATAACGTCTGCGTGGTCTTTGCTGGGTTCGCTTTCCAGAACGTGTCTGTCTGCTTGGCTGCTGCTTGGTAAGAAGGTCCTTCATTACTTTGCAAATTGCTTATGTATTTGTCACTTCAGCCGTAAGTTAACATTTGTCGCATTGTGCTGTTCGGCGCAGAGAGCTTTTTGTGTTCTTCACTTCGCGCATGATGCTCGTGGATTGCTTCACATTATCTAAGAAACAGCAATTTGGAATGCTCCGCAGCACGTTTGCGAGAAAATCGTTTCTGGCCGCAAGAAAGTGAGTCGGCACACGCCGGTATACGTAGTCTGAATTTAATGCACGTGTGTTGCAAATGTGTGAAAGAATGCAGTTATGCTTAGGATCGTTATGCGTGGCGTGCGCAGAATGCTTGAAGCCTACGTTACGAGCGCAATTAGAGAGAACTTCTGAATTGAGAAGAATGTAAGCTGTGGCTACGACGTGTTCTGAATAAACACTCCTGCCTCAGTGGCGCATGTATGGCACCGAAGGTTGCTTTTTTTAGCTGCGACAATTGCACGTGACGCTTTTCGCGAAAGGGCGATCTGAAGTGCGTAGGTGAAAACTTGTGCGAAGATGGGAGAGAAGACCTAACCAATACTTTTTTTTCAGGCCATGCCGACCATAGTCAAGTACTACGGGAATTACTGCTGTGTTGCGTTGTGCAGTAACAACGGCAGGACAGGGAGAGAGCGTGGTTGGCAGACAACTGCAGTGAGCAGCCTTCATTCCTTGTTTGCTATGCAGCCCGAAACTACCACTTAATAAGAAAGGTTAGGCTTCAAAGGACGAGCGTTGTTTTCCTCTTTAATGCTAATGCCGTCTTCTGCAGTTTTACTGTTCTGTGGGGTTTTTCATAATATCGCCTGTTTATTTCTTTTGTGAAATTTATTCTCAACATGTGGCAGCTGTATTGGCATGTCTCTCATTGTGCAGTGTATCCATCTTTTTGTGCTTGCGTTCATCGAACGTTCAGAAAAAAAAAGTGTACATGTGCTTACTGAGAATGACTGAAAAATAAGTTTCGTCTCTTCCAACACTTGTCATGTTTATTTAAAGTGCCTGCATAAACACACAGTGGTATCGTGTGCTTGCTGCTCTGGCGGTACAGCTTACACGAAGCTACTCGATGCATGCAAGCAACGCGTTAAAAAAATCAAAATATAGCCATAATGTAGCCTCCGGGACGAGCACTCGCACGGAAGCAATCTTGGAGGCCGTGTACATTTTCTAATCGCCAGAAAATAGCCTTCGAGATTAATTTTTCTGCGGTCCTAATCTCTGAGTCTGCGTAGATTCCACACACCCGCTAGGTGCGCTGCGAACCAAAATCGGCCACAGGGGCCTGTGGAAGTGTCCTCTCTTATCCTTGTATGCTTACTCTATGGCACTGGCGCGTTTCGTTGCGCAGTCTTCTGTGCTTGAAAGGCGGAAGCACTATGCGGCGCAGTGTGGGGTCATGTTAACAGCGAAGCAGTTTAATACCCCTGACACACGAGCAAAAGTAGAGTACTTTGCAGGAAAACCCGTTTTGTTAGTCCGAAGGACCCTTTGCAGAAAGGTGTTGCGCCGTTGACACACGGCATCGCACTAACATCTTTAGGTGGTTCCCAGATTAACGCGGAAAAAAAAGCGTTGTTTGTTAAAGAAGCAAGAGAGAAAACATTTACAAAATTCTGCGCATGTTGATTACATTTAGTGATTGTAGAAGCTAAAACATTTTTTCCCAGTTTTGATGATAATGCGCATATTTGAAATTCAACATGGCGGCGCTAGCGACGTGGTGCGAGCGTTTCAGAGTATAGCTAGGGTAAATCTACACTGTTCGACAAATCGCATTACCACTAAAAATTAATACATTTTCCAAGGTGAAAAGATAATTGCGGGGCACCGTAGTTATGTAGCAGATTTTTGTCTATTGATGAGTTGTGCACGCTGTATGCGAGAGTACACCTTTCCGCTTGAAAAATAGATGCCCGATCTTCTTTCCCGCAAAGGAACTCTGGGAAGGAGATACTCCTTTGTAGTGTGTCACTGCACTTGAACGCCTTTCCGGTACATCTCCCCTTACCTAAGGGCCTTTGGGGTGCCCGTGTGTCAGGGGTATAACACCCCTGACACAGAAATCGCCGCCGTCATGCGCAGCGGTGCAGACTCATAGAAACGCGCCACCGAATCGGGATAAACTCGGCTTAATCTTAGGCTTGTGCTAATCTTTTTTCCGCTGGGGCTGTACCATGACCGAATACGTATCTTTAAATAATAGTTTAGTGCCAGCCAAGAGACTAGCAGTACAGGTTTTGGGCATATAAGGCAATCCTCCGAAGGGTCTGAGAGGCTCCCTTCGGAGAATTGAGGAAGCACTCAGTAGTGGACGTGCTCGAGACCCACTACCGTCTTTTTTTTTCAGTTGAGAGCAATGTGGTTCCCTTCTGCAGTGTAACTATTGTATTACACAGTTCATTTGAAGGAACGTAATTTACTCCGCTGAGTGTAGACGCAGCGCGCTACGCCGACGTACAGGCCTTCGCTGTGGTTAGCGTAGACCATGCAAGTCAAGTAGCGAACGCAATCTTAATTCGGACGACGTCCTCGGAGATCACAGAGCAGGCTGCAGTAGCGATGGCCTTATTGGATGACAAGAGGACATCAATCTACAGTGACTCTAGATCAGCCATTCGGGCATTTGCCAATGGAACCATATCCGAGCTGGCCCTAGGAATACTAGGAACCAATCAGATTAAGCCACACACATAGATCTGGTTTCCAGCCCACGTAGGACAGATCGAGGGTGCCCCGCCCAACCTCAATGAGCCGGCACACAACGCTGCGTGAGGGATTATCAACCGCGTAGCTACGAGTACCGGGCAGCGTGACGTTGGGGGTACTGACAATAGGGACTTTCCTTCCTCGTACAACGAAATTACTAAGCACTTTTACTTGGCTCGGGGGATCGACCCCTCCCACATTGTAAACTCAACAGACCTCAGGCTCACTAAGGCTTCTACAGATGGGGGCATACTCAAACCCCCTACTTCTTCACAATATGTACCCCAAAATTCCGACAACAAATGCACGTGCACTATGCAATGACTTAGCGAACTTACCTCACATTCTCTGGCGGTGTCCCGCGTTACGCGGCGATGAAAGCAACACTTCACGTTGGGACGCGGTTCTACAGAGCCCCAACCTCGAAGAACAGTTATGGGCTGTCCAACGGGCCCGCGACGCAGCGGAGAGGCTCGGCCTCTCTGTCCCCACGTGGGAGCGGCCCGCTGCGCGCTAGCGCGCGCCTCAAAGGACCTTAATAAAGTTTTTCATCCATCCATCCATCTGAGAGGCTCTTCATGAATGTTTAGGAGGATATGAGAATCATGGATAACGTAGTATTAGTGCTGTTCTTAAATAATGTCGCAGCTTCGCCTGAAGATGCAAGCATCGATTGCAATAGCGAATTAGTGCACAACTATACAAACTATGAATAGTAGTTTTATCGGCCGTATAAACTTGTAAACATTCGCTTACTAACTAAATAAAAAAGCACAGTGTCACAATTCCACAGGTAAACATGAACACACCTCCCTCGAAGAGCGCGGAAATTCGCTGTCGAAACTCTGGAGTGAGGAGGCGCGGCAGCGAGCGAAGTGAACATCGTGCTGTCTCTCCCTTTAACGCGAACTAAACGTCAAAAGCACAGTGAATATGAAGCTACAGGCACTAGTTGCACTTTGTCCACACCGCAGATTGCTTTGAAGGTGTGGACCGCGTGGACGCGCACTGTTTCCACGTCGCTGATCGCTTTGAAGATGCCCGCGCGAGTGCCCACTTGTTCCTCCTCGCAGATCGCTTTCAAGATAGAGCGCCCACGCGGCCACGCCGTAAGCAGCCGCCACTGGAATAAGATGCCACACTCCCTCGCCCCCCCCCCCCCCCCCCGTGACTGGCACGTGACAAAAGCCCGCCTTTCTACCTCGCGCACGCGAGATTGAGCCGCGATCGTTGGCTGACCCTCCCAAGCTTTCTTTTTCTGAATCGAAAAGTTTTTTTTTTCTTTTCAGTATGAAAAGATGAGCAGTTTAATAGGTCTTGCCTCCTGCAGTCAACACCATGAGTTGCAGACATCATCGGTCATGAAGCAGCATAACATCCGTTCGAAGAGCCTTCACTACTAAAAAAAGGTCACAAGAAAAAAATCCGGCCGATCCCATGGCCTGTGGCAACCGATGTTATGCGAAGCAGTGTGCGGGGAGCCTACCAAGTTAACGAAATGACCATGAGAGCGCCAAGACGTAGGCGGCTTTTTCATGACCTACATGATCGTGTCAACACGCATGTCATGACAATCATGTCATGAGTCCTCAGGAGTCCCTTTAGCAACCCCTAGGAGATCTTAAGGTGAAAGCCTTAGCCATGCTCATGACTATGGCTTCTACCACCATCTTTTAGTGTTTGCTTCACTTAGTACCCGTTACAGCTCAGGCCGACCTCTCTGCCTTTCTGTAAATAAATTTCTCTCTCTCTCTCTCACTTAGTACCCACGTGCGAACCCATTTCAGTGTTCTTGAGGGTTAAATTTTCTTCGCTTGGCGTCGTATTCAGACGAATACATAACCCAACCTGCACCACCTACACAGAATACACCCCACGAGGTTCATTCACGAGGCCCCACCGCGCGCCCGCACAACATCGCGGAACAGCACAGCGCCGGAGAAAGACGATCCGTTCAAGGTGGATACACACGCGAGGGCAAAATCCCGCCTGCTCTGCGGGCCAAACAGGCACGTCATCACTTGAATCTGGCAAAGCTGAGTTAGGTCGCATTCCCACAGCCGGAACTCAGTTTGTGGAATCCACGTGCTTACTCTCGACTCCAACGCTTATTAGCAGCTGCACTTTGCATATCGGCGTGCTCTATATTCCATAGCGCTGTGAATCCCTCAACGAGAGCCAAAAAAGTGACGGTTGCCTCGTCACTTAGCGTTTTCTGGTGCACCTCACTCATGTTGAGGTCACGCAGGCTGCGCGGTCTGAGTAAATAGAAATGCGCGCGCAAGCATGACTCGCCTTTCTCGCGGCACCACAGCAAAAGCACGTGTTTTCATTGCTGCGCAACCACAACACACGCGGCTTCAAGCCGACAACACGCCATCGTAGCCACGCCAATCCGTCCAATGTTGACAGATATGACGCTGACTACGCTAAATTGACGTCAGACGACCGCCAAACAGACGGATGGAAATACCGACGAGCATTTTCAATCCGGACCTCGAGCGGAGGAGCCTGGACTAGGCGAGGGCGGCACGTTTTGATGACGCGCGCGTCACGTGATACGCCATCCGCTGCAAAAATTCCTCCTCCGTCCGGTCGTGTGAATAGACGAGAAAACGATCGCCTGAAGGCGCTGCTGCGCTAAAATCCCTTGATCTTGAAAGTAGCGACACTCTCCTCCGTGCGCGCGCTTTCCTCCTCAATTATCCTCGCCCGCCGGCTGCGTGCGCTGCGCACGGCACGCTATTGCGCCTGGGCTCCCGCGGACAGGCCGCAGAATTCGATGGAGGCGCATTATTTTGGACCAGTTTCGCGCCCCAGTGGCGTAGAACATTTTGAAAAATGATGATAACAGCATGGAGAATCCTGAAGGCAACGTTTATGAGGAGGTTGGTTTCATCTTAAAGCCGTATGAATGACACACACTGATGTAAAAGGAGCTTTGAGGCGAGTTCTATACTCCAGTTATTTTTTCTGCCACATGATGCGCTGCTTTACTTTGTGCATCTGATCTAGTATTGCTTGTGGCAGATCGCTCTATGTTTGGCAGTTTTTTCTTGTATGTGCGCCCATGTGCACCGCAGGTTTTATATTCAGTGTGCCTTCTTATAATGAATTACTGGCGAGAGCATCGTCCGTCCATGTGTTTGTCTCAATGTCAAAGTAGCTTTTGCGCTGTGGTTTCTGCATTGAATAGGACGGTTGCGCAATTTGAGTGCGATGAAGCGGTGCCGGCAGCCACTCATCACCCACAATAACAGAATCTGAGGAAAGGTATTTACAGATTACAAATCTTGCCGGCGGCTCTGTCTGTTGTCCCGCGTCCCACACTCACACAGCGCATGCGCGTCCCCTCCCCCTCTCTCTCCTCTCCTACGCTCCCCCTTTCTCTCCTCTAGGAATCCTGTACGGAGGTGCTTTAGGCGTCGGTGTCAATGAAGCTTAAAAAATACTCGGTATACTTATGGGAGAAGGCATTCTATATTTTTAGGCAAAAGAAACGCCTCTGGAAAAGGTATTTTGATAGCTCACACCAACATACCGTTAAATTATGTAGTAGGATAGTTAAAATTGTGATTTTTATTAGACATCAGAAAAACATTTATCACACAAAAAACAAAAAGAATGGTCAGTAAGATGCTTTATTTTCGTGCACGCGCAAAAAACGTTATTTGACAAGATACAGATAACATAGAGGAGTATCATATAATACTCAGAATGAGAAACAATGCTAGTGTACAAATATGCCATGCAGTACGGATGGCAGCTGAGAAAAAGACATGCTCAAGAAAACACAACAGTAGTAACATTACGCCATGGCACAAACCTGCACCGTTTAATACATGATAAAGCAGTATCAGTGCGGCCGAAAGTTGACGGGCAATTGGTTCTTGCGCTAAGAGCTTGTCCTTTCCAAAAAACGGCTCTGTTGCGATCAAAACGACACTCCAGGTGTAAGAGATAGCACGTTTTCTTTTGAGCCAAGCCACTATTTGCAAAGAATATGCCATGCGCGGATGCTCAGGAGATTCGTTTCATCGGCTAAAAGACTCGAATGCGAGTCTTGTAAAATCTACTGTAATTCACCTCAATCCACACTAATCAACCTTCACGCACTTTATTCGACCTTAACCCCCTCTAACCCTCCTTAATACACCTTGATAAACCTTAATCCACTTCAATGCACCCTAATCATCCTTAATCCACCCTAATCCTCCTTAATACACTTAATACACTTTAATACACTTTAATCGACCTTAATCCATCTTAATCTTCCTTCATACATGTTAATCGACGTTAATCCACCCTAATCCTCCTTATTATATTTTTATCCACCCTAAACCACCCTAATCCAGCTTAATCCTCCTTAATCAACCCTAGCCCTCCTTATTTAATTTTAATCCACCTTAATCAACTTTAAACACCTTAATACAATCGTTAATCAGTCATGAATTTACTTTGCTAATCATTAATAATTTATTATACACGGCTGGACATGATTTGACTCGCTTCTGGCCTTCATTACGTCACGTTACTTTCTGTACCTCAAACGCTCACTTTGAAACATATCCAACTAAGGGTACAGTGTACTAGAAGGGGGCAGTGGGCTTACTCAGCCGCTCCTCTGACGCAGTCGGCGTCGCATCCAAGAGGTGGCGCCACTGGCAACTTCAATGGAAGCTTTGCTTGCAGAAGCTTTGATTTCCCTTGCGTTTCTGACGGTTTCAGTTCGAAGCAGTTCACACTCTTATTTGTTTTTAATTCTGACATACTTGAGAGTCTTTACATATCTTTAGCAAGCACTATATTTGTTTAGGCCACATGATATTTGCCATAATAGTACCTTGTGGAAAAGGAAGACGGCAACTCTTGGTCAATTTGCTACCTATCCTAACTCTTATACCTTTTATGCAAAGAGGTCGTCGCTGACGGATTTTGCTTATGTGGAAGGGGCCTTCGAATTTTCCGAATTATCGGGCAATCGTAAAAAAAATTTAAAGAAAATTTTGAATGAAAGGGACGGTGACCAAATATACGGTTTCATGCCGTGTCGACGAAATGTAAAATTTTGTCAGACAGAAAACAGTGCGCACATACTACCCAGCTGGGTTAAAATAAAAAATAAAAAAAAACATCAGGCATGCTAACCAGGTTTGTACCCTTGCTTAGCCACAATGAATTTGTATATAAGCCTTAAATATTTTATTGTTCCACTTTAGTTGTTCCATGCTTTACAGTAGCCTTCTGCGTTTATTATTAACCATCATTACGCTGGCACACATTTATTAAATCAAATCAGGTTGATTTTTTCCATAAAGAAATGGAGGGAGGCCTGAACAAAAAGTGAAAACTAGTTCACTTGACAATTAGGCTCAGGCCTATGCTTATGTACAGCTATATAAGGGTAAGCAAAATGAAGATAACAGGGCTGTTGCTGACACAAAGCTTTTATTTGCAAGTACAGCAAGCCATTGTTTCATGCATTTCAACTCATAAGCAACGGTTCAACTTCAGCTGCTTGGCCCTCTGCCGCTTTCCTGCCTTGTCACAGTTAATTCCTTTCACATAAAAATGCAGACGTGTGACAATGTAAAAACGAATTATTTTAGCTGTGAGGCTAAGAGCGTGCACATTGCAGCCAACTTCGAGGGGAAGCTTACTCTTAACAACTGCCAGCATGTCCATAACGCTGTCAGAGTGTGGCTCACTCTGACAGAAGCATTCTGTGAAAAGATCCTCTAGCTTTTTCACGAAGCCATACAGCTGACTGAAGGGATAAAGGAGGCCTCCTCGGTCACATGAAGTTTGTTAGCCGGGCATGAAAACTTTCGCCTGGTGGCGTCATAGTGAGCAGCTTTATGCATTCTTGGCATTTTGTGCTGGAATTGACAATACACTCCCGCGCAACATAGCCCGCAATGTGGTAAGTGAGCCTCGAGTCGCTTCTGGCCACGTGCTGGTTATGGTCGTTCGAAACCCGCAGGCCTTTGCAATGCTGCGGTACCACGTTTTGTGTGGCCTCTGTGGCATAGCGCTAGCAGCAGTTTGACTGCACTCATTTCGGTCACATGACGCTTCGAGATAGTCAACTTCCAGTAAGGAGGCCAGTGTACCTTCCTCGCAGTTTCCTTCGCTAACTGACCTAACTAGACCATAAAAAGAAAAACAATTTACGGTGATCAGGAACTGCGTTCGAGTTGAGCAAAAAACGTGGCTCGAAATGGAGCTCGCATACTGCGCTCGTGTCGTCCAGGGGCTTGTCAGCTCTTTGGAGTTTTTTTCCCACTCTTTCCGCCTATTTTTATCCTTCGAGACGCCAAACAAGGACAACTTCGGCCCATCCTTCACGTAAACATAGCCTGTTTGGCACCCAGGCGCGTAACAGTGATTTTGTCGATGCCGCGGCATGGCTCAGTTACTGCAAGGCATACTAATCTCTTGCAGGCTATGTGCGAAAAAAACACTGAATGAAAAGAAAGAAAACCTACGCGACGACGTCCACAAAAAAAAAGACAACGCAGCTCAGCAACTCCAACGAATATGATCGGGCACTGGGCAGCTGCGCCGTCGCACCCACGTTCCATGGATGGATGGATGGATGGATGGATGGATGGATGAGGCTGAACCCTTTAAACCGGGCGGTGGCATACGCCACCTAGCCATGACTATTAACCTATTTTGTACTTTGTGGTGGGTGAAATTTCACCCCTGCCTTGATTTTATCCACCAATCAGATAACCTCTGTTTGGTTATTTCTACCCGCTTAATGTCTATTTTGCCTTCACTGTCCCTAAACCCCAATGCTTTGAAAAAATCAGCCCCGTTGCCTTGCACTGTAGGGTTAAGCCCTTTACAGAAAAGTATGAGGTGTTCAGCCGTTTCCTCTTCTTCTCCACACGCACAGCACAACGTGTTTATACCTTGGTACTTGACTCGGTACATCTTAGTCCGCAATACTCCCGTCCTGGCTTCAAACAACAACATTGAAACTGACGCCGGCGCCGCCGCTCGGGCTATCGGAGAAGCTCATATCTGCGACATTCGTGGAGCCGCCGCATCGCATAGTCTCCGCCGGAGAGTAAGCCCACTGCCCCCTTCTAGTACACTGTACTAAGGGTCTCGCCTTAAAATGGGGACTAGCTGGCGCTCATCACCTGCAATACCACGGGTATACTTGCCAGTATTTATTTTCTTTGGGGGGGGTGGGGGGCTGCATTCATTGTATTTAAGTGACTGACACACACATCGAAGTAAGCTGTAAATAGCTCCTCTACAAGCTGCTATTTCGATTTTCAGTAAAACAGGCAACGGATCCTAACAACCACGAAAAGTGCGATCGAGAGGCTGTATCTTCGGGTATATTTGTTCAGTGGAAAGCAGAATCTATAGTGCTGCATTTCCGATTGAATAAGAGTTGACGACGTGCGAGGTGATGGAGTCCCAGCAGAATATTCAGCATTCTGAGGAGAACCCCATTTTTATGCAACGTACAAATTGCCGCAGCAAAAACGCTAATCAGCAGGCCGGAAGAATTGAAAAAATGCAGCATTAGGGGATGCTTTGATACGTGCAATAAGAAAGGCGCCTTACCTCGCAAACAACACTGTTCCTTGTCGGAACAAAGTTCTCCCGGCCAATGTTGTGCAGCCACTGCTTCTTGGCAAGTCATCACGCTTTCTTTGCGGTATCGTAAAAACTGCATAGCCATCATCACGCTTCTTGCTGCAGTTATATGCGCAGCAGTACGGCATAGCCCAGCACACAGTGCACGAAACAGCGTGCAATGTTAGCGTGCGACGTTCTCTATACGCCGAGCCAGCCGAGCTGAGGCGCAAAATGGCGCGAACGAAAAAGCAAAACACAAGCAAAACGCAAGCTCCGCTCGTTTCCAAGGGCAACGGCAGGGAGACCAATCATCGTGCAGGAAAACGGGCGCAAGACCGTCTGCCGCGGAGGGGACTCGCGAGGGGCGAGGAGGTCGCGCGCTGGCGGCAGAGTACAAAGAGTGGCGGTACTTTCCTACATCAAGGGACTTTATGCTGCGCTAGGGTGCCTCGATGCCAGCGCCGCCGTTCAGGGTGGTGCCAACCTTTGACCGCCCCCGCGCCGCCGCTTTCTCGCTGCGACGCCATATTGTGTCACAGCGAGCCGTTGCGATTGCTTGGTGCCGGTGCTGAGTTCGAGGCACAGTGCGCGCGGATGCTTCGCGGACGCTTCTACTTGCTAGACAGTGTTCAGCCGCATGACTGACAAGCTATCAAGTGCATCGTGTCGACATGACGGGCTGTTGTGTTCCCAAGTGCGCCGGATCGACGCGTAAAGGACTGCGTTGTTTTCGCTTCCCCCGGGACCCAGAGCGACGGAAGAGATGGGAAGCCCAAGTAAAGCGCGATCACTGGAAGGCAATGGATAACTCCTGCATTTGCGAGGTAAGTGTCAAGAATGTTTAGACTACCGCACCGTGTTTTTCATTTAAATAAGAAAGTATTCTCTGATCCTCGCTCACGAACTAAGTAAGCACTGCACCGATGCTGTCTGAGTAGCGTATGGTTTGCGAGCGCGCGTCGCATAGGCTTTTTTCGTTTTGATGGGCGCCGTCTGTACCCTTATTTTAAGGACTGACGAAGATGCTTAGCCGCGAAATAGTCTTACATTAGCTACGAATCGTCACGTAAGCCACCTATTTTCCTTTTTCACGGGAAGCACACATCGTGTGTGTCTCTTGTTTCTTTTTTTTCTTTTTTCGGTACTGGTTATTTGGGACTAAAGAACGCAGTGCTTCGTCTGGGGAGAGCGGCTGTTTTGTACGTGGTAAGCGAAACATTGTGATTTTCTCTGATTTCTCAGGAGATATCTTGCGGACCTCAGGGTGTTACGTTACATAGCTGATTTTTTAGACTTCTACATATTTGTAGCGTGGTGATCGTAAGCCGATGGTCATTCGTGCTCATTCCCGATCGTAGTGGGTACTGTGACGGTCTTTAAATGCCTGTGCACGGTATGCCCAGGTGTAGTAGAGTTAAGGGGCATCATGGGACCAAAATGTTTCGGCGCTTTCTGGCATGGTGTCTGTTGTAGCCTGTGCATTTCTTCGAAACGTGTGAAGCGAGGTAATACAGCATTGCTTCTGCTAAAATTTATTTTTAAGCACTGTAATGGGTTCTCTGTATTTACAAGGCAACTTTTCATATCAATAATCACTTTTGTTGTTTTACCTGTACTTAGAAACACTTTGAAGAGGACCAGTACGAGGGAAATCGACAGGATGGGCGCCGTCTGTTAAAGTCAACAGCCCTACATCATCATGGACTATATTTTCGAAGTGAAAAACATTGCTAATCTGTATTTGACTGTCTTAGTTTCATTTACGGTTTTTGTACGTGATATGTATGCAGTGTTGTTTATTTTTTCAATGTAGTTATCAGTGTTCTAATGGTTATTTATGAAATGTTCTGTACTCGCCATCGATGTGTTTGGATGCGACGTATTCGATGGTAGCTGATGTATGTATTCTGGCTGGATATCTGGCTGGATATCTTCATTAATATTACCCGCGGTTGCGTTTTCTTGTTTGCATTCTTGTTTTCGATTTATATTGTGTGTAATAAGGTTGATGTACTCATTTGAACCCCCCCCCCCATGTAATGAATAAATAAAAAAACTCTCTCTATCCCGAATTGTGTGTCGAGCCTACCTTGCGAATTAATTTTTTATCTCGTCTTTCAACATAACCTTCAGGTGCCACACAGTACATATAATTTTTCATGTACATATCTCTTTCATGATTGATTGTACTAGACATTATAAGTAAATGTATTTTGTGCATCGTTTGATTTATTGTGTGTACTACGCAAGATTGACACAGACAAGTTACGTTACATTTTTCTCTACAGCACTAACTAAACCTTATTTTCACATCGCAGTTATTTTTACACCAGCTTAATCCTGTCAGCACACAGTTTTGTGGGCAAAAAAAGCAAAAATTGCGCGTAGATATCGTCAAATAATTGCAACGAACGCGAAGAGCACGCGCAACGCAAGGGAAACTAACCGCCGTGCGCGAGTGGCTGGCTACGGTAAAGGAGGCGTGACGTGTAAACCAAAATACAACAGCGAAAAAGAAAAACTTCCACGCACAGGGGGTCGCAAACCTTATATACCAAGCATCGAAGCGCAAAAAAATAGTGCGTATTTTAAACATACACACGGCATATTAAATGTGATTGAATTAGGCAACTTGGGGCATGTTCCCGGCGCCATACATTTACGTCTTCGACCTTCGACGAGTTAACGGCTATTGGTTATAAAGATATGCAGATGGGACACCGATAAAAAAATCCTCATCAAGGCAAAGCACTTGGAAGCGCGCCGCGAGTAACACTTTATGAACGCAAGCGTAGCTCAGTCTCAGCTCGTGTGACACAATATGGCGGCGCCAGCGGGGTTGTCTCCACCCTGGACGGCGGCGCTGGGCATCGAGGCACCCTATGCTGCGCCTCCTGACAGCGCCCCCAATGTGGAAATTTCAAGCAGCGCGGTCGCTCCGCGCTGCAGTCTCCGCTTTGTTTACATTGCTTCGCCCGCGCTTTCCTTCGCTGCTCGTGTTCACGGCGCTCCGTTTTCGACGGCGGCAGATCGCCTGCTTGCTGAACAGCGATGCAAAGACTGCAGTGCGGTTTCAAGACGGTTGCCGACGCCAACAGTTTTTTTTTTTTCGTGGCGGCAACCTCAAGAAAGGGGAGCGTCTGCTTCCACACGTGTGTGGTGTTGAAAAATTGTGGGCGGTGATGTGACAGTGAAAGCCAAGTGCGTGTCGGAGGTGTCCAACAAGATTGTATACGACATCGAGTTAGAGGTACACACCGAGTTCAGTCATTTAGTCACTTTTATTTCTCTATGGTGCAGTCACAAAGCGGTCATGCATGCTTGCAGAGATGTGCAGAGACGGTGACGATTGCGGTTGGTTTCGTTGGTCGCTGGGCGCGCACACACGGCTGCTCTCAATTTGGCTCCCAGGGAGTGGCATCAGCACTGTCGGAACAGAAAGAACACATGCATTAGGCATCAATAAGTCAATAAAATTAATTAACGATGTAAGTACTACATATGTGCATAATGCCTTATATCATGTTGTATAAATATGTTATGTATATCATGCCTTATTCAATGCTAGAGTGATGGCAACTCATTGTATTATTGAACAAGGTATCTTTTCACTGGTCACGAGAAATCACTCGTACAAACTGCTCCGCGAAATGAACCCAGGTCACGGTAACCAGCGATTACCTTGGGACCAGCAGCACGAGCGCAAGAATTAGCTATACATGCCTCATCAAAGCAAATCTAGTTTCTCGTCGGGCGAATGCCCCGCCGCAGCAAAAGTAAGCTCACACCGATGGCCGGCTACTACACGAAACGAAGATTGTTGGCGAGAAGAGTGAAGCAGGAAGAATGTGCAAGGTGGCAATTACTTTAAAACATGCTCTGATATTGTGAACCCAGAAAGCATGGCCAAGCAACAAACATAACGCGCGCGTCTCGGGCAGCTGCTTTGCGATCTGCCGCTTATAATTACCGACGCATGCGATGACCGCAGCTTGCATTAAATACGGATTGCCACCACACAAAAGACAAGTAACGTGCGGCCCCATTTGTTGCTTGTACAACTAGGAATTTGCAGCGTTTGGAAAAAGGATATAATTATCTTGAGCCAGTCTTTGCCGATCGCGAGTGAACGAACAGTACAATCAATTCAATTCGTAGGTTTTACGTGCCAAAAGCACAATATCATTATGAGGCACGCTGTAATGGAGGGTCTCAGGAATAAATTTGACCAACGGGGTTCTTTAACGTGCACAAAAATCAAAGTACATGGCAAGAACTGTATTCTTGCATTTCGCCCCCATCGAAAT
This sequence comes from Dermacentor silvarum, assembly GCF_013339745.2. Lineage (NCBI taxonomy): Eukaryota > Metazoa > Arthropoda > Arachnida > Ixodida > Ixodidae > Dermacentor > Dermacentor silvarum. Next base: position 109,653,230 of record NC_051160.1, on the reverse strand, counting down.
GCGGCCGCCGTGGCCGGGAAGAAGCTCGCGTCGTCGAGCTTAGCGCTACACGTATGCATTTACTGCTAAGCTAACACGGCGGTTTTCACTGCACGATTCAACTACGCGACACGTCTAAACAAACGGCCATGCGCTAAATACAGGCACATTAATTGCGTTTTTATCGAGCGGCCGTGATATTGCACGCGAATGCGAAAGTACGTGACTTACTTGACTCGGCGCACTGCAGTTATCCACGCTTGTCGTCTGTCCTCCTCGTACCACCTCTCCGGAATTCTGTAGAACTTCATGGGCGGCTTTCGACTTTTCGAGGCTCTTGTGGCAATCAACAACACAGCAGTATTGCGTGCCACCTTTCCTGGTTGATGAGGTCGCGCTCGCCGTCACGAAAACAACGCACGCGGTCGCTCGCGCCGTAGAGAACACGGGCGCGCGCTGGCCCGGCGGCGACCTTCGACACTTCCATCCTTCCGCCAGGGGAGTGGGCGGCGCTGGTGCCGCGCGGGCAAACTTTAGGGTGCCTCGTCTATGCACCTTCAGCGGGCAGGCCCGGGCAGGCGGCGGGCGCCCCAAGGCCACCCAAGTAGAGTGTACTAGACATTGACAATGGTCGAGTGGGCCGAACGGCGCTCTGCCGCTGAGGCGCCGCGTGTGGAAAAATAGTGCGAGGGCGCTGCGAGCGAGCTGGATTGGGGCGGAGACGCGCTCCGCGGCATATTCAACGTACTTTCGCTGCGGGCGCCGAGGCCGATTGCGCATAGTACGCTCTTAAAATAGTGATTTATTTCAACTGCAAATTTATGTTTACACCGTTTTGCCAAACATGTATATTTGAGGCATAGATTGTACAACGCGACGTCTTCAATTTTGCTGTCGTTGTCAAGCGCGTCGTTTGCTAGCGAGCGCGCATTCGCTACGCGGACGCTGGCGGGCGCCCAGTTTTGTAGCGTTAGCTACACTGGCCTAGCCAAGCCCGTTTCGCGCGGCACATCAAGAGCCGTGCTGCGCATGCGCAAGGATCAGTGATGTCACACGGCTTGCGCAACGGAGCCACCGGAGCCGGCACCTCTCGCGCACTCCGCCGCCGGTCTGCGCATTCCAGAGGAGTGACGTCGTAGCCGTGGTAGACGCACTGGCGCCGGCGCGCGCTCGCCGTCTGAACTGCGCTGGAGCCGCTGCGCTTCTGACTGGCGTTTGCCAGTGTGGTATAGCCATGGAGAAGGAGAGCGCAAATGCTGCTCAACAGCGCAGAAGAACGGAGAAGCTTGACTCATCGGATCCCGAAGTAGTTGCCTGGCAATTAGCGGTTAAGCGTAGGAGACAACCAGGAAAGCTAAGAATAATCAGCTGAACCTTTGCTAACGCTACGTATATCCTGGCATAGCCGAACTAAGCCACTGCAACTTTTTTTTTTTCTCGCAGAACCTCTGTGCAGTACATTTTTTTAATGGTTTAGTTGCTTCGGTGCGCCCATGAGTCTTGGCGGCCGGTGCCAAATATAGTTTTAGCCAGGTGAACTGCTGTTTTTACCACTGTCCTTTAAAGGAACTGGTATCTCTGCAACATGAAGCTACGCAAGAAAATTTTATTACTGATATCATGTCATTTTACGCGCGCTTCTTGTTGGTGGATATTGATCAGGGACAATGATCGAAGAAAACAATATTAGAGTGAAATAAACTAGGTTTATTATCTGCGTGGCGCGATGAATGACCATTGTATTTCTAGGTAATTAAATCAAAGGGTACATAGACATATGTATTTACGATATATATATATAGGTAAGGCAAAAAATAACAAATATTCTAAATGCAGTAATGGAAAAAGTGAGAACTTCCGACCGGAATAAGCGCACGTGTTTGCAGTAACAAACACACTTCTAAGTGAATACTGGAAATAAAACTCTCAGTCGCAGCAATAATCAGAGCAGGCAAAACAATCATATATATATATATATATATATATATATATATGTGTGTGTGTGTGTGTGTGTGTGTGTGTGTGTGTGTGTGTGTGTGTGTGTGTGTGTGTGTGTGTGTGTGTGTGTGTGTGTGTGTGTGTGTGTGTGTGCGTGCGTGCGTGCGTGCGTGCGTGCGTGCAAGTAATATTGATATACTGTACGACGCCGAATAATCATTTCCGTTCGAATGTAACGCATGACCACACTATTGAAATCTCAAAGGTGAGTGACTGCATGCAAGTGAGGACTGTTATTACAAATGATTTTGCTGCCGGAGAGTCGTGGCTGTTGCGCAAAGGCGCAGTTTCTGAGAGAATTAACAGACGGGTGTTAATAAGTCCTGCTTAACAAGTTCCTAGCTCTCATTCAATATAAACGCCGCGTTTTGGGGCAGCCTGTAAATCTGATAACTTGATTCAGACAAGGAAAACTTTGACAGTCTCACCATGTTTGCAACCCATTAAAACTGGGTGCCCCATTGTGGTACGCACTTCAACTAACGCATCAGATCTGCACATGTCTCTGCGTGTATGTGAGACATACCGTTCCTTTAATTCTTTCATTATGGTCGTTATGATAGTGCACCGGATAACTGAACCCAGCCGTTTATAATATACAAGCTGCAGAGTTGAGCGGTCATACATTTGGGAAAGGCATTACATATATGCATGAAATATAGGATAAGCGTAACATATTTTTCTCGGAAATCAGACTCAAGAATAATCTATGTTGTTTACACCCCAAGAATTAAGCCGAAGAACGCAGCCAGCTGCTTTTTTTTTTAATATAAACGAATACTTCGGTTTTACGTGGCAAAACCACGATATGTTATGAGGCACCCGGTTTAGTCTTCGCCACCTTAGGTTCGTTAACGCGCACCTAAATAGAAGTACACGAGTCTTTTTCCATTTCGTTCCCATCGATTTCCGCGACCTAGATTGAACCCGCGAGCTCCAGTTTAGCAGCGCAAAGCCGTATATCCACGATATAGGCACTAATTAGGCTACCGCGCAGGCTGTCTTTCTTTTTTTTTTTTCTTTTTTGAAGTATCGACTGGAAAAAAAATTCCACGTACGGCTTACGCCCAAAGATTAGCGCATAGAATGGCTAAGTATAAAACCGTTTTCGGCGCTCGAGGTCCGACTGCAATAAATAACCCCGTACCAATTACTCCGCATTCTGTTACGCGAGAAAGGCGGAAACTTTAATGGAATGTTGCACTGTATTTTACTCTTACTTTTTAAATCTATATCAATGCGTCCCGTAAACCTAAGTACAAGGCGCCGCATGGGGCAGATATGCTTTACTTGTTTGAAGTGGCCAGCAGCAAGGTTGTTGCTTCGTCTGCGTTTCGCAAGACCTACTGATAGAAAACTAGAAAACTATATGCGTAACAATACACACGAGAGATACATGCTGCTTGAAGAACTAGAGAAGTATTTTTTCTCCAATGGGAACCGTACAATAACATAGTAGAATGAAAGCCGACACTGCGGCCGCAATGCACGCGCAATCACCGAGCGGCATTAGAAAATAATAAAAGATAAATAAATGAGAGAAAGAAAAGAAATTTATTCTTAAGGCATAAATACGTGTCATATGCAATTATGAACCCCATTTTATTTGTCTGAACGCAAATACCAGAGCGCAAAGTTGTACGAATGACCCTGCCGAGCAGTATCGCCAGCAGTTTCCAACGGCGCGACCTTGATGCGGCCCAATCCACTTCGACCGCAGCGCCGCCCCAGTATTTTTCCACGTCGGGCGCCTCACTGCAAAGCATGCGCCGCCCCAGCCGCTCGTCCCACTCGATAGGGTTGCCAGATTGGCTATTAATAGCCAAATTGGGCTACTTTTTAAGCGGCTTGGCGTCGAAAATTTCGAGTTGGCGACATGGCTATATTTGGGCTATTTTTGCATTAAGGACGTCAGCACTGACAAAATTTGGAAACGCCGGTTTATGAAACCCCAAAGCTCATTGCTGCGAAAAAGTTATGTAGGCAATCTCGAAGGCTGTGTTTTTAGGCAATGTAGGCGCTGAGTGGATGGCGTTAAGTCATCGCTGCCGTGTTTACACGTCTTTCCAGGCTAAGCACTCTTTTTGTTTTGGTTTCGGCGCCACCTGCTGCCGCTTCACACGTGGTTCAGTAAGAAAACCGTTCTCAAAACTAAGCATGGGCAAGTGGGCGAAATGCAGGTGTGCATATAAGAAGGAATGGTAGAAGAACCCCTCTTTCAAAGGTAAGTTTTACTTTATGCGCATATTTGTTTTTAAAAGCGTCTGGTGGTGCGTTGTTTCGGAATGGAGTAAGAAATTCCGCAAATTTCTTACTCTATTAAAAAAAGTCCGAAATTCATTCTGCATTTGAAGGCAACTATTGCATCTGCAAAGCATAAAGCCATTCAGAATTTAAAATATTGCAGTAGAGAATGAGTGAGGCTCCCACATGATCACGAACTTCGGCACAGGCACGAGCGCACTGTCGCACTTCGTACTTGCGGTGGACGCACTTTGTACTCGCTCGTCGTCTGCCGTTACTTCAAGATCGGTAGCCACGGCACGGTGCGCGTGGAGGACCGCTGCTGTTCCGTACCCTCTTGCCCTTCTAGTCTTTGGAAACACACAGATATTGCCGGCCCACCGGCTTTATTAAAGAAAGGATAATCGAATGCGCTATAGGATATTTATTGCGTTTCCTTTTTGCATAAGTAAGAACGCAGGTGCGCCATTTTCACTTAGTGTGACGTAGTGACGGTAACGGAGGGTGAGCCAGCCTGGTCCAGCCGAGTGTGTTCGCGAAGAACGAGTTATCAGAGTGCGCGGGCTCGTTTCCTTTACCGTTGTTTGTACCGGCGGGCTGACCACCCGCAAAATGAGTATTTTTGGAACGTGAGTATGCTTTCACTAGGTTTAACAAAAGTGGTTGTATATGATAAAATAACAGATAACTGAGCAAGAGGTATTTCCTTTTATTGCGATAGCAATTATATAGGGACTCCAGGCGCATTTCTACCGTGGTCGTCGCTGTGAGCTTGCGTCTAAAGTTCAAACACGGTAACATCGTCGCCGCGTGCGTATGTGTTCCCAGTGGAATTACGTTTCTTTATTTTTTTCAAGTCAGACTGAAGGTAAGGTACACAGCCCCCCTCGGAAATTTGGCAACACACGCATTCGTGCCTGCATTCACAGAAACTTACGCACACGTTTTCAGATTGCACGAATCTTGCCAGGGAATCCCTGTTTAAATATTGCACAGTTCAACGCTTCGATACTAATACCACCTCAGTTATTGCCAGCGCCGTAATTCAGGTGGCAATTGAAACTGCAAACTTTATTTCACCTCTTCTGCTACGGCCCAGCAGGTCGTTCCGTTTTTGCACTCAAAGGCGAATTGCAGTCACAGCTGTCCCGTCTTTGCACGAGGAAAATGCGAGAAGGTTTCACGTTTTCTCCAGAGTCCAGTGTCCCTCTAAGCGGCAGCATTTGCTAACTCAGCGTCAAGCTGCTTTCGAGTAAAAAATACAAAATTGAAAAAGAGAAAGAGCGGAATAGAAATAGCATGCCTATTTTATGAATCAAGCTTATAGGAACGGCATCACTATTCTAAAATGCATTAAGCTTGGGCCGCCTCTTGGGCACTCGATCGTGACCAGCCGAAGCTGACGATAGAGGCTGGAGCTGGCAGTATTTTTCCCGACACTTAAAGAAAAATGCCTTGAGTAAAGCGAGGCGTGAACTAAAGTTAGCTCACAACGTGGCTCTGTAAATACTGATAGCGTCATGAATCAATAGGAAACGAAATCCTTCGGCTCGTAACAATAAGTGGTGTCCAAACCCACGTCTGAGTGGCAGCTCTCACTAGAATTCTTTACGCAGATCTTGAGGCCATTGTTGTGCTGGTTGCATGCGGGGGAAGTAATTTTGGAGCCATAAATACGCGGTGAACCATCTGCACCATCTATAAGACACCTGCAGAACATCATCAAACTTTTGGCTATGTTTTTGGCTACTTTTGGAGTACAAAAAATTGGGTCTGGCTATCTTTGGGCTACATTTTGAGATCATTTGGCTATTTTTTGTTGGCGCCATCTGGCAACCCTACCACTCGACCATATTCTAGTATACTCTACACCCAAGAAAACTCTTGCGTCAGCCACGTTTCACCGCCGCGAAAAAAGCACAGTTGTTCATCGTTCGTTGGATTGAGCAACAAATACTCCACGGTAAGTGATTTCTAACTTACGTGGCACATTTTGCGTATATGACATGCTATGGCCAGGCAGTGATCGCGAAGTTAAGCCTGTTAAGCCGCCGCGATTGCCAACGGACTAGGTATGCGTGCTGCGTCATTCGATGCCAATAGAAAACGCCAGTCATCGCGATGACTGCATGTGATGTTATCACTTGCCGCAATCCGTAAGAGCTTTCAAAATCGCAAACGCTCAGTGAAGCACGGTGTGTTCAATAATCAGTGAGGTGCGGCGTCGCATAAAAAGGTTTCTTCACCAGCCCATGATTTCGCGCCAATGCCGAGCGTGCTTAGCGTGTGTTTTATGTGTTTGAATTTATTCAGTTTCGCAGTCTACGGTGTGCGGAGCGCTGCTTAACTAAGGACTTACATAACAAAAGGCGTCAGCTTGTTGGCGGCATGCTTTCGTTATATTAAGGCGCGCGCTTGACGTGTGTTTCACCCATGGGTAATCTGCGGCCAGAGTGAAGTTACGTGCAGCGCTAGCGCCTGTTAGAAAGTTGCGGCAGGCATACAGCTGCACGCTGCGTGAGGTCAGTTTGGCGCGTAATGTTAAACTGCCTGAATACGCACTGAGAATTATTGTTTTGGGCTGAATAAGACACCTTTTTTTGCCAATGCATAAAATTGGTGTGAATGTATGTCTGATTTTGTGTCTCGTGTTGCGGTTTCCGAGCACAGTGCGAATGTGAACAGGCGCGTTGTGTATGGACTCGGTGACTGGTCAAGCGGCGAGTTATGCACTGGAATCGAATACAATGACTACTGTTGTAGGATTACAGTGGCAGGGACGTTCTACATTATTGCTTTTGGCTTGGTCTCCACGTTTAGTGTTTTCGATATGCCCGTGCATTTGCTATTATGAGTTGGCACTTAAAAATTATGTCGTATGAACGGCTAAGTCAACCTTCCTCTGTGGGATCCACACGTAAGCTGTGCATTTTGCTATTGCAGGGCAGATTGAAATGTATTTACCATCTTGTTTTTTTTTTCGTGGAGAAATGAAGTATCAAAGTAAAACTTACCTTGCAGTTTACCAGTCGTTTGTCATGCACAAACTATAAGTTGGTCTAATAAACTAATAATGCTGGTCTAACTGAAGCTTTTACATGCCTTCAAGAATGTAAAATGCTAGATTTCAAACTGCAGCAAGAGTCGAGTCCGTCAAAAATGAACCCCACTATGTACCTCATAAATGGAAATAAGTTCATGCTTTTAGAAAGCTTAGATGCAGGCCGCAGTGAACTGTTTCTTGTCATTTGTGAAATGTTGGTAAGCTTGCCATAGCAGGCCTTGCTACCCCTTCTTATAATCACACCCAGTAATATTCATTGAACTAGAGGACCATATTGTCATGCCTACTGCAAATATGATCCTCAAATTATGGCTTGAGCAGTGTCATAACCAGAGGGGGGGGGGGCACAGTGGACACGTGCCTAGGATGTGTCACAAGCGGTGTTTGTGACACATATGAATTCATCATACAGCTTTGCACTCTTTGCTTTTCGGTAGGTTACATAAGAACTACATGCTTCACTGTTCAGTTAAATGACTGCAGATTTGAGCACTTCATATCGTAATCAACTTCAAGTGCAGCATAAGCAGAGCGTACAGAATTCGATCTCATAAGTTTGACGGGTTTCTTTAAAGGTGGTTTACCTCCTTTTCATGTCATGTCCCGTCATTCTTCTAGCACCACATTTGCGTTATTCATTGCTACTATGTATGCCGAGTGTAGTCTTTATACTTTTCTTAACTCCGCTAGCTATGTTCCCTTTACTTTGGCGGCTGATTTATTTTGTTTTTGATAAGCCAGAGAGCCCAAATTCTCTTCAGGAATTATATTTGTTCATAACGTCAGAAATGAGATGCAGACAATACCACCACTGCCCTCTCCCCTAGAGGAGGGGAACCGTTTACGAAGTGTGCCAACAATGATCAATATTTTATTTTTCAGAATTTTTGTAACACTGGTGCTGGACTGAGGCCTAACGGCCAGTTTTATTTTTTCTTTCCTTAAGTAAAAAAATTGAAATTGGTTTGGAAGTTGACTATTACAGTCATTTACATGTTTCACTTGCATTGCAGTACAAATACTTATTGCTAAGGCTTCTTAGTGCCATGACCCTTTTCCTTGACTGTTTTTAGATGGTTTCACAATATTTCCTCGTGTTCATTTGCGCGCACAATGTTTTTCAGGCACCCGTTTTATAAAACTCAAGAAGGCAGCTGCAAGGAGAAAATGGTGTCGAGGAGCCAGCTCAGCACGACTCCACATGGTGCAGAGGAGCTCACTCCAAAGCATCAAAATCCGTTGCCATGCAATTTGGACGAGAAAACTAAAATGTGGGTAGACTGGGTGTACCATGTAACTAAATGGCATGAAAACTTTCAAAAGACAGTATGTCACACAAAGATGAAAGTTTCGAATGTTTTTTTACATGCGCATGTGACTTTGTCAGTTAGATTCCTTTCGCATCTGTATTGGGTAGACCAGAATGTATTTTAATAAGTGCCGCAATGAACACCAATGAGTTATTAGGGCAGCAATGTACTCGTATTTCACAGTGCACTAATGTAGCAGGAGATGGTGCATACGCTTTAGCCTGCATCACGACCAAGTAGCATACAGAATTATGGAAGCATTCAGCAGAAAAAAAATCGCAAGCAAGATGTACCAGCCAGCCTCCATTGTCATCATTGATACCAAAATGGCACTGCTAGAATGAAGATAAATATGTGAAGTGGTGTTTTTTGCTGGTGTGGCCTTTCCCTTTTCTTTGCTTCCTTGCATTGCTCCTTTGTGTTTGGCTACGAACATGTGCCATGTATTAGTAATGAAACGGAAAAGATTATTTTACAAGCAAAAATCCCCACTTCCCTGATCAGATCATTAGAATATGTATCTGTACAAAATGAACAAACTATCACGTGATGTCTTATGAGAAAGAAAATTATACAATAGACAACAAGAATACCACAACAGTTGTGAAATGCATCAGTGCACTGTGGTAATAGCTGTCTATGAAATACAGTGCGTGAGAAAGCACGATGGCACGATTCCGACAGCACCAGGAAATTACTTGCATGAGGACGTCAACAGTGAAGTCGAGCTTTCTGCCAAAAGACTATCAGCTTTGGATCCAACCGAATGATACGCCACTGTACTGGCTTGACACCGAGCGGAGATAGTGTTGGATAACCACGGCAAGATGCGCGTTTAGGAAAAAGGGGGTGCAGCCCATGCATGAATAACTATGTGAAATGTTATAACCAAAACTAGACGGTGCGGCTTTACACGAAAATATACAACGCATTTCTAAATATGCTGTATACTCTCAGTCAGGAGCATCCACACGCTACATAGGATGTTTTCAAACGAGCTCCTGTCTTATAATATGGCATGAAAAAACTTTTCCTGCGCGAAAAACTTTACCAGCCTCCTGCTTAGCAGCTCATCTGGTAAACTACGGTATATAAGTACACGAGTTTAGTGCTTCAAATGCGTTTTCCGACCAGTAATGTGGTGCATCTCTCTCAAACGTAGTGCCAATACTTCGCGAGTTTGCGCATGTTTGTTTTTTGTTTGATTTTACATTGTATGCTTTCATTTTTTTAAATGTTGCCAATTGAAAATAAAAAAAAACATTTCTCAATGCATTAGCGATGCAATGTTAAAGAAAATGTTTATGTATTATTGCAAGATGTGTTGTAAAGTTCATGAAAATCCGTGTAATCGGATTTTATGTGTATCTGTATGTTTTTCGAAATTTTACTCAGCTTGCCTTGTGACTGTGTGATCAATAAATATGTTGACCTTGAAAAATAGGTTTCATTTGAGTGACTCGGCGACTAAACATCAAATCCAATTCATCAAGCATAAGTGCAGGAGCTGCTTATGAAGGAATCAAATATCCCCGACATGTGTTGTGAATCGCCTCTGATCTGACCATGGCACTGCATAGCGAGTGCTTTCACACAAGTGGGAGGAGTACCAGCACTCTGTCTGAAGGAGCACAAACACTCTGTTAGGAGGAGTACCAGCACTGTGTTTCAAGGAGTAGAAGCACCGGGTTCGAGGGAGTACTAATACTCTCGTGGGGCGGAGTATTCGTACTCTGGAAGGAGTTCTAGCACTCTGTTTAAGAGTACTAATACTTTGTCCGGGGGAGTTGCAGCACTCTCTCCGAGATGGAGGCGTTTTACTCCTGAAAAGAGAGTGCAATATGGGACAACCAGATACTCCCTCAACGAGAGTTCCCGGAACTCTCTTTGTTTTTAGAGTGTATAGGGAACCAGCGCTGGCCAGGACGCGCTACGGCTTTTTGGGTGTGCAGCTGAAATATGCTGACCCCATTCGATAGGGAGGCCCCGAAAATGGTACGACATTTTGGGTGACAGCAGACGCACGCCTGTATCAACGTTTGCTTTCGTTCTATGCATCGAGCCATGCTCTGGCCATATGCATGCACTCATACGTTCGACCACGCCGGTTCCCAGTCAGGCGAAAACCTGGACACATGTACCACAAGATGAGCGGTGGAATTGATAACGCGAAATCGCAGCATGTGCAGCTGAAAACTGTTTCTACCGCTCGCTAGGCTGTGTGTTATCGCGCTGCTGCTGGCACACGAAGTTTCAGCGCTGGTTGCCCATACGGAGTAAGGATAGTAGTTTTATCGGCTGCATAAACTTGGACACATTCGCTTACTAACTGAATTAACAAGCATTGTGTCAGCGCGCACAAGGAAACATGCATAGATCACACTCGATGACCGCAGACAACCACTGTCAAAACGCTGCCGTGAACAAGCGCCGCAGCATCAGCGAGTGAAGGTTCATGCGGTCAATCGCTTCAACGGAAACTGAGCGGCGAAAGCACACCGCATACAATGGTAGGATCCGTGTGCAGATCGCTTTCAAGATACGATGCGCGCGACCACCCGCAGCCGCGCAAAGCACAAGAACGCAGTTGCTGCCAGAGTCGAAGCCGCGCCTCCTCCCTCCCGCGCTGCCTTCCTGCTTTCCTTCTTTCGCGTGTGAGATTGAGTCGCCAGTTTCCCTTGCGCCCGGTCGCAAGATACGCAGTTGGTGCCGCTAAACGTCGCCTCCCCTCCCACGGCCTTTCGCACGACGGAAGACATCGCGTTCCCTCTCTGCCGTGCGTTCACTCTCCGTGAAAGCAGGCGTCCCTCGCGCACTTTCACTCGCACATACAGCATACAGCGCATGGCGACAATTTTATCGCCCTTGGGCTTTATACGGAACCTCACGGCGGCGACGCCAACGGCAGAAATCCGCTTGGAGTGTCCATATAATTGCTATCGCAATATAACAATGAACGAGCGTATACAGACATACACATCGCTCTGTATGTCCCTGTATGCGCAGGAATTTGATGATAATGAATAAATAAACAGCCGGATTGTCAGCTGTAGCGAAAAATATTGGAAAAGAAGAAAGAGTCACAATACCAACAACAAAGGCACATACATTATGCTGGCATATTAGACGCATATGTACGTACAAATACATTACTACATGCGACTTTGTGCTGATGTTCGGGCAAAACACTTGACAGCGTTTCTACTACATGAAGGATCAAGCTCATCTTTGACGAATATATCAAGCAGAGAGCGCAGAATTCAAGTGAAGAAATACTTGCTGCAATACACCCGGGGGATGGAGCGCATACCATTTGGAACACAATTTTGTTTATTTTATTTATTTCTACATACTGCAGCGCTATCGGGCTATGGCAGGAGTGGGTGTGAAAAGCAGAGGAATGACAAATAATAAACAATAAAGGCAATACGAACAAAACAAATGAAAACTATTCAATGGCTGCTAAGAATAAGTTTAAAGGAAGAGAACGAGTAGGACCAGGCAAACAATTCCAGTATTCAATTACACGAGGAAATAAACTGTATTTAAATGTGTCCGTACGGGCAAAATAATGATTGTTGGAGTTTAGTGGCGCAAGGGCCAGGTATGGCCAAAGAGCGCCATGACAGTATTAGTTCGCGCAAGACGATGGTAATGGCTTGTTAGTGGTAGATGAATAGGGAATTATATGAACATTAGATGTGGCATGGCTGTAAAGGGGCCTAAAATCAGTCGCGGTAAAGTGCGTAAAATCTATAAGTAATAAGATTATGGCAATGAGTGATTATGTGTACTATGGACATGAACAATGCATTGCGAAAGAATGAAACGAGTTACAAAAAATTTAAGATACAAGAATTGGCCATAAGCACAAGTGCCTAAACAGAGCCCTTGAAACACAAGGGCCTGGAGGCATGTGCAGTTAAAAAACTATCGCAGCAACATCCTCTAGAGAGAGGATGCACTACCAACTTATTGGGCTAATAACATGTAGCACAACATCTTTCAAGAAAGCAAGGACTGCGTTGGTGCTAAAAAGTGGTTCTTTACCGAGAAACATAGCGGGATGCAGAGGGACACAATAGCGATATGCGAGAGGAAAATGTTTCTTTCTTTCTCTTTCGGCTTCCCGACACTCCAAGAGGACGTGGAGGACGGTGAGCCTGTCGCCACATCTACCACATGTTGGAGGATCATTTCCATTCAATAGAAAATTGTGAGTACCATATGTGTGTCCTATTCTGAGACGACAGAATAGGACATCAGTTCGTCGTGTTTTAGTTGTACAGGGCCAGAAACCTAACTGTGGCTTAATCAAGTGGAGCTTATTAGTTGTTTCAGCGTCCCACAGACGCTGCCAGTGGCCTCGCAGTTTCCTTCGCAAAAAAGGCTTCAGATCTGTGGAGGAAATAGCAGCGGCAGGATTAATAGCTTGCGATGTAGTTGATGTGGCCAACTGGTCTGCTAGCACATTGCCTTCGATGCCTCTATGGCCAGGCACCCAGCATATTATTACATGTCTACGAGATTGGTAAATGTTACACAAGAGTGAGTAAAGCTCGATAACAACAGGATTTCTATGCTTTTGGAAAGATGTTAGCGCTTTTACAAGACTCAACGAGTCTGTGAATATTATTGCCTTTTGTAGTTTCAATTTCTCTATATGCTTCACCGCAGACAGTACTGCATAGGCTTCTGCGGTGAAAATGCTTGTTAGGGGGTTCAATACGTCGGATTTAGAAAAAGAGGGGCCAACCGCGGCGTAAGATACGCCAGCATGGGACTTGGATGCGTCGGTATAGAATTCCGAGCACGAGTACTTCGATTGAAGTTCGCGGAAATGCATTGCAATTTCGAGGTCGGGAGCATGCTTTGTGACCTCTACAAAGGATAGATCACATTCTATCACCTGCCACTCCCAGGGCGGTGACAGCTTAGCTGGAGGCATTAGGCGATGTTCTAGAAGTGGGACATCCATCTCTTCGCTAAGATCTCTTACACGCAGTGAGAAAGGCCGCCTCATAGAGGGTCGATTATAGAAAAGCGTTGAACACTTCAAATCATTAAGGGTTGTAAAACAAAGATGTTCCCTATCGGAGTGCACTTTGAGAAAATAGGTGAAGCTGATCTGGAGGTGGAGTGACCACTCATTGATGATGATGATGATTATTGGGGTTTATTGGCGCAAGGGCCAGATGTGGCCAAAGAGCGCCAATGCTATGGTAATAGGCTGCTATGGGTGGATGAATAATTAATATTAAGACATGGATAAAGGACATGGATTAAGACATGGCTGTATAGAGGCCTAAGATTCGTTGAAATGTCCGCAATTATATATGCATTAAAAGTTGATGATGGTACATGACATGTTATGAAGAAACGGTGTATTAAAAGAGGTGATATATTAAAAGAGGTAGCACTAGTGCCTCACCAGGGCCCTTAAGCACAAGGACCTGGAGGCATGTGCCATACAGGTCACAACTATCGTAGTAGCAGCCTCCATTGAGAGGACGCGCTACGAATCACGTGGGCTTATAACGCGCAATAAGTCGACATCTTGTAAAAATTGTAACACTGATTTATACTCAAAAATTGGTTCTTCTCCAAGAAACAAAACCGGATGAAGGGGAATGTGGCATCGGTGTGCTATAGGAAAGTGCTTATTTCGTTCAGCCTCTAGTTCCCGACACTCTACCAAGACATGGAGAACGGTCAGCCTCTCACCACACCTACCACAAAGTGGAGGTTCACTACCAGTGAGCAGGTAAGAATGAGTGCCGTACACATGTCCTATTCGCAGTCGACAAAGCACGACATCAGTTTGTCGCGATTTTGTTACCGAAGGCCAATTTCGTAGGTGCGGCTTGATTGAATGAAGTTTGTTGGAGGTTTCATGGTCCCAGATGGATTGCCAAAAGTTTCTCAGCTTATTGCGGAAGAAAGGCTTCAAGTCTGTGGGAGGGATTGCTACGGTAGAGTTGCAGGTTCTCGTAGATATGGATGTAGCAAGTTCGTCTGCAAGCGTATTGCCCACTATGCCTCTGTGCCCTGGCACCCAACATATTACGATATATTGGTTAGATGCGTACATAGTACACAGAGATGAGTAAAGGTCATTGATTATTGGATTTTTATGTTTCCGTAGAGACACTAAAGCTCGTACTACGCTGAGAGAGTCTGTAAATATGACAGCTTTTTCAAGTTTTAATTCCTTTATGTGTTTTACAGCCGACATTAATGCGTATGCCTCCGCGGAAAAGATACTTGTTTCGGGTTGCAATACATCAGATTCTGAGAAAGATGGACCAATTGCTGCATAAAACACGCCAGCATTGGACTTTGATGCGTCAGTATAAAATTCTGGGCATTGGTATTTTAATTGAAGTTCTCGGAAGTGCATTCTGATGTGTTCCACAGGAGCGTGCTTTGTAACTTCGACAAATGACGTGTCGCATTTTATCATTTGCCACAGCCACGGCGGCAACAGCCTTGCTGGAGCCATCAGTGGGTGCAAATCTAGTGGGACATTCATATCCTCGCTCAACTCCCTCACGTGTAGTGTAAAAGGTTTTCTCATTGAAGGTCGGTTTTGAAATAGCGTGTCAGACGTGAAATCTCTAACAGTTTTATAACACGGGTGTTCAGGATTAGACTGCACTTTGAGGAGATATGTGAAGCTTATATATGTTCTTTGCAGGTGGAGTGACCACTCATTAGACTCTACGTATAAACTCTGTATAGGACTTGTCCTGAAGGCGCCTGTGGCCAGGCGAATGCCTAAATGGTGGACAGGATCTAAAATCTTCAGTGCACTTGGAGCGGCAGTGTGATACACCACAGACCCATAGTCCAGACGTGACCGTATGAGGCTCCTGTACAGGTTCATTAAGCAGCCCCTGTCACTGCCCCATGTCGTGTGCGCAAGAATTTTAAGGATGTTCATTGTTTTCAAACATTTGGCTTTCAAATACTTTATATGCGGAATGAATGTAAGTTTAAAGTCAAGCAAGACACCAAGAAATTTATGCTGTGTGTTCAGAGGTAAGCACTGATCATGGAGCTGGATACTGGGCTCTGGGACAAGGCCCCTCTTCCTTGTAAAGAGGATGCAGGAGCTTTTCTGTGGATTCAGCTTGAAGCCGTTCTGATCTGCCCATGTTGAGGCTTTGTTCAATCCAAACTGAACGTGTCGCTCGCAGACTGCGATGTTACACGATTTAAATCCAATCTGGACATCATCAACATATACCGAATAAAACATACTTTGTGGGATAAACGAGCGTAAAGAGGTCATTTTAACAATAAAAAGGGTACAGCTAAGTACACCACCCTGAGGTACCCCGGTTTCCTGTGTAAATGGCCTAGAGAGGGCATTACCAATTCTAACTCGGAAAGTTCGGTGTGAGAGATAGCTTTCAATTACGCTAAGCATGTTGCCACGGATACCCATTCCTGATAAGTCTCTGATAATGCCATAGCGCCATGTGGTGTCATAGGCCTTTTCCATGTCGAGAAAAACTGACAAAAAATATTGTTTATGAGCAAATGAATCGCGTATGTTTGCTTCAATGCGCACATGACCACTCATTCGATTCTACGTATAGACTTTCGACGGGGCTTGTTCTGAATGCGCCAGTGGCCAGGCGGATACCTAGATGGTGGACGGGGTCTAGCATTTTTAGCGCGCTCGGGGCGGCAGAGTGATATACTACGGCACCATAGTCCAACCGTGACCGAATGAGGCTCTTGTGAAGGTTCATTAAACACTTCCTGTCGGTGCCCCAGGATGTGTGAGATAAAATTTTCAGTAAGTTCATTGTTTTTAGGCATTTCGCCTTTAGATGTTTTATGTGGTTAATGAAAGTAAGCTTAGAGTCAAGTATGATGCCTAAAAATTTGTGTTCTTTGTTCACAGGTATTTGTTGTCCATACATTTCGATAGTTGGATCTGCAACAAGACCTTTCTTCCTGGTGAAAAGAACACAAGAACTTTTGTGGGGGTTTACTTTGAACCCGTTTTCCTCTGCCCACTTAGACACTTTGTTGAGCCCCTGCTGTACCTGTCTCTCGCACACTGCGAGGTTACAGGACTTGAAGCCTATCTGTACGTCGTCCACGTAGATGGAATAAAAGATAGCTGGTGGTAAAGAAGCACGAAGCGTGTTCATTTTAACGATAAAGAGTGTGCAACTGAGCACGCCTCTTAGGGGTACACCAGTTTCCTGCACAAAAGGTCGTGATAAAACATTGCCAACTCGAACACGGAATGTGCGATTCAGCAGATAACTCTCAATCACATTTAACATATTACCACGTATACCAAAGTGGGAGAGGTCTCTCAGTATGCCAAACCGCCATGTGGTGTCGTAGGCCTTTTCTATGTCTAAAAATACAGACAAGAAGAACTGTTTGTGAACAAAAGCTTCGCGTATCTGCGTCTCAATACGTATCAAGTGGTCAGTGGTGGATCGACGCTCGCGAAAACCACACTGGTATGGATCAAGCAGTCTGTTTGATTCTAGGAAATGTAATAGGCGACGGTTTATCATTTTTTCGAAGACTTTGCAGAGACAGCTTGTTAGCGCTATGGGCCGATAACTCGATACAGAGGATGGATCCTTCCCCTGCTTCAGGATAGGGATCACTATGGCCTCTTTCCAGGCAGAGGGGATCTCGCCGGAGGTAAATATAGAGTTATACAGACAGACAAGGGTTTTCTTCGTTTCAGAGGGTAGGTTCTTCAACATTTCATATAATATGCGGTCAGAGCCTGGGGCAGATTGGTTGCAACAGGCGAGTGATGCATGATGCTCTGCTAAAGAGAAAGGTAAATTATATGGCTCGTTCCCGGTGCTCTTTCGGTCTAGTTTTTGTTTTTCTATTGCTGCTTTGTATTTTGTGAATTCTGGAGAATAGTGCGATGAACTCGACACATGTTCAAAATGTGCACCCAGGTGGTTCGCTTGGTCTTCCAAGCGGTCGCTCTGTGTATTTACCAAAGGGAGTGAATATGTTTGTCGTCCTCTCACCTTGTAACCCTGTTCCATACTTTGGCCTCATCTGTATACGAGTGTATACCTGATAAAAACTTCTGCCAACTCTCTCTTCTGGCCTGTCGGCGCGTTTTCCTGCCTTGTGACTTTATCTTCTTAAAGTTGATAAGGTTCTCCGCAGTAGGTGAATCACGTAGCAACCCCCACGCTTTGTTCTGTTTCCTACGAGCGTTCCTACATTCGTCGTTCCACCATGGGACACGGCGTTTGCATGCCACACCACTTATTTCGGATATGCATTTAGAAGCGGCATCAATTATGAAGGCAGTGAAATACTCTACAGCAGCATCAATTCCTAACGAAGACATGTCAGCCCAGGAGATATTGCTAGTAAGAGTTCGAAATTTCTCCCAATCTGCTGTATCAACCTTCCATCGAGGGGCTTGTGGTGGAGACTTATTTTCTGTGGTTGTTCTCAGTAATATGGGGAAGTGATCGCTCCCGTAAGGATTTTTGGTAACTTCCCATAGTTCAGGAAATAGACACGGGGAAGCTATGCTAAGGTCAATAGAAGAAAAGGTTCCGTTTGCAATACAGTAAAATGTAGGTTCCTTCTTATTCAGGAGGCACGCACCAGACGAGAAAAGAAATTCTTCAACAAGACGACCTCGTGCATCGATACAAGAGTCGCCCCACAGACTGCTGTGCGCATTGAAATCGCCAAGAACAAGATAAGGTTCTGGCAATTCGTCTATAAGGGACTGAAATTCATGTTTGTGTAAGTGGTAATGTGGGGGAATGTAAAGCGAGCAAATGGTGATGAGTTTGTTCAGAAGAACAAGTCGAACTGCCACTGCTTCGAGGGGCGTTTGTAGCTGCAAATGTTGACATGCTATGCTTTTGTGAATTATAATGGCAACACCGCCTGATGATGCGATAGCATCGTCACGGTCTTTACGAAACGTAACATAGTGTCGGAGAAAGTTTGTATGTGTTGATTTTAAGTGCGTTTCCTGTACACACAGCACTTTTGGATTGTGTTGGTAAAGAAGTTCTTGGATATCGTCGAGGTTCCTAAGAAGGCCTCTGACGTTCCATTGTATAATTTGTGTATCCATAATGAAATTAAATTGGTGCTGTGTGTACTAAAAACGGAAGTATTGCCTTAGATTACAGAGCCTTTTCCAGGCCCTGTAACGCGGGATTTGTCCTTTCTGAAGCGGTCGAGGGAGCCTCGCCGCTCCATAGGCGCTTGGTGCGCCGTCGGGATGGGTGTAGTGTCCATTGCCTCTTGAGAGGCGCCGGACACGCGCTGTTGCGAGCGAGAAGTTTCGCGAGAGAGTCTTGCCGCGAAGGACGAGATATTTGTGCCCACCAGCCCGAAGGTCGATGGGGCTGCCTTTGGGCCTGAGCTGCGCTGGGTGTTACCACAGCCAGCAATGGCCGGAGAGGGTGAGGCAGCCTTGACTGCACCCACCGTGGGAGCTGCTGGTGGGCCTGCGGGTTCGCTTCGCGTAGCGCAGGCTGCCACCGAGGGCTGTTGTGGTGCCGGCAACCCTAGGGTAACCGGGCCTGTTTGCTGGTTAGGTGGAGTAGACTTAGCTACTTCCACCCTGGGGGCAGGAGCCACAAGCGACAGCTCGCTGCGCGCGGGCTGGGCTGGTGGCAGTAGCCGCTGCGACGCTGCCCCTTGACGCGCGGCATCAGCGTAAGTGGTCGTGTGGAATGGTGAGCACCTTTTGCGTGCTTCCCTGAACGATATGTTTTCACGGACTTTCAGTGTTAGAATTTCTTTCTCTTTTTTCCAGCTTGGACAAGACCGGGAGTACGCTGGATGGTCACCATCGCAATTTACGCAGTGAGGTGTAGCCTCGCAATTGTCTGAGGCATGGCCTTGTACTCCACACTTGGCACAGGTGAGTCGACCACGGCAGCTCTGCGAGCCATGGCCGAATCTTTGGCATTGGTAGCATCGTCTAGGATTTGGGATATATGGTCTTACTGCTATTTTTGTGTAGCCTGTTTCGATGCTTTGTGGCAATTCGCTCAATTCAAAGGTAAGTATCAGATGTTTCGTGGGGATTTCTTTGTTGTCCCGTCTCATAACGATGCGCTGCACATTCATGACGTGTTGCTCCTTCCAACCTTCCAACAACTCGGTTTCAGATAAGTCGATGAGGTCTGCTTCGGATACTACCCCGCGTACTGTGTTCATGGAGCGATGCGGTGAAACAGT
The DNA here is from genome assembly GCF_013339745.2 of Dermacentor silvarum. NCBI lineage: Eukaryota > Metazoa > Arthropoda > Arachnida > Ixodida > Ixodidae > Dermacentor > Dermacentor silvarum. The sequence continues at coordinate 109,633,406 of NC_051160.1, read as the reverse complement.
AACTGGGGACATCACCAAAAGTCACAAGCTTGCCGAGTCTGTTGTGTTGTTCCTTATCACGTAGCTCAAGCAGAAGGTCCCCGCTTAGCATTTTGGTGACTTTATAGCCAGGGCCTAGCGTGTTCGTCAAGGTTTTTGCAACTACAAATGGGGATATGGTTCTTGCTAGTCTTTCCGTTCTCTCACTATGTACTACTTGATATCGGGGGAAGATGTCTTTAGGCCGGGTGAACAAATTCAGAAACTCATCGGTGCGTCCCCTCTTCTGAGGGAGACGATCAAGAAGTCGAGGAAAAGCGGGCGTTCCCATAACAATTTTGTGTTGTTCGGCAGCAATGGCAGCCACCCACCACGGAGTCCAACAAGGGGACGCTACAGCACTTCACGTGTAAGGCTGCAGGCGCCAGCCGTACATTGCTGCTATAACCTCATATAAAAACCCAAGAGAGGGCACCTACACAAGGTTAACCCAAGCCGCCTATGGAAAGTGTGGAAGTAACAGAAGAGAAGAGGTGACAGGACAGTGAGGACAGAAAAATAGAGAAGAAAAAGATCGGAGAGGGGGACAGGAAAAGGCGACCACCGATTTCCCCCGGGTGGGTCAGTCCGGGGGTGCCGTCTATGTGAAGCAGAGGCCAAAGAGGTGTGTTGCCTCCGCCGGGGGGCCTTAAAGGTCCAAACACCCGGCATCGGCTCAACCCCAGGATCCCCCTTTCCCCAGACACGGCTAAGCCGCGCACGGCTACACGCGGGAGGGTCCAACCCCCATGTGCTCGGGTACGTGGTGTCGCAACTCACCAAACGCCTGCTCACGCAGATGCCCCTGCGGGGAGGGGAAAAATAAGGCGCGATGTTTAGGTGATGGTAACTTCTAGTACGAGATGGTTTTGCAGGAGGTAGATAATTATCTGAAGATATACGGCAAGAGGAGATAATAATGCAATGCAAAATCTTCAGTGATTCCGTGCGTCGGCGGTCTGAGAGCGGTTGTAAGCCTAGGGATAAAAGCGCTGTAGAGGGTGAAAAATCCCTGTCGTACCTACGGCATATGAAGCCGATCGCTTTCTTTTGGATGGCCTCAATCTGGTTATTGTGGCATTGTTTGTGTGGATTCCAGACAGGAGAAGCATACTCTAGTATAGGCCGGATTAGCGATTTATACATGAGTAGTTTAGTGTCCCTTGGGGCTGTGGTCAATGTGCGGCGCAGATAGCCTAACTTTTTCAATGCCATTGAGGATATTAAATCTATGTGCTTCGACCAAGACATACTTGGTGTGAAAACAAGACCAAGGTATTTATATTCACTAACGCTCTGAATTGGAGTATTATTAACTTTGTAAGTGAAAACGGAAGGCGTCGTTTTATTAGTGAAAGTCATAACAACCGTTTTACGGATGTTAATGGTCATTTGGTGCTAAATGCCTACCTTTGCGAGTTATCACCACTTTTCCATGTCGGCTTTGCCTGTATCTACTCTGTTTTGCACGTCTTTCTAAGCATGAACTCAGTAGAAAGTTTCGTGCACAGCCATAGATTCAAAAAAATATATTTTTCGGACAAAGTCCGACATTGATTAGGTCGCTCTCTTCGGTCAGTTTCTTGCTTTCCAGAAGGGTAGGCTACAGTGCTGTTTAAAATCCCCTACTAATAAAAAAGTTTCTGGCAGCTTCTCTATTAAACTTTCAACTGCTGACGGTGAACATTGTACGTTGAGAAATGCGCCCACAGTGACATTTTGAAAGAATAAAGTAGTGAAGGCTGCAGTGTTTATCTGGATTTTCAGTTTAACTTCACGGATTGGAGTACAGCTGCCTAGCGCAATTGCAGCAACTCTTTCTGACATTCGCCTACAGTGTTCGTAGTTTCTTCAAACAGCGGGGAAACTTTTCGGAAGTTGCCAATTTTTGTATTTTGGAAAGAAACGGGTAAAGGTGAGACGGTTTTAGTGAGACCTCTTGTGCCACCTAAATTTTGCATCTGCCTTCTACAAGTGCCGCGTATAAAGTTTGCATTTATAAGAGGACAAAAAGTGCGATTACTTACCCGTGAAAGGAGCTAGAAAGTCAGAGGTGATACATGCCTCTAAATGGAACATCGCTCTTTACAACAACGTAACCACTTAGGTTACTGGCCCCTTTCTTGCTCAATTTATTGTGAGTTTATTCTTATCACACTCAAGAGAGCTACGGTGGTATAGGGTTTTTCGATCAACCTCCATTACTCTGTCGGAGCCACTGCAGGATCGAGAAGTGGGCGCTGAGACACGTGTCCCAGGCTTTTTTGTTTGGCTTAACTTATGTGCGTTTCGGCAGAGTCACTAGCTTACTCTAGAGGTATATGTTCTTTCGTCCGTCCAGCTGCATTCTTACGTCATCTTTCTGTACCGGAGCCCAAACGTGTGTTTACAAAGTATGTCCTAATAGAGTGTAACATACTCTACTCAGCCACATTGCTTTCCTGAGCGGTAGTAAGTAATCGCCCTCACTGCTACTTTTGTTAACCACGTGCGACCACTGAAGTTTGTCCTCAATTAGCCTTGCCATCACCCTTTTAAATGTACCTGCCCGCTCTCACCCTCAGAGGCATTCGTCACCGAGAATCCAAAGCGATTGAATTTAAAGATTAACAAGCTGCAAGAAGAGGTTGAAAGGTAGCTGTGGCTGTTTGTTAAGAGCTTGAGCCCTGATGTTGTAGGCAAGTCGATGAAGCCGGAAATCGGAGTCATCAAAACACCTAATCCTAATTTGGCATTTCCTGCTCTGCCAATTCTATGCGTGACAGTTTGTTAATAGCGAAGTTCGTTATGTGGGAATGCACTTAAGAAATTAGTGGCCAACATAGATTGGCATTATTTGATTGAAAATATTTTTTCTCCTTAGCATGTACATATGCCATATTTATTCTTTTTTAGACCCGGGAACCATCGATGAAACTGTGTCAGCGCTTCGTAATGAGCAAAGCCAAGCCAATTCTATTGTGTTTTCTTTACTTGACTCTCTTATGGCAAATTGGTAAGTTCCTATTATGCAATATGTATGTGGAGGAACCTCACAACGTTTCGGGAAGCCGGAGGTCGTACAAGTACCTAGTGATGCTCACTATATAAACAGCAATATGGGAGCACGTCACCTCTGTCTTACAATCCAGTCTATTTTCTGACATGATGAGGCATAGATATTGCACATATCGTCTTTAAAATGGGCTTATTAAATACTCGCATCCTTAAAATGCTTAATGGTTCAAGATAACTGAAATAACGCTGTTAATGATGCTACAATTTTATGCCAGTTCATGTTCTTTTGTGCTTTGAAAGTTTCCAAAAGGCACACCTAGTTTATTATTAGGACCTGCCGGTCGTGATCGGCAGATTATGCGGAAGGAACGAAATCAAACCGAAGAATGGTTCAATTATGTACGTTAGTGTTACAATGATGTCTAATTCAAAACCCACATTTTGGCACCACACTTATTCTGTCTTCCCTGCATGTGATCGCATAGCGCGGGTGTGCCTCGTGCTATTCTTTTAATACCGCGTGTTTTGCCCTTTTCTACTACTTTAAATTACTCCAAACGGCGCAAACATCTACCCTTGTGTATTGCCACCGAAGAGTATATAATGAGAGGTAGTTTTTGTTCATTCTGAATACGAACATAATTTCAGCATGCAGATACAAGAGAAAACATTTTGCGTCAGTCATGCAAAATGAAAAATGCAACTCGAGTAACTTCCCTCAAATAACTCTTTTACGGCAAATATCAGCTATGCCCGCACATACCCGCCGTGGTTTCTTAGTGCCTGCGGTGTTGGACTGCTAAGCGCAAGGTCGAGGGATCAAATCCCGCCACGGCGGCCGAATTTCGATGGGGTCGAAATGCGAAAACACACCTCTACTTAGATTTAGGTGCTCGTTGAAGCACCCCAGGTGGTCCAAATTATTCCGCAGTCCCTCATTGCGACGTGCCTCATAATGAGATCGTTGTTTTGCGGAAAACCCCAAATTAATTTTTTGTATGCACGTGCGAAAATTCCTGTTGATTTACCATTGATATATTGTTGGGTAATTGTTTAATCAACGGACTTTCAACAAAATTTTAAACGTCATTCAGTTCGCTGAACAGTTGCACAACGATGTTACCAATGAGAGATTCTGAATAAATTATCGGGTAATTTAGGTTGATTGTCGTAGTTTTTTTTGCATTTGAATCTAGCATTTAATAATTAGGACTGACATATAAAGGCGACATTTGAAATTTTTAATGCGAAACATTATGTGCCTCATTCTTGTCAGGTAGGTAAGTTCTCGCTGGCTTTCATAAAAAAAAAGGTCTGAACGACGGTGGCAACGAACGTCGAGCATATAGCAGACCGGTGCTCCAACCATTAAGCCACGATGGAACACATACATCGCTCGTTTCAAAGCCAGTCAGCTCTTTGAATAGCCTGGCGTGTGCGCCCCGTGCCACTTCCTGGTCTTCTTTCCATACAACAGTTCGCTCTTGAGACGCCCTGTTAGACGGTACTATGTCCGGGACCAGCCCACTTTCGTAGCAGTTTCAGCTACGTAGAAACTGCGAAGTTGAACCAGCTTCGTGATCGCCTAAGTTCACAATGTTTTAACATTTCTTCACCAGCATACAAATGTCATCGTCATTTGAACATGCCGTAGATGGCATAGCCATATAGGTACGATCCAAACTGCGCAAGTTTAGGGGAGGAAAGAATGCGAAATTCACTTGAAAACACGGCGGCTGTATGTCTGGTGGCGATAAGGCAGGCGCCGACACGCGACGACGCTACCTTTAAGCATCGGGCGTGCTGTAGGAACCGTCAGATGCAAGCGCACACAGGCTACAAACATTCACCGGAGAGGTCTTCGAACTTCCTTCGTCGCACCCTCTTTCTCAAAAGCAAAGATTTTTAACCCAACGACAGCGGTACTAGAAATCAAACAAGTACGTGTTTTGACATCGCTGCGCGCAGCCACCATAACCATTGACTTGAAAGAGCTTTGGATTCAGCAACAGCCGCATCGGCTGAGACAGATAATCGCTATCTCAGCGGCTTTTCCCGACTCTCGCAATAAAAGAAGCATGCAATAAAATCTTTGTTATTTAAGCCTCGCCGAACTGTCGCCAACCAATCCTGCAGCTGTCGTACTTTTCGTGAAATAAAAGAAGGCCAGAGGGAAACGAAATAAAATGAAACAAAGGTTACGGGCTCACATTATACCTTACTTGTCACCGCGTCATCTGCAAAGGTGCCGCAGACTACTTGAAAAAGATGCTTTTTGTAAAGATAAAGAAATTAGTAACAACTCTAGCTCCTAGGTGATGCTATAAACGTCCAAATAGTGTTTGGGTGTGTGCGCGCCCTCGTGACTTTGTTTTGAACAGAGTTTTGCAACAGCACCCATTGTATACCGTTAGATTTGTAGTCGCAGTTCTGTTGGTCGTATTATTTTTTGTTTACTATATTAAGATATATTCACCTTCTGCAAGCGCGGGTGCTTAGCCGAGTGAATAAGATACTCGCCTTCTCAACGTGGGGTCGTATGCTCGAAATTGATCACCGCCAACGTTGTTTCATTCGAATTCGTTTTTTTATACATTAACTTTTTAAAGCGATTCGTCCTACGTGACAGACGGAAAGACGGACGGACTGGTTTCCTCGTTGAGTAGGCATAGAAACGCGTGCACATTTGAGATGCACTGCAACATTTTTTTCATATAATCTTTTCAAAATTGTTGGTAAAAACTGGTGAGATGATCATGGTCTGCTTGGTATTGTTTGGAGTTGCTTATGTGCAGACATACGGCAATCTTGGTTTCAAGGGTAGAGTATAAGCATCATACGCAATGATTACAAAGGAGGCTGCACACTATATAACAATTCCCCAGTGAGCAGTTTTCTGCCCTAATTTTTACTTCATTTGGCCAGAGAAACCGCTCCTGTTCGGACCACAGCTATCCACGGCTTTCGACTAGATGCGTTTAGTGAATCATACCTGGAGATAAGGCCACCCAGTAATAATCCAATACGCTGCAAGAAAAACATTGTAACTCGAGGAAAGCCTACAAGCACCTGGATTTTGCTAAGCCTAATTATCCATGTAGCTTACATGGGGAAGTAGAAGCGTGCTGTGCATAGTGATATCTTTGCGAAAGCACTGATAAGAGAACGCTTTGCTAGCGTGCCCTCTGACACGTAGCCAATCTTTGCGCCATCGAATTCTTGACCAATTCTCAACGATTGATACCCCACTATCCATTGAAAAAGCAGAGGAAACCACTCTGACCGGAATTTAAAATATTTATACTGTTTGCACAAGTTACGTGGGACCCCTATTATGCTCCAAACGTCAATGTCACGAGAGCTATAAGTAAAGATGTGGGACCAACGTGACTAGCCTGATGGAACAAGAGGCCGCCATCTTTAAAACTAAGTTGGGGAAAAACGATGGTTAATGGCGCCTTCTAGGGAGGCTATGTTTTCCGCTGGAATCGCCACGATGCGCAATAGCATTTCGGTCATTATAAACTTGCTCTCGAAATAGTTTTAGGCGTAAATATTAGTCTGGTGATAATTATTTCACTGCAGCCATTCGAACCAACGTCCCGAAGTATCGCGGGAGGAGCTATTAGGAGCGTGATTTGGATTCCTCAAGGACATTTGTGCAATGTCCTTTCTTAATATAAAATTAGGCGTATGTGTCATAACTTGATCGAACCATAGCAATCAGGTCAAATTAACAGATCTGTAAGTGTTTGCAGAAAAAGAATGAAATCTCGGACATTGACAATTTAAAGTTAGGAATAGTGGAACAAGCAGCAAATAATGGGAGAAACATGGCCACCAAGATTGTTACTTCTCAGGGGAAACAACACAAGCAGGGCGTGGGCATAATGTGCGCGCGTCTATCATTAAAAAAAAAGTCAACTACTTTTTGGGAAAACGGGGAAAGAGGGCAAGAGCAAGCAGCCAATACTACAAAACACAGTGATGAAAACGCCTTCTTGCAAAGGCAATCGACATAAAAGCGACTCTATCGCATGTTTTGTTTTACAAATTGGTTTTCTGGTAAATGTGGCCTCTTCTGCACATATACGCACGAATAATACGCTTATCAAAAGCGTTAGGAACTGTGGCTTGGAGATATTCCGACAAAAGCAATTAGGCAGAACGGGAGTCCACTTGCAAAAAATAACGCCGGCAGATCCCACGCCCTGTGGGAATCGATGCTACGCGAAGCAGTGTGTAGGGAGCCTACCAAGTTAACAAAATGACCATAAGAACACCAAGACGTAGGCGGATCTTTCATGACCTACATGACACGCATGTCATAGCATTCATGTCATGAGTCCTCAGGAATCCCTTTAACTACACCTAAGAGCCCTTAACGCGAAAGCCTTAGTTATGTTCATGACTTTGACCATCAACCTCCAGCCTTTTCCTTCGTTTACGAGTAGTACCATATCCGAACTCATTCCATTGGTTTTTGAGTGTTAATTTTTTTCGCTGAGTCATGCTCATGACCATGACTTCTACCACTATTCTTTACTGTTTTCTCGACTGAATACCCAAGTCCAAACCCATTTCAGTGATTTTGAGTGTAACCTTTTTTTGCTGAATAATTGTCATTTCTGCTCAGTCACGGCCATGACTATGACTTCTACCGTCCTCCTTTGGTGTTTCCTTCCCTTAGTACCCACGTCAGAACCCATTTCAGTAGCCTTTGAGCGGTAATCTTTTTTCGCAGAGTCATTTTCATTTTTGCTGAGTGATGCTCATGACTATGACTTGTGTCATCATCCTTTAGTGTTTCCTTCACTTAGTGCCCACGTCCGAACCCATTCCAATGGTTTTTGAGTGTTAATAATTTTTAGCTGAATCGTAATTTTCGCTGAGTTATGCTCATGACTATGACTTCTACCAGACTCCTTTAGTGTTTCCTTCACTAAGTACCCACGTTAGAACCCATTTGAGTGGCTTTTGAGCATTAATCTTTTTTCGCTGTCATTGTCATTTTTGCCGAGTCATGGAATGATTTCTACCATCATCCTTTAGTGCTTTTCACTTAGTGCCCACGTCCAAACTCATTCCAGTGGTTTTTGAGTGTTCATCTTTTTTCGCTGAGCCATTGTCATTTTTGCTGAGTCATGCTCATGACTATGACTTCTACCAGAATCCTTAAGTGTTTCCTTCACTTAGTACCCACGTCAGAACCCATTTCAATAGTTTTTGAGTGGTAATCTTTTTTGCTGGGTCATTGTCATGACCTACGTGACACGCATGTCATGAAATTTATGTCATGACCTATCCTTTATGTTCATCATACACTCCTATCATACTATGCCAATTTTGGTGCCTACCATGTTAACGAAATGATCATGAGAGCTCCAAGACGTAGGTAGCTGTTTCATGACCTACATGACTCGCATGTCATGACATTCATGTCATCACGTATCATTTATGTTCGTCATATACTCTTGTCATAGTATGCAAATTTTGGTACATACCAAGTTAACGAAATGACCGTGAGAGCACAAAGACGTAGGCGGCTATATAGATAGATAGATCGATACTGTAAAAGTAGCAAATGTTCGCCAAGAAGTGCTTCGCATTTAAAAAAGTAAATTCTCCTTAGCACACTTTGAAACCGAGTAAAGAAGCTCAGCTCAACACTTATGGTAAACAGGTCAGGTACAAGTTTCTGCAAGAGAAACAAACCTGCATATGCTGAATAATTTCTTGTTCGCAGGGCACAATACGTTTCTGTAGAAAATGTTTGCTTTATATACAGGGTGTTTCATTTTAGATGCACTAAATTTTTTAAAATTGCCTGACGCAGATAGCACAATTATATTCCTTGATCTAAACTACTCGTTCAGGCGACCATTACTTCCACGAGAACTCAAAACGCCCAATTGAATAATTAACATACCTACGCTAATTACCTTGTAATGAATTATTTTACGGCATATCTTTAAATCTACGAATTAGAGCGGCTGAGTTCGCAAGGCGTATCCTCTCGGAACGAATTCGCAGGACTGAACCACTTTTGAGAACCAGAACCAGTTTCGAGAAAGTTTCTGACGAAATGCTTTGGTGTTCCATTTACTTTTGTGCTTCAACGCATAAAGCAGCGTTCAGTCATGAGAATTCTGAAACTGGTTCAGTCATCAGAATTCATTCCAATTCGTGCCTTGCGAACTCAGCGGCTATAATTCGTAGATGGAACGATGTGGCGTAGAATAATTAAGTGAAAGTTAGCGTCATTATGTTAATTGTTCAATTAAACGTTTTGATTTCTCGTGGAAGTAATGGCCGCCTCATCGAGTAGTTTAGATGAAGGGTTATAACTGGCAATGTTTTTAATTTGGTGCCGCGAAAATAAAAACACCCTATATATTGAAACTCGTGTTCCATGGAAAAATAATATATTTTTCAAGTAAACCTATAGTACTGATACCCTAAGGATGCTGCGGTGACTGTCCAAATGCAAAAATGTTTTAATGATAAAGATATTTTTAAGCAATAAAGAACAGAGCAAATTGATATGGCCTGGCAGAATTACAACCAAGGTTCAAGTGATGTTCTTTATTTGAGTAATTGCATTAGGAACTTAACTTCAGATGCCTGTGACCAAAATGGCGCACTTTAATATGTTTCTGGCATATGACCCACCCGCTGACGCGCCCGTTTAAAACGGTACTTACTCTTTCGAGCATTTGTTTAAGAATTTGCCAAAACAAACCCACGAATCCCCATTTATTCTTACCAAATATAAAAAAGGTGAAACAGCACCTCGTTTGGTCAAACACCGGGACAACGTACCACGTGCGTCGTGGGACGCACGAGAGTAGAACAAAAATGCAGTATTGAGGGATCAACGGCAAAGCTCATTAAGCCTAACACGACCCCCATTGCCGCAATGTGTGAACTGGGTGTGACAGAGTTTTCTCTAATTGGGCGATACATATGTGATGACCGCCGTAGACCGATTCTGTTTAATTTACAAGAAGCTTGCAATAGCCGCAATTCATTTACATAGAATTAATTTATCATGCATATGAGCCATGTCATTCCCGTCATCTCCACCTAAATTTATCTACGCGGCATCTATACTTGGCCTAGTAAAGCGGGCCACATTTTCTGTCATTCATAAACAAGCCTATAACAGTGCGATGCGTTTCATATTTCACTGCAAAAGCCATAATTAACCAACACTTGCCTTTGCGTACACCTCACCCACAACCTTCCCCTTATTTTCGAAAAATAGAAGAAACAGCCTTGTTCAGTTTTCAGCAGGCACCGGGCATACCTACGATCGAACTCGTATTAATCCCAGTAACATTCGTAGCCTACTAGGCCCATTTTTGTGCGCTGCCATAGAACAGCTGTCGCATGGCTATTAAACAATGCCGCTAAAATCGCTGCGAAATCACTTGGTGAAGCCGGAGCGCAGCTGCTCTCAGCGCTGCTCGAGCGTCGTCTTCTCCGCACCAGAAAAATCGATATTTATTCTGATTGAAGAGCGGCACATACCCAGTGGCAGATATCAACTGGCGCAAGTTAACATGAAAGAGGTTAGATGCAAACGGACGAACCAGCATCTGGGTAAAGTTTCCAAAGAATAGTAATCGCTTTAAGAGACAAGTCGGCCGTTTTCTTTCGAACCGGTTACTCAAGCATTGCAAATCGACGCTGTATCCATAAAGTATGGGCGCATGCCTAGAAATCCCACATAAAACCCTTGCCAGTTTCAGGCATGCAAGTCAGCACTTTTAAACGCTTGGTATGTGAGTCGCGCCGCATGGCAACAATTTACTGGCAAAAGTAAGAGCGCCCGCAATTATAGCTGACAGTGTAAATTAAAAACTTGCACGTCAATAAGAATAGGCCATGGTGTCATAGTTCATTCAAAGTCCCATATTCAAAACCCCAATTCTACATATGCTCGCACGCTACGACCAAATCACAGTACAGTACATTGCCATCTAAATGTCCACACTCACGAATATACATGAAACCGCTTTCAATACCTACAATTAAGGACTTGCATAGCCTACCTAAAACACTACCCTTAACACCACTACTGCGGCGCTCCTTTGCGTAGAGCAAACGATGCCACAATTCACCCGATCGCGCAATTTACTCTACATTTACTCTATTGCGCTACAGGATAAAGAAATCCTGTACCTGAATGGTTAACGTGTTCTGGTTTTTTGGTTGTCCTTTTTGTGTTGTGTGTGGCCACGTGTGTGTATAAATCTGCTCTGTGATGTGGAATAAACCTTAGTTGGTGAGTCGGCGCTTGTGTTCGTGTGTTCTTTCGTCTGTTCGCCTTCCTTGTAGCGCCATTCTGAAGCCATGTTACTCTACATTGTCTCACATATCCGTCATCACATAGTATTTGCGGTGCTACGTGAGGGCACTCATAAACTTATTTTGGGTTGGGTTTTCTTGTCGTCCGCCTCCGCGTTTATCTGTTGTCGTCAGTGCCTTCTATCCGAGACCGTCACCAGCCAGCAATGCCATTCTACAGATGATGCGCATAGCCGTTTTGTAACAACCACATATTATGCGTTTTGGCCGTCTCAAGAAGAAATCATCAGCACTAGTTCCCCCGATATTGTACACGGCGACGTGTTGATTCACTTTTATGGCCGCATTTCATCTAGAGGTATTGTGTTCGCTCCCAGCTTTCCTCATTTCACTGATGGGTGTGCAAAGGTTACTGCATTGAATAGTACTCCCGATTATCAATTGTTGCCGCGTGGTTCAACTATCACATGCGCTGTTGATACTCAACCCGTTCAACCGACGGAGTCACCTTCGCCTGCTTTCGATTCTTCTTGCTCTCTTCAGGCAAGTTCCATCAGCGCAGGCTTATCACGCACTCAGACTGGAGATCTACTCGATTTGTTGAAAAAACACGATGCCTAGTTCGACGTTCGTTCACCAATCCTCGGTAAGACGCCTGTCGCCAGTCATCGCATTCAGATCGATGGCTCACGGATCGTTCACCGCCGTCCACAGTCCATATATAGAGTGTCTCTCACCGAGAGCAACGTTATTTTTAAAAATGTGTCCGACATGCTTAAACGGAATATAATACGCCCTTCCTCAAGTCCCTGGTCTTATCCAGTGGTTCTTGTACAGAAAAAAGATGGCTTAGTGCGCTTTTGTGTCGACTGCCGCGCCCTCAACAAAATCACACGCAAAGACATTTATCCCCTGCCACGAATTGATGACGCGTTGGACTCGCTGCAGGACGCTGACTACTTCTCCAGTCTTGATCTTCGATCTGGCTACTGGTAAATACCAATGCACGAGTCTGACAAGGAGAAAACGGCATTTGCCACCCCAGACGGGCTTTACGAATTCAACGCGATTGCTTTCGGGCTCCGCAACGCGCCTTCCACATTCAAGCGCATGATAGACAGCGTCTTACGTGGTCTCAAATTGAAGATATGTCTTTGCTGTCTTGACGTTATAGTTCTTTTCTTCAACATTCTCACAACATCTCGAGTATCTTCATTACGTTCTTGCCTGTCTCGCCAAGTCTGGACTGCAGCTGAACACAAAAAATGCCACCTCGCGAGCAAGGCCATCAAGTATTAGGGACACTTAGTATAGAAGGGCTTAGGCCGGACCCGGAGGAGATTGCCGCAGTCCTCAAATTTCCCCGCCCAGAACGTGAAAAAGGCTTGTGCAGTTTTATCGGCCTCACCTCCTACTTCCACCGATATATGCGCAACATTACAACGCTTGCGTCTCCGCTCCATCAACTTCTTGGATCTGCCGTGCCCTTCGTTTGGACGGAGGACTGCGAAGCAGCTTTCCAGACTCTAAAGCAAGCCCTCATGTGCGAGTAGATGCTGTGCCATTTTGACCAGATTGCACCTACCATCGTCCACACCGACGCTAACGGTCATGGTATTGGTGCTGTTCTATTAGGAATGTGACCATACCTCTCGCGAGCGAGTCATTGCCTATGCCAGTCATAGCCTGTCCACAGCGGTGAAAAGTTATAACATTATTCAGCAGGAATGCTTTGCTGTTGTTTGGGCTGTGCAAAAATTCCGGCTGTATTTGCACGGCCGCCGCTTCACGGTCGTTACAGATCATCGCGCGTTCTGCTGGCTCTCCTCGCTAAAGAATTTAACCGGTCGTCTTGGCCGCTGGGTGATTCCCCTTAAGGCTCATTCACATTAGGCCGACACGACACCGATTTTGGCCTGCCGGCTGTTGGCGACAGCAGTTTACAGGACGGAAAACGCCGTGGCCAACGGTTTAAAGGAAAGAAAACGCTGTCGCCAACAGTTGGCAGACCAAAATCAGTGTCGTGTTGCCCTAGAGTGAATAATCCCTGACAGGAGTACGACTTCGACATAACTTACAGATCTGGAAAGAAGCACCAATACGCTGATGCTCTCTCGCCCTTTATAAATCACCACGCTGGACTGGCCCGGCGCTCACTGCTATCACGTCCTTACGGCGCACCAGCATGCCGACGCCTATTGCCGGACTATTCTTGACCGCCTTAGCGGTTCCTCCTCTCCCCAAATGCCAGTCTGCGTCGACAGCTTGCGCAATTCAAGTTACCCATGTCCTATGCCCTGGGCCCTATGCTGTTACATTTATCATTCCGATGGCAACAAATCGGTGCCCGTCATTCCCCGTTCTCTGCAAAACGATGTTTTTTACAAGCTTTTCACGATGATCCAACGGCCGGTCATCTTGGATTTCACAAGACTTACGACAGGATCTGAAGCCGGTTCTTTTGGATTGGCCTCTCCTCCGCCGTGATCAAGTATATCGCTTCTTCCGTGCCTTGTCAACGCCGCAAACGCCCGACATCTGCTCCCGTATGGCTCCTCCAACCCCTCCATTCTCTTGCTTCTGCCTTTGAGGTCGTCGGAATAGACTTTTACGGGACTGTTCCTGCGAGTGCCAATGGTAATCATTACACTGTGACAGCTGTTGATCACCTCACTCACTATGCTGACATAGCCATGGAGCACCACGCGTCCCCTTCAGTGACCGCGGCAAAGTCTTCCTCTCTTCCATTCTTTGCGAAGTTCTACGAGCCACCCACACTGTTCATAAAACAACTTCCAGCTACCACCCACAGACCAATGGATTCACCGAAGATTTCCATCGTACACTCTCAGGCATGATTTCAATGTACATCAGCCCGGACCAGACAAAGTAGGATGCAAACCTGCCGTTTGTAACTTCTACCTACAACAGTGCATCTCAACATACCTTCAGCTTTTCCCCATTCTTCCTTGTCTACGGCCGCTCCCCAACTTTCGCCCTTGATGCATCTTTCATCTCGGCTCCTGTCTCAAGGCAGTGCCTTTTTTCGAACAAATTGTTTCCCGCCTCGCCCACTGCCGCTACCTCGCCGGCATTAGCACCGACATCTCCCAAGACAATCGCAAGCACCGCTTCGACTCGACGCACCGCAATGCGATGCTCTACCTTGGCGACGAAGTATTACTCTGGATACTTGTACGTATCCCCGGTTTATGTGAATAATTTCACACTTGGACCCTACCGCATTTTTGAGCGAACTTAAGCTGTTCATTACCGCGTCCCGCCTCCTCTTCCTCCCTCCGATCGTCGTTGTCGCGGGACAGAGATTGTGCACGTGTCTCGTTTGAAGCGTTATGTACCACACGTTTTGTAGCATACTTCTGCGGCCAGGCTGGTCGCTTCCACCCAGAGGGGAAATTAGTGTTAGCACAATATTTCGTATGTCATCTGCCTCATATTTACATAGCAGCATCATGCACCACGAGCCGCGACTGTCGTTGTCGTGGGATGGAACCTTCGCGAATAAAGAAGCTGCATCATCGACAACGGCAAGTTCGTCTTTCAATGCACCACCCTATCGACGCGCAGGTCACCAAGGCAACCATCGCACTTGGTTCCATCTTCGAGGACACCTGCACGAGCAACGCCCAGCGCGAGCCTCGCGGGGCCTCGTGAAGCGAGGGCCGCTACCCCTACAAAGCTATCCGAGCCCGTGAGCCTAAGTCCAAGCACCTGACCTGCCGCACCGCCACCGGCCTCGGCTAGCCCTGCGACTACTCCGAGCAGTGCGTCTTCGCCCAGCTGAACGGCGTCTGCACGGACCATCTGATCGGCGACTGTGCTCTCGAGTTTGTCCGCTCGCTGGACGGCAAGACCTGCGACAAGCTACAGACCACCGCCGGAAACGCATTGGACAGCCCTGCAAGGCCAACAGCGAATGCCACACTGCCGGAGCCGCTTGCCTCAAGGACGTCTGTGCGTGCGCCAGCCACAGGTGCACCTAAAATGCAGGCTGGAGTACAAAGATCCGACTTGGCTTCTCTCTATATATATGTAGGGTAAGCGTTGGAACTCTGAAGTGGGTCGTCCGCTCCAGCGCCTTGAAGTGGGTCTCCTTCTCCAGTACCTTCTAGTGGGTCGTTTTCTTCGGCTCTCGAGCGCCGCTCGTGCTGAGAGTCCATGCTGCGCTTTTGGACTGTCGCCCTTGCGCTGCTTCAAGTGCCGTCCAATCAACATCCTTATAAATTGGTGCAGAGTGCTGTACCCTCAAAACCGCTCCGCAACTCCTTAGACGCCCCTGGAGCTTCGATCCCGTGCACTACCATCTGCCTTACCGCAGGACGCCTCCCAGCAAACGCCTCCTCCCACACCACCCGCATGTACCGGTGTCTCTCGTTAACGCGACCCACCGTCAACGCGACCAACCGCACATTCCGGGTTAAAATAGGGAATGCACTGTCGCGTCCATTTATACAGGAAACTGGTGTAGCCAAGGGAGGCGTGCTCAGTAGCACGCTCTTTATTGTCAAAATGAACACACTTCTAGCTTCACTACCACCAGCTATTTTTATTCCATCTACGTGGACGATATACAAATGGGCTTCAAGTCCTGTAACCTGGCCGTGTGCGAGAGACAGGTACAACAGGGGTTGAACAAAGTATGAAAGTGGGCAGACGAAAACGGGTTCAAAGTAAACCCCCACAAAAGTTCTTGTGTTCTTTTCACAAGAACGAGAGGCCTGATCCCAGATCCTTGTGTAGGACTGTGTGGACAGCAAATACGTGTCAACAAAGAACACAAGTTTTAGGCATCATACTTGCCGCTAAGCTTACCTTCATCCCCGAGATAAAATATCTCAAGGCGAAATGACTAAAAACCATTAACCTAATAAAGTTTATATCTCACACCACATGGGGCAGCAACAGGAAGTGTCTATTGTACCTTTATAAGAGTCTGATTCATTCGCGACTAGATTATGGTGCGGTAGTATATCACACCGCCGCCCCAAGCGCGCTTATGTATGAGTGATTATTAAAATAGAAGAAGAGAAAAGTACAGCGCCGTAACTGCCTCTCGTGAGAGGGCACCTCAACAGCGCTGTACGGGGGAGGGGGTGAGGACAAACAGAGTAGTGAAGAGAGGGAGAAAAGAAAAAAAAAAGGAAAGCGCAGCAGAACACAGCCGAGCGGTAAGTCATGAAGAGGCGCGGTTTAGAGCCGCTGACACAGGTTTGTATCCTCCAGATACTCAAGGAGAGCCGCGTAGGCCCGCTTGGCGATGGAGGGATGCGTCGCAGGAAACAGGAGCCCCCGTGCGCTGTCGGACGGGATCCCGAGGCGACGGTAGGCGGCAAGAAGAGGGCCACGCTCTGCTGCGTACGCGGGGCACTGCAGAAGAACGTGGTCCAAGGTTTCGACACCGGAGCAGCTGTCGCAGTAGGGCGAGCCGAGTCCCGACAAGCGGTGCACGCGCTCAGCCGTCCGACAGCACCCGATGCGGAGACGCAGGAGCAGAGCGCGATCACGGCGGCCCAAGCCCCTGCGCGGCAGCAACTTCGGGGGACTGCCGGCGGCAACGCGTGGGTCAGGGTGCCACGACCGGAGGTAGCCAGCAACAGTGTGGCGAGCAACATCGAAGGGCGTCACCAGTAGAGACCGGGGCACTGGCAAGGTGTGGGCCTCCTTTGCGAGCCGGTCAGCTTCCTCGTTCCCGGGCAATCCAACGTGCGAGGGCACCCATTGGAAGACGAGGTCGCATCCCAGCTCGCAGACGCCGTCCAGCTTACGGTGGAGCCGCTGGATCAGCGTGGGGCCGTGGTCCTCTCCGGCCAGCAAGCAGAGCGCCGCCCGTGAGTCGGTCAGGATGGCCGCCCGTGCAACCCGCCGCTGGTACAGCAGTTTGGCCGCCAGGTCGATGGCCGCCAGCTCGGCATGCGTGGAGGACACCGCGTGCAAGACACGGCATTGGCTCTGCGCCGAGAGCTCGGGGGCGAAGCAGGCAGCCGAAGCCGCGCCGTCCCGGAGCACAGAGCCGTCCGTGTAAACAAGCACGCGGCCGGCGAGCTGCTCCTCGATGACCGCAGCCGTCTCATGCCGCAGGGCGCAGGCAGCGGTGTTGCGCTTCCCTCTCACCCCAGGCACGGTGGTGAGGATGTCGAGCCGGCGTCGACGATGCGGGGGGGAGGGGGGGGGGGAGCCACGCACACGAGGGGCCGGAGTTGACCAAGCCGGCGAACTCGGCGACGCGGCGGCCCATGCAGGAGTTGGGGAGAGAGAAGAAACCGGTCCACAGCCGATGACCGTGCGGCGATCGGTGCAGGCGCTCGATGGTGTTGCCCTGCCAACAGCGCGGAGAGAGACGGGAGTCTCGCCAGCCTCAGCGAGAGTGGCGCCCACCTGCGACGACTGTGGGAGGCACAGGAGTTGACGAACAACGGCTCGGTGATGCGCGTCCAGTGCCTCCCACTTTGATGGATGGATGTCAGCAAGCGGCAGGCCGTACAGCACCCTCGCGGAGGCCACCGAGTTGTAGACCCGCAGTGCCAGGGTGGGTGAGCAGCCCTGGCCGCGGGCCATGAGGGAACGTGCTGCACACGCCACCCGTCTGGTCCCCTTGCGAAGAGCCGCCACGGCCGGTTGCCAGTTGAGCCGGTGGTCCACCAGGAGGCCGAGGTACCGTACTCTCCGTCGCCACGGGAGGCTCGCCCCACGAAGGGTGAGACGCGGGACTTCATAGCGGGCGCCGTAGCGAGGGTGAACCAGCAGCGCCTCGGTCTTTGCCGCCGAGAGGGTGAGGCCGATGCCGGAAATGTACGCGTCGACCGCATCCAGCGCAGACTGCACACACCTGCGCACCGCCCTGCCCCGCTCGGTTGGGCCAGCGGCGAACAGGGCAATGTCGTCCGCGTACACCGCGACACGAACCTCGTACTCCGGCAGCTGGGGGATGTAGTCGCCGATGCGCGCAAGCGCGAGGTTGAAGAGGAAAGGGCTCAGCACACTGCCCTGCGGCACACCAGTCGAGACCGCGCGCGGCTGGCTGAGCACTCCCCCCACGCGCACACGCATCGAACGACCACTGAGGAACGCCCCCACGTAGCGGAGCATCCTCCCGGCGATCCCCATGGCACGGAGCGCGTCGAGGATGGTGGCGTGCGGCAGCTGGTCGAAGGCGCTCACCACGTCGAGGAGAACGAGGTAGCTCGCGTCCCCGCGGTGCTTGGCCTCCTCGAGTGTAGCGACGACATCGGCCAGGGAGTCCGCGGTGGCTCGAAATCGGCGGAATCCGCTCTGCTCTGCCGCGAAGGTGTCGAGCGCCTCGGCAATCCATTCGAGGCGCCGAAGCGCCATGGCCTCGAGCACCTTGCCCGCAGCAGACGTGAGGGAGACTGGCCTGTACGAGGCAGGGTTGCTGGGTGGTTTGCCGGCTTTCAGCAGCGGCACCACCACTGCCTCGCTCCACTCGCTCGGAATGGTGCCAGTCCGCCAGACCTCGTTGAAGGCATCCAGCAGGAGTTGAAGTTGGCCGCTGTCGAAGTTCCGCAGCATCTGGTAGGTGATGCCGTCGGAACCGGGAGCAGAGCGGCGCTTCCGTGCTGACAGCACCGCGCGCAGCTCACCGATAGTGAAGTCAGCCGCGCACAGTGCGTCAATCTCCGCCAGGATGCCCGTCGACGGGAAGTAGCGCTGCGGGGCCATCAGCTCGCGCCTGGGGTGGGGCTGGGGCTGCAGGATCGCCGTCGGCCTCGACGATACTGCGGGTGGTGGGCAGAATGTGGCGGCCAGCAGCTCTGCGAGCTGCGCGCTGGTGATACCGCGTGCCACCGCGATGGAGAGTGCGGGGCAGCGCGGCACACGGGGCCGCAGGATTCCGCCGAGGATGCGCCAGGGACGCGAGCGAGCGCGCGCATCGTCCAGGGAGAAGCACAGACTGGCCCAGCTCGCACTGCGACGCTGCCGCGCATGGCGACGACAGACAGCGTCCAATCGATTGTACAGGGTCCAGTGCTCCCTCCTGTCCGTGCGGATCGCTTTGCGCTCTGCTCTGCGACGCGCAGCTCGCAGGTTGAGCTGCTTCATGTCCGGCACAGGGGTTCCAGCCGGCACCACACAACGGGTCGTTGCCGCACGCGCACAGACGGCGATGTGCCGGAAGAGGCCGCCCTCGGAGACTGGCACTGCAGCACACAGTTTCCCGGAAACGCGGCCAGTTCACTACACTGTCGCTCCTCGTGGGCAGGTGGGCGGCAGCGTGAGGCACGAGGAAAATCGGGAAGTGGTCCGACCCCCGCGTGTCGGGGCTGCGACGCCAGACGTAGTGGCACCGCTCCGACACGAGCGAGAGATCGATCGCACTCCCCGCACAGCCCCGGCGAACGAACGTGACACTGCCGGTGTTGGCCACGAACAGGCCGGCCCGCAGCACGGACTCCAACAGACTCCGACCGTTCGCGTAATCGCGTGCACAGCCCCACGCAGAGTGATGGGAATTGAAGTCCCCGCACACCACGAGGTCCCCCCCAACACGATCGCACAGGCGCACAATGAACTCAGTGTCCCAGCGCTTACCAGCACGAACGTAAACGCTGGCGACACATGTGTCTGTGGATCCGACACGCACGGTCACTGCCACGCACTCGGCATTCGCGCACGGCAAATCGTCGACGCGCACTACGGCCTGGGCAAGGCCAGCACGCACGTAAACTGATGCGCGCGACCGACCAGCCGGGTGGGAGGGGTCGGCGCACGGACTGGCCGTGCATGACGCCAGCTGGCAGGTGGTGGCACTATGCTACGCCACGAAGCCGCGCAGATTGAGCTCCCCAGCAAGCACGTATGTTTCCTGCAGAGCAAGAACGTCGCACTCGCCGAGGAGAGCCCCATCCGCAAACTCAGGATGACGGCGGCGCATAGAGCGCACGTTCCATTGAACGATGCGCGGCCGCTGTACCCCGGGCGTACTAGCCATGATGAGCCAGGGCGTCATGCATTGCCAGTGCCGCCACACACATGTGATGCACCGGCGAGTCGGCTGGTACCGAGTGAAGGGCCGCACGAAGTGCCGACGCGAGAGCCGTTGCGACCAGCGCGTGCGTATCCTGCGTTGCGGTGCTGGGGGGCTGCGCCGGAGCACTGTTGTTGGTGGTCGTAGGTGCTCCAGTGTCACTGGTCAGGGCGTCCCGGAACGAGCGACCAGGTTGCACCGGGGCGGAGGGGCGCCGCTCGGGAACCCGTGATTCAGCGGGCCGCCGCTGCGAGGGGGAAGCCGGAGGTGGGGCAGCATTCCGGGCGATGGTGAGCGCCTGGCGACGCGTGATGCGTGGCTGAGTGCTGTCCAGGATGCAGGCCACCCTTCGTTCGAGCTGCCAGTTGGGGCAGCTCGGCTCCGTGGCAGCATGTGGGCCGCCGCAGTGGAGACAGCGAGCCCGCTCAGCCGTGCAGGCACCCGCGGGGTGCCGCCCGGCACACCGCAGGCAGCGCTCGTCCCGATGGCACGTCACGGTGGCGTGGCCGAAAAGGCCGCAGCGACCGCACTGCAGGGGACGGGGCAGCCGTGGATAGACGACCCGCCGCTGTCGGAAGAGGTGAACCGCCGCGGGCACCATGGAACCGGCGAAGCGCAGGACGACGGCGTCGCCATTCCTCGTGGCCGAGAGCACCGGCGCGGACGACTCCAGGCCCTCGATGATGGTGGACTCGTCGAATGCCGGGTCCACGGCGAAAAGCGTGCCACAGCACGTGTTGAGGGCCAGGGCTTTCGCCCTCACGTGCACGTCGCAGATCACCCGGACAGCCAGCAGGGCCGTGAGGTCCGCGCCCGCAAGCGCGTCGACGGCCACCACGTTCCGGCGGATGTTGGCTCGCACCCTGTGCGCTCCCGGGACCCCGGACAGGAAGGCGGCGATCGCATCGCGCGATGTTGCCAGGAAATGCGCCTTCCTGCTCGTAGGTCTGTACAGGACCGTTTGGCAGCTGGCCGGATCTTCTGGCGTGGGAGACACGGTGGCGGGCACCCTCGAGGGTGCGGAGGGCTTTGGGCGCGGCCCCAGTAGATGGGTCGGGTTGCCTCCGGCAGAGCCTTTCGGCAGCGACCCCGGGGGCACGCCGTCATGGCCCGCAGCAGGAGCGCCCGAGCGCGCGCGGCTGTTGTTGTTTTTCCCCTTCTTTTTCTTTTTTTTTTTTTTTTTTCTGCTTTGCAGCGCGCGGGGAGATGACGCGCTGAGCCGCTGCGAGGGAGCGAGCGGAGAGGGGCCCCCGTGTGCTCCTTCGTCTGCTACAGGCCGCAGGTGGGAGGAGCTTGTCGACGCATGCGCCGTGGTGCCAGGAACCGGCGCAGCCGCGGGGCTGACGCCCGTCACGATGGCGCACGGGGGTCGGCTCTCCTCTGGCTCAGCGACCTCGGGGATGGGTGGCAGGAATCGAGAGAAGCCGCGCTGTTGCTGTCCCGCGGCGCCGTCCGCCCCGGCGATCCGCGAGGAGGACGAGGCAGCCGGCGATCGGGGGGTGCTGCTCTCGTTGTCGGGGGCAGGTTCGCCATGACACCCGCCCGCGTCTTCATCCCCGGCCGCCCGCGGGAGTGACTCGGCGGCCATCGTGTGCTCGCCATCGAGCGGGGTGGTGGGGGGACGTCCGAGATCCGCGGCGTCGTGTCCCGCGGTGCCGTCCGCCGCCGCCTCCCCGCGTGGGGCAGAGGAAGGTGACGGCGCCTGGGTGTCTTCCCCTGTTTCGCCTCCGAGGCCCAGGGGGGAGGCTGCCGGCGAGCACGTAGAGGAGCCGGCGAAGGGAGACGACGGCCTGCTGGTTGACGATGATGCGGCGGAGTCGACGCCGTCAGCTGGCGACGAGGAGCTCGTGCGGCTGCTGGATGGAGACGACGATGATGGGGTGGTGTTGTCCCGTTTGGCCGGGCTTTGCAGCTCGGTCATTGTGAGGTGCCGCCGCGGGATCCTGCGGGCACCGCGGGTTCTCCGAGCGGCTCCTTTGAGGAAGGCGGGCGAGAGCCGCTTAGGTGTCCCATCTTGGCTGGCCTGGGGCAACGGGAACATGCGGCTCGCCTCCTTCAGTAGGAGGTTCAGCGCGCTTGAGCGTGCCTGAGGGGTGCCGGGCCGTAACTCGGCTACGCCCTGCAAGATGTCGTCGCCCATCTCGGGGGGGTGTTCAGGCAACGATGTAGAATCACCCATCCATGCCTGCTCCCTTGGGAGCCCTAAAAAGGGCTACGCTCGAGAGCGCGGTCGTGGGAGGAGGCAGACAGGTGAAGGTGGGCGAGCAGGAGCAGGAGAAGCGACCTCTCTCAACGGGAGGTCAGAGGGCTCTCCCCCCAAGCGCGCTTAAGATGCTAGATCCTGTAGACCATCTCGGTATCCGCCTGGCCACCGGCGCTTTCAGAACGAGCCCTATTGACAGCTTATATGTACAATCGAATCACTCCATCAGCAGAGATCATACACCAGCTTCACATATTTCCTCAAAGTACACTCTAATCATGAACATCCGTCTTCTAAAACCGTTAACGATTTGACGTGTACTACAGTATTCCATAATCGACCCTCTGTAAGACAGCCTTTTTCACTGCGTGTAAGGGAGCTTAGCGTTGAAATGGATGTCCCACTCCTCGAACATCGCATAACGTCTCCAGCTAAGCTGCCAAAGCCTTGGGAGTGGCAGCTCATAGAATGTGATATATCTTTTGTAAAGGTTACAAAGTACGCAGCAGACCTCGAAATAATTAATGAATTTCCATGAACTCCAATCTAAGTGTTCGTGTACTGAATTCTACACCGACGCATTAAAGTCGCATGCTGGCGTATCTTACGCGGCTATTGGTCCCTCTTTCTCTGTATCGGACGTATTGAATCGGTCTGTGGCCCTGCGCAACGAAAACACGACGAACTGATGTCCTGTTCTGTCGTCTCAGAATAGGACACACATATGGCACTCACAATTTTCTGTTGACTGGTAACAAGCATCTTTACTGCAGAAGCCTATGCAGTGCTGTCTGCGGTTAAACACATTAAGAAATTAAAACTACAGAATGCAATAGTATTCACAAACTCTTTAAGTGTCGTAAATACACTAATGTCTATAATACATAAAAATCTAGTTTTTTTAGCTTTACACATACTTGTGCAATATTTATTCATCTGGTAGACAAGTGACAATATACTGGGTTCCTGGCCATAGAGGCATTGAGGGTAATGAGCTAGCAGACCAAGTGGCCACATCAATTACATCTCAACCTATTAATCTTACCGTTTCCGTTCCTGCCACAGGTGACAGATCACAAGCCTTTCTTGCGAACGAAACTCCGAAACCATTGGCAACGCTTGTGGGACGCCGAAACAAATAAAAAACTCTACTTGATTAAACCACAGTTAGGTCTGTGGCCCTGCGCAACGAAAACACGACGAACTGATGTCCTGTTCTGTCGTCTCAGAATAGGACACACATATGGCACTCACAATTTTCTGTTGACTGGTAACGAGCCTCCAAACTGTGGTCGATGTGGTGAGAGGCTGACCGTCCTCCATGTCCTCCTGGAGTGCCGGGAAGCCGAAACAGAGAGAAGGAAACATTTTCCTCTTGCATACCGCTATTGTGTCCCGCTCCAACCCTCCATGTTTCTTGGTAAGAACCACTTTTTACAACCAAAGCAGTCCTCGCTTTCTTGAATGATGTCCTACATGTCATAAGCCCAATAAATTCGTAGCGCGTCCTCTCTCCAGAGGATGCTGCTGTGACAGTAGTTCAGTATAGAACCTACCTCCAGGCCCTTGTGGTTCAAGGGCTTAGTTAAGGCAGTAGTGCTTTTGCCAATTACTACATCTGAAATATCTTCAATATCATATCACTCTTTTTCAATGTATTCTTCATTTCCATAGCACACGTCATTAACCATTGCCATAACCTTATTACATGTAGATTTTACGCACTTTACAGCGACTATTTTTCGGCTCCTTTAAAGCCACGCCTCATGTAATGTTTTATCCGCGCCTCATAATTCACTATTTATGTACCACTGACACGCCATTGTCATCGCCTGGGCGCTCTTTGGCCACATCTGGCCCTTGCGCCAATAAACCCCACTAATCATCATCATCATCTCATGTTCCGGGTCCACTATGAATAATTGACCGACATTAACTTACTCCTGCGCGCACTGTAGAGGTTTACTGGCTATTCAGAATTTTTATTCTCTTGCAAGGCTATTGAACATTATCTTTGTCTTCCGCGTATTCATTTTCAACCCCACTCTTACGCTTTCTCGTTTAAGGTCCTCAATCATTTGTTTTAATTCGTCCCCAGTGTTGCTGAACGGGACAATGTCATTTGCAAGCCGAAGGTTGCTGAGATATTTGCCATTAATCTTCACCGCTAAGCCTTCCCAGTCTAATAGCTTGAGTACTTCTCCTAAGCGTGCGGTGAATAGTATTGCAGGTATTGTGTCTCCTTGCGTCAGCCCTTTTTTGATAGATAATTTTCTACTCTTGTAGCGGAGAATCAAAGTAACTGTGGAATCTGTAGAAATTATCGCAACATATTCATGTAGGCATCCTGTACTCCTTGATTACACAATGCCTCCATGACTGCTAATATCAATGCTGAATCAAATGCATTTTATATTCTATGAAACTTATACAGAGGTTGATTGTACTCCGCAGATTTTTCAAGTACCTGATTGATAGCATGAGTGCCATCTATTGTAGAATATGCCTTCCTGAAGCCAGCCAGGTTTTTTGGTTGATAGCAATGAAGTGTTGGCATGAGTTTATTGGAAATACAGAAAGCAACCTGATGAACATATAATTCTTCAAATCTTTAACGTCTCCCTTCTTATGAATTAGTATAGCGTTGTCGTTCTTTAAGCCCTGTGGTGCAATTGAAGTTGTTGCTCGGGAAGCCAGCCTTCCTCTAAGCCCGCCGCCTTCAACCCTGTGGGAGGAAATTGCGTATGGTAGTCGCCTTCCATGCCAGTGCCCATGCCGCTGGGCTTAACACAGTAATGAGAAATCAGCCTATTTGTAAGTAGAGTTACCTATACTACCGCAACAACTCTGTTCTCTGCGAAATCACCCAACGAAAGAAGCAATGCTGCCTAAATGTCTTTAATGGAACAAATATATAATTACCAATTCCTGGACAAGCTGTAGATAATTGAAGCTTATGTAGTGCAAATAAGACAAACCGAGAACACAGCACCGAGCACCGGCAGTGCCCGTGTGCGTACATTTTTTTTACGTTTCACTACAATAGCTTCATCAAACATATACATATCCTAGCCATACATATACATATAGATATACAAGCTGTTTGCTTGAATTTACAATAATCATTTATTGGTTTACACAGAAGTCGGTCGAAGGCTGTGATGAGAGGTTCCTCGAGTGCAAGTTAAACTGAGGGAGGGCCTCAGACGAGACCATTTTTTTACAAGACAAAATTAGTATTTATTACATTAAAAAGAAACAAGAGAATATCAAACAGCATACAGAAAGAAAGGAAAAAGGGAAGTATAGCTAGCCGCGTTAATGCATGCAAAAAGCTCATAACACTGTTGGTATAGAACAAGAAAAAAAGTCAGTCATCGAAAGTCTTATTTACTCGGGTGGCGTTGCGCTAACACCATGTAATAGCACTTGTGTTGACGGCGGCGGCGGCGGTATGGCGGGCGTGGCAGACGATGGATCCGCCCGTACGGTAGAAGCCAACACCGGACGTCATATTTCGAGTCTGTCGGAGTCCGAGGCCGTCCAAATGCGACCGCTACAACTGAGCGGCGCCTGTACTGGTCCCTTGGCTCGCGGTTCCGTCCTGACGCCTCACACCAGTGTCGCTTCAGGCTTCTGGTCGCCCCCAGGCGACCTCTGCTCTGCTCAGGTGACTCAGGATCAGAAGCAGGATCAGGACCAACAGCAGCAAGTGCATCAAGAATAGCCGAGCCCTAGGCTTGGCGGATCTCTCCAGGGACAGCAGGGTCGTCCTGGTTCAGTCGAGACTCTCGGGTATGGGTCTGGACCCCGATGACACTGACCTCGACACCAGCGATGTTCGAGTCCCCCGTCTCTGAGCGATCTCTTCTCTCAGCGTTCGAGTCTATCTCCTCTCTCTCCTCGTTTCTCATAGCCGTGGTTTCGTGCCCACAACTGATTGGATGACGTTCTTTGTCCCTCGTGCGGAAGCTCGTGCCCCCGCCCCCCAACATCGTCTTCTTTATCAGCGAGTCGAGGGTTTCTGAAGCTGCCGCTGTCCCGCCGTGTTTCTTCGCCGCATGTTCACCAGTCCCGACTTTGCGCCTCCACTACGACGCTCTCCACTCGCTCATTACAAAAGCGAGCACTCAAAGAATGATCGAACGATTGACCAACCTACACCATACCTGGGATCATTGGCAACGAATGGGATCATTGGCAACGAACGAAGGTGCTTTAAACAAAAAGGGTGCCAACTACGTTTTCAGAGCCCCGACGGCCTTATTTACACTGGATTTTGGAATGCTAATGTAAAGAATGAGGCGCGCCTTAGCTCTCGATAAGCTGAGACACAGGCAACGCCAAGCAAATGGGAATACGTTTTCTAGTAACTCGCAAACCCAATGTTAGGGCCGAAATGAAGCGTGAAAGCGAATGAGAGGGATTCTGCTCAGTGACAACGTAACGTAAAGCATCAAGGTATGACTTTACTACTCAGTCAGATTCATTCTTCACCACCTTGTTGTGCCAAAACGCGTTCAAAACTCAGCACAACATGCCTACGATAAGTCTGCAGACACGGCATGACGAGTCCGATAGAGGTCAAGCGCTCATAACTGTTATTGCTAGTAAATCAGTTAAGCTAATACTGCAACTAGAATTGCACTATCTTTTGATCTGGCGTGTCGGAATAATATGTGGTGTTCTCCACATCTCTTTGTCAGGCTACGTGACCGCAGGCGGAAGTCAACATAAACCAGCAGGAAGGTGGAAGACTAACGCCAAATGCTCTCCTCCTCAAGATGGATGTGCACCAGCGACGAAAACCCGTGACTTCATGTGGTATTTCGCACACCAAGATGGAAAGAGGTGTTACGCTGTTCAAACAAGTAGTTGTTATGGTAAAGGCTACCCGACAGATGCCATGTGTAGAAATAGGTGCGGGATACGATAATTATACTGTGGTTACCTGCTTATAAAACTTGGTTTTCAAGGAAAATAAAAGAATACATGGTATACACCACCACCAATTAATCTTGCACATCCACATAGCGCAAGCGCACTTATTCTCGACGCCAGCCGCCAGCTCTCAGCGCACTCCGCGATGGGCTGCCAATTTGATGCCGGGGCAAATCGAAAGGAACCCATGTAGAGCAAACACTAATGGCAAGCATGCGATATAAACAAGCTTACCGTTACTGCAGTCGTTCCGTTTTTTTCCCGCCATTTCCTAGAGTTCCCGGCTAAAGATAGCTGCCCCTATAGAAGCGCAGCAAACTCTAGTCTACGCCCTCGTGTAATATTGTGTTCAAGCTGCTTACCAGATGAGTTTCTTTTTTTTAATGTTTGATTTACAGCATTCTTGTCGAATGTAGATCGGCTTTGCTGCTGCGTGTTTTGCCCTTTTTGGGGGGCCAATCTCGAAGACCGTGCGCTCTAACACAGCGTCTGAAACATTAACGTAAGACGGCATTTGCGGCGAACAGCTGTTATCAAACGTCCAGATAGCGCTCATTCGGATCTTCCGACCCTTCAGAGCGCCAGTGGAGCACTGTACAATGAATTATTGATTGGCACATCCAGTTTTGGACTCTCAGCATTGCACCACCGATGTTTTTTCCACAATCGCGATTGCTTGAGCGATAACGCACAATGGGCGTTTGCTACCCTAATCGCTCATTGCACACGTGAAATCACCTGCGATACCACCGGTCAATACATCGGTGAACCAATGGAAATTCAGTAATTATGTCAAGTGATGTGAATATGTATAATTCAAGATACTATATCAATAAAACACTTTAAATTGTACATGTTCATGATTTCTAACAGTGCAATGTCATATAAACATTTCATCTTCACAAACCGGTGTGGATGCTACATCAGAAAAATCAGGTAAAACGGTTTAAATATTGCTTCGAAAACAAATTGACGATGCTGTTTATACCCAGTCAAAGCGTTAAATATGCTATCGTGAACATTCATTACGATGGATAGTTTGCATGTTTGCTTTGCGAGCTTGATGAGCAGTCGCGTCTCGCAGCGGAAACAACAGGACCTTGAAATGAGATAATTTATTCGGGAAAATGCGCGTGAAAGCCCAAACCAACCGACTGCAACTAAATGGTCGCGCGTATTGCGGGACCATTTGACCGCAGCACTTGGCGGTACTTGCATATTCTTTAAATTGTTCTGTCCGTAAAAGCACACCCCGCTACAACTGTGGCGTTCTCGTATATCGCGAGTAGCTTGTACAACCAGAAAATTGGGACGACATGCGAAGGCCAATGTCTTCCAGTGAAGGACACCTTGTAGGATAATGGCGTGTGGAGCCCTCCACACGCCTTAGTGGAGGGCTCCGGATTAATTTTCACCACCTGGGGTTTTTTAACGTGCACTACAACGCAAGCACATTTATTTATTTAGTATGTCTATGTTTACAAGTTGATACGACACATATAACTTCTATTCTTAATTCGTATAGCTGTCCACAAATTTTCTAAAGCAATGAATGCTACACCTTTAGGTCGAAACCGCGACTTTTTCAAGCGAAGTTGTATTCCCTCACAAGTGTCGGTGCCTTTGTATAGGTGTGACCGCAAAAAAACTCCCTCAAGCAGCGCGAAAATAACAATTGCTCGTCGGGCTGCGGATTCGACCACTGACATCCGGGTTGCGAGACCACCACGCTAACCAATTCAGTCACTGTCCTTTTTTTTTCTTTATTGCCATATTTAACAACACATCCGCCAGCCTGTGTAACGCTAGTTGCATTTACTTATGAACTTTCAACTGTGTAAGGCATCCAATATTTGAAACACTTCCTTTTCAGCGCCTTGGTGTTTCAGCACATCTCTGAGTTTCGTGACATTCTCAACAAAATGGAGCTTAATTGATCGTGCTTGAGGATCAGCGTTTTGGAAAACCATACCTGACCTCCATATGCTATAAAGACCGAGAAGCAAAAATACATCATAAGGGAAGCCATTTCCTTGAACAGGCAGAAATCTTATGCCATGCGCATCTATTGGAAGGTCCCTCTGCAGTGTCCTTTGAAGGACATCCCAATAGAAGACAGCGTTCTAACAGTCAATGAAAATATGCTCCACTGTCTCTGATTTCCTGCACAAAAGACAATTCACTCCCCACGGCACAAACGTGCCTCGTTGTTGGAGCCAAGTTTTTACTGGCAGTGTGTCCGTGTGAAGTTTAATGAGAAACGTTTTGACCCCTGCAGGGACAAACATGCTTTTGACACGTTTCAGAACATCGTTTCCTAAATGTTTCTGATAAATCGATCTATACTGTCGGTTCATCATACGCTCCCTTAAAGCTGGGTTTTACATGCACAGGTGGTCGGCACTAGCTCGTGCCACTGCTCCCGCGTTCGTCGTCGTCGTCTGCTTCCACAGCTTGGCTGCGTTGCCGCTAATCATTCCAGCGTAGAATTTCACTTCTCTTCTGACGTCGTAATGGAGAGGTTGCCTTTAAGGGGGTATGAGCCATTCATTATCTTATGTAACGGACAGATTTATTTTGAAGGAATTTCATGGAAATTCATTCAGAATGAACCCGCTCGGGAAAGGCCGCGTCGTCGACGTGCCGCTTCTAGCGTGAGAGCCTCTGAAGCCCAGGCGAAACGTCATTGAAGAGCCGCGGACCCCGAGTTGAGGGAGCGCGATGCTGAGGCCACATGTGAGCGTCGTCGAGCCCTCTAGGAAACCAACAAAGGTGTTGCACGCATCTGCAAGGTAGCGCCGACTTTCCCGGTGCGACGGCCAGGTTTCAACGCGAGTTTCTTAACCGGAACTTCGGAGCCAGTTGCAGTGCTTGTAACCGATTGTGGTTCGAGCACAATGTGGTTTTTGACATTGCAATTCGCTCGGAGTAACACCGAAGAAACACACCACAAGCATGGCTTACTCCCATTTCCTCGACAGGGGAAGGGCTACAATTTTTTAAAATTTAATTAATTTATTTATTTTGTGCTTGGAAAATAGTACAGTTTTGGTGCATCCTGATGTGGAAAGATGACGATCGGGTAGCCGAGGGAATGATGTAGATTACATAAAAACTGATTTCATATTGGCAGAGATCCCAGCCTGTCACCCTCGCACCCAACAATGAGACTACACTACCTAAACGGAAATGCAGACGTCAGCTATATATGGTTGCTATGTCTTAATTTATTATATCCGAGGGAGGATACATTACACAAAGTTAACCCTAGCCCCCTGGGAAAAATACAAACTTAGGAAGAAAGGAGACGACAGGATAAAAAGCTTGAAAGTATACATTTTCTCAAAATTTTTGCGCGCAAATAAACAGGGACGAAGAAAAGGAGACACAAGGACGAGCGCTTTCTAACAACTGATGTTTATTATTGAAGAACCACCGGCTTAAATATCCACAGATCTGCGCGATCCTGTCAATAGAACATGTCAAGAGCGCATAAAATAACGCTTGTCATGAAATGCCGCTACGCGGTCAGCATAAAAAGCAGCAATGTTCCTAAAACAAGCACAAAAGGCGAAAACGCGTTAAAGGCCGACTCGCAGCTATGCTTGAAAGTATAGCTTTTTGGGCTAGTTGGTTAGATACATCAGAGGGGGTCATAGCGCTCGAAGACACAGACAAGAAAGGATCGAGACGATGAATCGAAAAAGGCGACCGGCCAATTTTCCCCGACTGGTCAGCCCAGCGCTGCCTTCAACGTGAAGTGAGGCAGAAGGGTTCTGTTTTCTCTGCCCAGGGGCCTTAAAGCTTCATGCACGCAACATTGGCTCGACCCGTAAGGTTCCCAATTTGTCTCAACACGGCAAAATCACGCACTAGAAGTCGCGGGATGTTCCAAATCCGATGTGCTCTCCATGTGGCACGGAGGCAATCGCCGGCCCACGCCAACAACCCTGCGCACTACCGGCTACGACCTCGTCGTGTGCTTACGGGTCGCGGGCGCACTGCCGCCACTGCGGAAACCAGACCCGTCAAGCGAAAGCGACGGAAGGCGACGCCTGCGGTGCGTTGCGGTTAAACGGTGGCATCTTGCAGCACGCCATAGAGTTCATATAACCAACTATAGAGGAAAAGCTCACCATAGCTTCCATGTATTAAAATCGGGAACCGCACGGGCGCTGCCATGTTGCTACCCTAAGCAGGCGCCCATGCGCAGACGACGCAATGCGATTCAGACGAGGCGCGCAAGCAACGCGATCCCGAGCCTCCGTCAGTATGGTAGCGCCATCTAGTTAAGGCGCCTTCAAATGCAGCCTTTAGGACACCATCAATTTTGCATCGAAAGTTTCTAAATAACCATCTAATCGTTCTGGAAAATATACGGATTGAACTTCAAATGTTGTCCGTGACTACGTGCTACGTGTAAGAACTTCCTTTTGCATAATATTTTGACTATTTTTGGTGCTACAAAAATGAGTTATGGCAACATGGCGGCGCCTATGCACTTCCCGCTTTTTTCGCCCAGCTTTTCCTCTAGAGTCAGTATACTAACTCTATGCAGGACGCCGACCGACCACCGCCACGTCGTGACGGTCAGAATGTTTGTTCTTTAGCATACTAGGAACAGAGACCCTACAGCTTGGGTGTTGTTTCCTTTTTTTCACAGCGAAGCTGTATACCTCTACCAGCCAAGGAAATTTTCGTGTCGGCGTAAGAAAAAAACGCGATGGGCCTCTTGCGCAGGAGTTTGAGGTATAGGAGCGGCGCCTGGTGGCGGCGAGAAAAGTTATCTGGGTAGTACCAGCTTGGGTATAGTATTGAGCCCTGGCTGTGGCGAAGCACGTGTCTATCCCAAGTTTTGCCTTGATACGCACTGTTTTCTGCCATGTTGCAAGTGCGAAAAGGCTCGTCACTTCTCACAGACCACGCCGACCACGCTGCGAGCTGGCCGCAGCCTAGTTTTACGAAAACGGACTCTCCGTGTGCCGTGGGACGTAATGCTGGAAGCAGAATGAATCGGCAACGCTGATCCGGAGAGACCTAGCTCAGCCTCGAAAAAGCGTCGCCGTCGTTACTGCTGCGTCGTGGGCTGCCACGAGCAAGAAGGCCTGAATGCCAACATCAGATTCTACCGTTTTCCTTCAAGGCCTCACGCAGCGGAGCGTCGGGCGCACTGGATAACTTCACTACCTCACTACGAGCAGCACTAGTTCGTGAGTTAAATGTGCTCATCCTTCACCTCAAGCCAACGCGTTAACGCAGCGCCAGCAGCAAAGCAGTATTGATCAGAGCACATCGATGTTCGAGCGCTGTCATTAAAAGCTACATCACAAAGAACATCACGAAGAAATTCTGAGCGCCAAGAAGCTAAGTGTGTGGTTTGCCACTACTTTATTAGGCTTTTTCCACCTCCACTGGTCTGTGGTGTTTGCGGTAGCCGAGCCACGCATATTTTATTTTTTTTGTTAGCGGGTGTTAATAGAGTTATTGGTTGTATTACATGCGCAGCATTTCTTGGCGAACATTTGCCACACTAACAGTATCTATCTATCTATCTATCTATCCACCCGCCTACGTCTTGGTGCTCTCATGGTCGTATCGTTAATATGGTATGGACCAAAATTGGCATAGTATGAGAAGAGGGTGTGACGAACATAAATGATAGGTCATGACATGCGTGTCATGTAGGTCATGAAACAGCCGCCTAAAATGACCATGAACCAGCGAAAAAAGATTAACACTCAAAAACCTCTGAAATGTATTTGGACGTGGGTGCCAAGTGAAGGAAACACTAAAGGATGACGGTAGAAGTCATAGTCATGAGCAAGACTATGCAAAAATGACATGACTCAGCAAAAATGAGAATGACTCAGCGAAAAAGCCGGTAGATCCACGCCCTATGAGAATCGATGTTATGACCATGAGACCATGAGAGCACCAAGACGTAGGCGCTTGTTTCATGACCTACATGACACGCATGTCGAAAGGCGAAAGCCTTAGTCTTGACTATGACTGACCATCAACCTTTAGCCCTTTCCTTCGCGTAGTACCACATTCGAAACCATTCCATTGTTTTTGAGTTTTTATCTTTTTCGGAGTCATTGTCCTTTTTGCTGAGTCATGCTCATGACTTCTACCACCATCCAGTAGTGTTTCTTCACTTACTACCAACGTCCGAACCCATTTAAGTGGTTTTTGAGTGTTAACCTTTTTTCGCTGAGTCATTGTCCGTTTTTGCTTAGTCATAGTCATGACTATGATTCTACCATCATCCTTAAGCGTTTCCTTCACTTAGTGCCCACGTCCGAACATATTCCAGTTGTTTTTGAGAGTTAATCGTTTTTTCGCTGAGTCATTATTTTTTTAACAGCTAAGCTGTTTAAGCCAGCCGTAATTTGTGGTTCTTATCAACAAACTAGAAGAAATTAAAGAAAACGCATATCCACGAAGTGAATGATGATGAGTGGGCGAAGCACCGGGAGATCATTCGGGCAAAACGCCGGAAGCGGAAGCCGGAGCTTGGTGTACATATACACATATACATATATATATATATATACATACACATAGCGGTCTCCATGCCAACCAGAGCTACGGACTACGAGGGACAAGGCTCGGCCCTAAGGTGCTTCGCCCCTAAAAATGAACTTTGTTGACCAGGCGGGATTCGAACCCGCGTACCCACGGTCCAAAGGCGAGCGTCGTAACCACTAGGCTGTGCAGCCACTTTTTTCTCTCATGGTATTTATTACTTTAACATGTAATTCAATAAAACACTCACCAATTGTGCATAGTCATATGATGGCGGGCGCAATCATTCACACACAGAAAAACAGAAGAGGCACTGTTCCGCTTTAAAAGGGTGGTAAGGCTAAGCACCTCACCAAAATGGGGTACCAGTCCGGTTGAACATCAAGTCCATC
Source organism: Dermacentor silvarum (assembly GCF_013339745.2). Taxonomy (NCBI): domain Eukaryota; kingdom Metazoa; phylum Arthropoda; class Arachnida; order Ixodida; family Ixodidae; genus Dermacentor; species Dermacentor silvarum. The sequence continues at coordinate 109,599,010 of NC_051160.1, read as the reverse complement.
ATAAACATGTTTTAGATGCACAGTCATCTGGATGAAATGTACCCTTGAAGGTACAACCGGTTCGGCGTTGCGGTCTATCATTCGCGCCTTCCACAAACTGTGCATTACCATGAGAAAAAACATGTCGAAAGGTACATTGTCATCAGAGGTCGGCAGCAGGTATCGCAGTGTATGTGGGTTGATTTCAAAGTTTTTCTTTAGAGTCCGTTGTAGGATATCCCAAAATGTAACGGCATCTTTGCATCCAATGAAACAGTGTTCAATTGTCTCTGGCACGTCACAAAGAATACAGTTAACAGAGGACACAAATATACCCTTTTTCTGTAGCCTTATTTTTACCGGTAACGTTTCACTATGTATTTTATAAAAGAATGTTTTGCAGCATGGGGATATATTGATTTTGCGAACCCGCTTTAGTACATCGTGGCCTGGCCATTCAATGTATAGTGATCGGTAAAATGGAGGCGGAAATAGCATGAACAGTAAATCTTTGTATAACCTTTTACGTGACACGGAGTATAAGTATTCAGCAGAAATCCAAACTGTCAGGAAACGAACCGCCAAGTAAACCTCTTGCACGAACCCCAACAAGCATAAACGCGAAGAAAAATTTCAAGAAACAACTAAATCAGGCAAAGCATCAACAAGTGTGACTTGTATGAATGACCGAATTTAGGATGCGAAGCATCGCGAAAAAAGAAGAAACGAGACACTATTTGCCGCACGTAAAGATGCACTAAGCCGAGCCCACCCTCACTAACTGGTCTGAAAACATTGTCACGCCTCATGGGATCAAAAGTGGAGCTTATTGCAGGCTTCAGCGTTGCCTAAAATAGAAAGTCGCTATGGAACGAATGTCTGAGCGTAACTTTGCAAGGTGGAAACCCGTTCTTTTGAATAGTGCACGCTTAATTTATATGCGTCTAGCGGTACGCCAAGATAGGTTGGCGGAACATCAGTCGATTTAATGCCTGCAAACTGTTCTGGTTTATAACACCAGGAGCCGAACCATAAGCCTAAGCTTTTCTAGAAGTTCACTTGTGCTCCTGATACGCTGCCAAATTTCTCTATTGCAGCCACAACCTTTTCAACACTGGGCTTATCTGTGCAGAAAAACGCTAGATCATCTGCGTAAGCTAACACCTTAACCTCATTACCCAGTATCTTGAAGCCATGAATGGAACTTGACTGAATTACGCTTAAGCATGGTGGTTCCAGGTAAAGGGCGAAGAGTAGTGGGGACATCGGGCATGCTTGCTTTACCGAAGAGCAGATAGCAACGCGTTTGGAGAGATGGCCATTATTAATTGAACGAGTAGAACAATGGGAGTAGCAAAGCCTAACGCCTTTAAGCACAACGGAGCCAACATTGGCGTGTTCCAGAAGAGAAAATAAATAGGAATGACTAACTGGATCAAAAGCTTTAGCAAGGTCTACTTGGAGAATTTCAAGCTGCTCAGTGGAAGCGTAACAATACTCAAGAGTACGGGCGATATGTATGTTGGTCTGAATTGATCGACCTCTAATTCCACACCTCTGATGGGAAGCAATGAGAATCGACATCTGAAATTGTAATCTATTATATAAAACATTTGCAAAAATTTTATAATAAACGTTTGACAACGTGATTGGTCAGTAGCTTTCAACAGAACGCAGTTTTTCCTTATCTGAGCTTTTTGTGATTAAAACTGGTTTTTTCAAAAGGATTACGGAAGGGCGTCCGCCTCTAAACTTGTAATAAATATATTCAATAATATGGAACTGATAATTCCTTTGAACGCTTTGTAAAATTCGATTGAAAGTCCATCAGGGCCAGGGGTTTTCGATAAAGGCAGCTGATCAATAGCTAGCTCAATTTCTTGGATGGTAACAGTACCACTGATGAATGCACACTCCTCATTCTGTAAAGGTTTTACCAGAGACACAAAACTCTCTACGACTTTTGCATCATGATCTTTGGGATGTGCACTAAACAAAGCATTGTAGTAACTTTCAAACTGTGAAATTATGTCATTCATACTTGTTGCAAGAGTACCTTTGGATTATATTTCCGAAATTACTTTTGAAATACCGTGACGTCGCTCATCAAGTAAAGCTTGACGTGTTGGCTGTTCATAGTGCAAAGCACGCCTGTTTCGAGATCGAACTCGCGCACCTCGGTAACGCAATGCGTCATACTGTTGTAACTCACATTTGATATTTTTTTATATCTTCTATGTAAGTGCCTGGCATTTTGCATTCTATCTCGTAAATGCTACTTAGGCTCTTGAGAAGCATTTTTTCTTCATTCTTTCTATAAAATGCTTCCGCCAACCCAATCTCTATAGCCACTGTGCGAACCTCTTGCTTAAAGAGTTCCTAAGCAGCAAATAATGGCAAGTCTGTAGAAAAACAAGTTGTTAGGGCCATACGCACACGATTAATAAATTCCTGATGATTTAGGAGCTCAGAGTTATGTTTCCAGAGTGCCCACTATGGTCAGAAATTGGGTACAGATTTCGCAGCAATCTTTGCGATAACCTTACAATGATCAGATAACGAAACTGGGGTAGTACTACAAGACAGTCCTCAGGAGAGGAGTGATGAAGAGACATAAATTGGATCAAGGCGGGCGTAAGAGTGACTTTAAATTCGTGTATAATTATGAGCAAGAACCCTGTCCCGACGCTCCTATATCTATGAGCCCTGCATTCTCTATCAAGTTAGACAAAACTTCACCACTCCTGTCTCGCTGAATGTTAATCCCGCTTCGATCACTCGGATCACATACACAATTGAAATCTCCCATTAACATAACGCAGCGTTCACAGTCCAGTAGACTAGACACAGTATCAAATAAAAGAATTCGTTTAGCAGCGTCATTAAATGCGTAGGGGTTAACTATTCGCCATGGCACACCCTGCAAGACAACATTGCCGTATATAAATCGACTAAATTCTGAACAAAGTAGGCTCTTTTTCAGAAACAGGCAGCAGCCAGCGGATAAACCAAGAGCGTGTGAAACGCAGACAGTATACTCAGAAAAGGTCTCAAGGCCCTGTCTGTTTCGTCATCACTCTTAATCTTCGTCTCCTGCACGGCGACGAAGTCGAGGTGATGCCTAGACAAAATCCGGCACAGCTGTGCCTGTTTCTGCAAAGACCTAAGGCCCCGTACATTCCAAGTTGCGAAGAGAAGTTGCTGTGTCAGCGCCATGGTGACTAACCACTATGCCTACCTGATGAACTATGTGGTCCGTCCTTGAGGGGAACGGTGAGGCTTCCTCCGAACCCCCACCAGGCCTCCAGGACCGGGATCGTCGGCACATTCCTGTGTTTCGATGTCTTGCGGCGACGTGCTTTTCTTGTGGTACTGGTCGTGTCGCTGTCCGTGCTTGTTTCTGATGTGTTTGTCGCACGCTGCTTCGGAATTGATGTATCCGCGTTACTTCATCTGTGCTCTACCAGCACAGGGCACATGTCGAGAAGCTTGGGTGTAGCAGGTGAGTCATTATCGCCTGCCTCTTTAGCTTGCTGGGCAGGAACTAGCTGTGTGATTACGGGCGCCTCATTGCACTGTTGCTTGGACTGATCATCTGTCGCTTTGCTACCTTCCTTGTCCTTAGCCGCTTCGGCCATGACATTGTCTTCATCATCTAGACGAGACTTGTTGGCACATCTGGTCTCCGCGGCAGATCGAATATCTCCGGTCGCGTCGAGAACCTGCGTGGCGTCCATTATGTGATCTTGCAAGCATTTATCTGGAGGTCGTGTCCTATGTCGTAACTTGTCGGCGTATGTTACCACACATTGTTCAGCTGTGCGGCCAAAGCGCCGGCAGTCTTCACAACGTGGGGTTCTGTAGTTGCGACGAATGTAGCCAACCTTGTTACAGCGGAGACAAAGCGGGGGTCTGCCTGGAATAAGTACAAGGCTCTGCACTCCACAGGCAGGTAGGAGATGTGGAACGTCACCTATACCTACTCCGTCAGCAACAGACAACACCACATCACGATTTAGAGTACGCATTTGTTCCATCTCCGATACTCTCCAGCTTTCTGCTGAAATAGATTTCACTTTCCCGTAAGCCTGCACTGAATCACGAATGTAGGCGTCTTCTAAACGCTCAGGTAGCCATAAAAGCTTCATTTTTACTTCCGTGGGCTCGGGGTCCATGACGATGCAGCGTCTTCCTTTCACTGATAAATCCCCGCACGTGACTAGATTTGCTTTTGTGATTGCTGACTTGCACGTCACCATCCACACGTGCGACATCAGAAATTGTCCAATTGAACTTATTTCTTTTAGGTCAATAACATTCCGAAGGGCGTCTCTGAAATCTTGGGCTCTGTACGGTCGACCAGCTAAGTCAGCATGCAGGAAAACGGAGTCCACAACCAGCTTGCCGGTAGGAAGACGAGGTAGCACATTACGGTAGTCATTGCTGCTGGCTGAAGCCTGAACAGAACCTCGGCCAGGGGTCGATACATCCTTTGAAGCGGAGAACATGAAAAACGCGACCGATCGCAACGCCGTCTTCTTCTTTCTCCTGGCTGTGTGTATACAGCCACGCTTGTAGAGAATGCATTTGTTCGAACCCAAGGAGGTTTTTTAAACCTCCTTGTTCGAACCATATGATTGCGTTCGAGCGTCGTTGTCTTCGTCCACAGCTGGCGCGTTCACACGCTCGTGCTTTAAGAGGTGAAGAGGTTTTGTGCGCTATGAGAGCGAGAGAGAGAGAGACGCATTCCCGGAGCGGGTCTGCTGGAACCCGTTGTCGGCATTGCAACGCACAGTGATGGCCGTAAGTCCGAGACGCGCGAAAAGAACTTATCATCATCATGAGTAATAAGATGAAAAGTTCGCGCGCACTTCCGGAAAATGCAGTGCTACGATCTCCCAGGTTCACTGTTTCAAGCGTTGCGCGGCAAGGTGCAAGGTGAAGCGTTTTTTTCCCCTATGATTAGGCTTTTCAAACAATGCTGCTGGTTACCACCGGACGCTTGCATCGGTGGTTACGTAAATTTTACGTGAGGAGGTTGGACAAAAAATGGATTGGAATAGTTTTACGTTATAGGGCCTTGAATTATCTAAATTGACCTAAGAGTTCATTGACGTCATCGATGTTGTGGAGCAGACTCTCTCTGATGTTCCAGTGTAATATTGTTGCATCTATATTAATATCCGCGTTGTGTTCAAGAAAGAAAAACTACGATAGCCCACAGTTCTTTTTCCGGGCACCGTTATGCGGCGTTTGTCTTTTTTGGCGCACTCCTGAGAGCTGCGCACCGATCCTTCGGCGTCTGGGACGCCGATAGACTTGGTGTCGTGGCGATACACTTGGTGGCCGAGGCGCTGGATGCCCGCTAGCGGTTTATGCTTGCGGGTGTGTCGGGATTCTTTCCGCGAGCAGAGACCCTAGAAGTGCTAGAGACCGCAGGCACGGAGTTATGCTGGCCCTTCTTGCTGAGTGGCGGAACAGCACTATCTAATCCCACAGTGGGGGCGAGTGGCGCTACCGCCGGTCCACTCTGCCAGGTCCGAACGGCCGCCGAGAACCGCTTTGACACTGGCCCCCTGTCGTGCCACTTCGGAGACTATACGTCCCTGTACAAATGAGAGGCGTTTGTGCTCACCTTTGAATGAAAGTTTTCTTCGACCTTGAGCGTAATACTTTATTTTTTGCTTCTTCCAGGAAGGACAGATTTGAGAGTACTCCGGGTGTTCACTGTCACAGTTTGCACAGTGGGTTGGTCTTTGCAGTTTTCTGCAAGCGCAGGTAGAAGGGCCTCGGAAGCTCTGAGAGTCGTCGCCGAATCTTTGACATTTAGAACAGCGTCATGAATTTGGTATATATGGTCTCAAGCCTCCACTGGGCATGGCGTCTTCCAGAACATGCGGTTGCTTCGCAATCCGGTTCTCTTATTTACGCAGCTTATGCGTTTTAGGCAACCGTATTACAACTGCTTGGTTGTTATTGCGGTCACCATTATTGCGCATGACCGCAATGCCCCACCACGACATGTACATTAGGATCCATTGTGGATGCCAAGTGATTGCCTGCATCATCGCATCACGTCAGTAAGCACTGAGTGCTTCCTGTGGCACCTCCAGGAGGCAACACTGTGCCGAGACGCTATAAAAGGGCTTCCAGCACATTTTCTTGTCACGCGGCTCTACGGCTCCCAGAACATGTAGTTGCTTCACAATCCGGTTTTGATCTAGTAACCCATGTTTGCCGATGCTGTCGTGCCGATTGAGCAGTTTTGCATAGCATATGGTACTTTATTCGCTCACAATGCTATTGTTGGTTGGTTTGGATATTGAGTCAAATCCTGGTACTGACCTTGCACCAATTGCGAATCAACTTAAATGAATGGCGTCTGACATAAAAAAATCAAAAATATCCGATTATCTTCTATTGACGTTAAATTGCACGCTCTGGCTCTCCAAGAAGAGAAGATTTCTTCCTGCCTCAATCAGATTGACTGCCTGAGCAATACAATCCAGTCACTTGGGGCACGAATTGAGAATTTAGAGAACCATCGCAGAAGATCCAACCTAATCATTTATGGTCTTCCGGAATCTCAAACACAACACACAGAATCACTGGAAACGGCAGTGAATAAGGGCATTTTTCAGGAAATCCTTGAAGTAAACATCATTGATATAGAGTGCATTCACAGGTTGGGCAGACCAAACAATAGAAAGTCTACGCCAGTGATCTTACAGCTAATGCACTCGCGGAAAAAAAATTAAATTATAAAGAAAGCTTGTGAATGGAAAATACTGAATTTTTTATTCGCGACGATTTCTCGCAGAGAGTACGTGAGGTCACTAGAATGTTATGGGCAATCGAAAAAAGAAACCGTGAAAAGCATGATAACGTGTTTTTGCGTTGGCAAACTATATACCAACAGCATGGCCGATGTATGCTACGACAAAAACATTTTAGATATCAGTGCAGAAAAAACGAGAACAGCAAACCAAACTGACCCCTGACGCGCAGTTGCACGCACATGCAGCAGAAAACTTGAGCTGTCTGAGTGACCACACCAGAACTTCACGCTTCTACAACGAACCGACCAGCCATCTTACCCATGTTAAGGTAAACAAAATGTACCTCAGACTTTTAGCATTAATTCTCGGAGCATTATTAAGAAAAAAAAACACAGTGAAGAATTACCGTTACTTGAACATGACCCTCACATTTAAGTCCTTACTGAAACTTGGTGGCAGAGTATGATGTGTGGAGTGCGCGACCCGGTGCGGTGGATGGAGACAAAAAACAGACGACAAGTAGTCGTCTGCTTCGTGGCGAATTCCGTGCTGGATGGAAAACGACAACGTCGAAGAGCGTCCGGCAAGTGGCAAAGAAAATAAAATAAAATAAAAAGGTAATATAAACAGAAGAAACTACGAAGCTTCGAGCGGCCAATGAGCAAACGACGAATCGGCCAGAGCGGCAAAAAAGCGAGGCGCGCTGGCAGAAGAGGGAGAGTTCCAGGAAGCAACGCCAGGAGAAGGTCAGCCATCGGACTGGGCATTGAAGACGAGCCGTCTGGTTCCAGACCCGAGCCACCAGGACTTCACCCGACCGGGGCCTCCTGCTAACTCGTTCCTGGGCGTCGCCACTCTACCCGATCGTGAACTGCTGCCCGAGGGCGGCGGCCTTCTGCGCCCGTGGGCAGAACGGATGCAGTCGGGCTACGGCCCGAGTTCCACGCCCAGCTGCCTGGCCAGAACGCCGCCACCGTCTGCCCGTGCCGCCAAGACGCCTGCCTTCTCTCTCCGAGCCTGAGCTGCCGCGCTCTGGTAGCCTGCCCAACATCCCATACACCGACCTTTGGTTAGACGAATTTGGCGCCACTTCTTTCGTTGTTTCGCCGCCTCCCGTCCTCTGCGAACTAATACGCCGCCTCACACGCGACCTCAGCCCGGACTCACATTGTATTAATATCATGAGTGTGCTCTGAGTGTTTTTTGTCGTGATATTTATTTAAGGGTTTATTTTATGGGTTACTTTTCGTTTTAGTTTTATTAAAAGTTTGTATGTGTTTTCCAATTAACGGCATTGTCCTCAATTGGGTTCTCGGAGGTTCTGCCTCAGAGAATGGTCAGAACAATTTAAAAAACAGAACCTGCATCACACACAGCAACATAGCTGATGACTTAGTCTTTCGTTCTTGTTATAAAGTTTTTTGCAAAGACAGAGATACCAGAGGCGGGGGCGCAGCAGTCCTTGTTAAATCTTCAATTGAGGCAGTAGTACTGGACGACTTGCGCGATCCGGTTTGTTCATATTTAAAAATAACGTGCTGGGCTCATTGCTTCGTCCTGATGGTATGCTACAGGCCACCTCGCTCTACTCCTGATTACATAATTAAATTGCAAGAATGCATGCATTCTGTCAAAATAACAAAGCTCTTTTGGTCGGTGATCTTAATTTAGCTAGCGTTGATTGGGAGCGACTGCAAGGAAGAAGCAAATTTAACAAAATTATGAATATTTTATTTGATATTATGCTCACTCATGACCTGGTTCAAATTGTTAAAGAGCCCACTCGCATCCAAGATTCGTCTAGCTCTACGTTAGATTTGACCTTTATAGGCCGTGATATTACAGCGCACACTGTTATAGTTAAGGGTTTACCAGACCACTGTCTTGTGAAGTCTGTTCCTCATTAAAATACTGGTATACGTTATTTTAGCGATTATGAGAGAGCGGATGATGCTTCCGTGATTGCGCATATGGAAACTTTCCTGAGTGATATTACTGAAAAACATGACATGATAACATGTCTTTGCTATGGAAAAGTTTTACTGGTATGTGTAATTGGTTGAATACATTTGCACCAAACAGGCTAAATAAAGTGCACAAACGTACACCCTGAATAACGCGAATAATTATTCATTTAAAATGGAAACTATAAGGGCTAAAAGGACTTCTCCCAATCCTATTATCAGTAGGATATCAAAAAACGCTCTCACACGTGCAATACATGACTTCTTTTTGACAACAACATTGCCTAACTTTATAAAAAATGACCTAAGAAAATTTTGGCATTGCTTTAGCGATTCTATGAAGCATGTCACGCAGATTTCAGTCGATGGTAACTCTGTTACAGATCAACAGGCTATCGCTCAGCATTTCAATTCTTATTTTACTCTTATACTTTAGCAAGTACACGTGTGAATCTGCGTCATGGGGTATTTTTAGCATCCGAAGTTAATTTTCTTTCGTATCACGTTGTAGGCCGCGATGCTGTTCAATCTGAAAACAAAACCGACTTGTGGTCCTGACGGTGTACCTAATATTTTTCTTCGTCATTATGAGTAAACTATTGCTAAATTTCTTGTGATATTTTTTTCGGTGCTCGCTGTTAACTTCGAGGCTACCTCATGAATGGAAGACAGCTCAGGCTGTACCTGTCTATAAAAAAGGTGACCGTCAGATGTTAGAAAACTATCGCCCAATATCCCGAACATCTTGTACATTATTGGAACATGTTATAGCCAAATGTCTAATGGAATTTCTTGACGAAAACTCTACCAGCTAGCCTTCAACTCGGTTTTAGAAGAAAATTTTCTACTGCGACGCAAATGCTCACGGTCGTTCATTCATTTGCTGCATGCATTGATAATAATGGACAAATTGACGCACTATTTTTACGCTCAAGCAAAGCCTTTGACAGAGTTATTCATGATAAATTGCTTATTGAGCTCATAAATCATAACCTTCCAGACATTTTAGTTTCCTGGGTTTCTGATCACTTACATAACCGAAGGCAGTGTGTCTCATTTGTAATTTCTGCTATCTTCCTGTGGCATCAGGTGTGCCTAAAGTCAGAGTTCTGGGACCCTTGCTGTTTCTTTTATATATAAATGACATCGTTTCTGTAATTACTCCTGGAACTAAAATTATGTTATTTGCACAGGATGATCTTTTATTTTCGTGAAATCAGAGGTGTGCTTGATCAGGTTGCGTTGAATTCTAATCTTGCTAATGTATCTAAATGGTTCACAGATTTTGGCATGACTATTAATAACGATAAAACTGCCTAATCTTGCGTAACACTTAGGAAAAGTCCACTTAAATATACTCATAATCTGACATCTTTTCCTTTGAAACTGGTTAGCAGTTACAAACACCTAGGAGTGGCAATCACTAATCACCTGTCACCTAAAACATCAATTTCGATATTCTCCTTCTAAGGTCAAACTTCTTGGCTATTTTACATTCATACGACCGAAGCTTGAATATTGTTATATTGTTTGGGATCTTTACACTAAACCTAACATTAAAAAGTTGGAAAGTATTCAGCGAAATGCTGTGAGGTTTATCTATTCTAATGTTCTGAGAGGGTTTTCTAAGAGGGCGATCGGGCAGTCGGAGGAATGAGGCTCCTATAAAGATTTAATTGATTTCGGCAGCAGTGCCAGCTGACCACCGCGGAGCCCAGCAAGGTGGCGCGAAATGATTTGTGTGAAACCAGGCCGGCCAACACAAGTTGTACACAACCACCATAACCAAATTTGTTATAACCAAGCATGGTTATCCAACCCAAGGCGAACCCTTCCTGCCTGGAAAGTCGCAAGTAAAAGAAGAGAGGACAGAGAAAATTGAAAGAGTGAAAGAGGAAGAATCGAGAGAAAGATAGGAAAAGGCGACTGCCGGTGTCTCCCGAATGGGTCAGTCCGAGGCTGCCGTCTACGTGAAGCCGAGGCCAAAAGGGTGTGCTGCCTCCGCCTAGGAGGCTTAAAGGTTCCAAATCCTCAGCATCCTCGGCACCTCAACAGCGGAAACGGTTATCATGAAAGAGCGGTATTAAGCACTGGCCTACCCAATAACACAAGTTGGCGAGAAATAGGTTAATTGGTTAGCGCCGCATACGCAATGTCACATAACGTGACTTAAGTTGGTCAGACGATTGGTTTCGAACGCGGTTCTCTCGTCACAGCAGCCCAAGGCTGTAACCAAAAAACAATGGACTAACCAATGACATAAGTTGGCGGGAAAACGGTTATAGACACCGTCAGACAGGCTGACAGACAGACAGAAAGCCCCACAAAGGTGCGTAGAATAGCCCGAGAATGCTAATCACATTAAAGAGAGGAAGGCATTAAATGACATTAATGATTACATTTAAATTAATAAACAACAAACTATTACTGACGTTGCTCCCTCACTAGGTAGGTTGTATGAAGCGCCTGCTTGAAATGATAAAAGCTGAAATAACTAAAGGTAGCAGGTGATGTCTTTTTCTCGTGTAATGTCTATGTGTCAGAAAGCATTACAGGCCATTCACGACGCCGATAAGTTCGCAATAGATACTAATGAAATAGGCAAATAATGACAGTGGCTAAATCAGTGTTTATATGATAAGTAAAAGCACCTTCTGTGATTGTGGCTTTGAAGTTTGTCATTGCTAGGGGTACGTCAATTGAGTATCAATCGCGAGCCTAACACGAGTCTCAAAATTTGTCCTGAAGCTTGTTTACGAAGTGCATTGATGATCTTGTGTTTCTTTTGGCCTACATGCAGGGGGCGATTTCTTTTTGACGAAATGCTCACCAGTGCCAGCGTAATGTTCTCAGTTTTGGAAAGGGACATGTCAAAACGTGTGCCAGTTTCATAATTCACACTGGCGTACATTGTTTGAGAATTTCCGACCAGGTGGATGGTACCAGCACCAACATACAGAAAAGAAAAGTTGCTGTCATCTCCTACATACTACATAGTTTCCCCCACAGGTTAAAGATTACTGGAAGGAGTGATATTGTTGCAGGAAGAAAGCAGGCCCACGAGTGTAGAAGGATGTATATTTACAAGCGAAGAAATATGGCGTTCAGGCAACGGCCAGAGACTTCGTCTTCCTCTCGTTCGCGTCACCTTCTTCTTTCCCTTCACCGTAACATCACCCTCCCGGTGGGGTTAGCTCCGTCCCGGTGCAGGTTATGGAGCGTCGCTTAATGGGGAGACATAGGGCTTGAGCCTGGCGACGTGAACAACATCGCTGGAGACGTTGGGAGACACTGAAGGCTGACCGACTGGGGCGATCTCGTATGTCACGTCGGACAGTTGTCGTAAGATCTGGTATGGACCAGAATAACGGGAAAGGAGTTTTTCCGACAAGCCGACTCGACGTGAAGGCGTCCAGAGGAGGACAAGGGAACCAGGTGAAAAATGGTGGTCTCGGTGCCGAAGGTCGTAGCGTCGTTTTTGAGAAGCTTGCGAGACTGTGAGGCGATGACGCGCGACCTCTCGGGCCTGGGCGGCTAAGGCAATAGCATCGCGAGCGTAACCAGTGCTGGGTGATTGTACTGCGGAAGGTAGCAACGTGTCGAAGGGCAAGGTGGGGTCGCGGCCATACAAAAGGTAAAATGGGGAGAATCCGGCAGTATCGTGACGGGACGAGTTGTATGCGAAAGTGATGTACGGTAAAGCGACGTCCCAGTCGCGGTGATCGTCGGAAACGTACAGGGCCAGCATTTCGGTTAGTGTGCGGTTGAGTCGTTCGGTGAGGCCGTTTGTTTGAGGGTGGTATGCGGTAGCGAGCTGGTGTTCTGTAGAACAGGAGCGGAGCAGATCATCGTCGACCTTCGAGAGAAAGTAGCGGCCGCGATCCGTGAGTAACTGGCGAGGGGCGCCGTGGTGCAGGATGACGTCGTATAGTAGGAAGTCGGCGACATCTGTAGCGCAGCTGGTTGGCATCGCTCGTGTAATGGCATATCTCGTGGCATAATCTGTTGCTACAGCAATACATTTGTTTCCTTTCATAGAAATAGGAAAGGGGCCAAGGAGGTCGAGGCCCACACGGAAGAAGGGCTCTGTAGGGATAGCAATTGGTTGAAGCAAACCAGCAGGAGGCATAGCAGGCGTCTTGCGGCGCTGACACAGGTCGCAAGAAGTGACATAACGGCGCACAGAGCGATAAATGCCGGGCCAGAAGAAGCGGCGCCGCAGGCGATCGTAAGTACGAGTGATGCCCAGATGTCCAGCAGTAGGAGCGTCGTGAAGTTGCTGGAGCACGGCCAGTCGAAGGTGCTTTGGAACGACTAGGAGCAGCTCCGGGCCATCAGGACGAACACTACGACGGTATAAAGTTCCATCGCGCAAGGTGAACATCCGCAGAGACGAGTCATTAGGCGAGGAGCTTAGGCGTTCCATAAGTGTTCGAAGAACAGGATCTTGGCGTTGCTCGTCGCCAATATGGAGAAAGCCGGAGAGAGACAGAATACTGATGTCCGAGTCTGCATCGGTATCGTCCGGTTGATCCACAGGATTGCGGGACAGGCAGTCAGCGTCTTTATGCAGGCGCCCTGACTTATACGTAATAGAAAATGTATATTCTTGTAGACGCAATACCCAACGTGCAAGTCGTCCAGTTGGGTCCTTCAAAGAGGAGAGCCAGCAGAGGGCGTGATGATCGGTTACGACGCAGAAGCTCCGACCGAAAAGGTACGGCCGAAATTTCGCGACCGCCCATACGAGCGCGAGGCATTCCCTCTCAGTGATGGAGTAATTTCGCTCGGGCGTGGAAAGAAGGCGGCTGGCGTAAGCGATGACACGGTCGTGGCCCTGTTGACGTTGAGCGAGGATAGCGCCGATGCCATAACCACTCGCGTCAGTTCGTACTTCAGTAGGTGCAGAAGGGTCAAAGTGTGACAGAATCGGGGAGGTTGTAAGCCGCTCGATCAGGGTAGAGAAGGCTTGCTCCTGCAGTGGTCCCCAAGAGAAAGAGGCATCTTTCTTAAGATGGTCAGTGAGAGGGCGAGCGATGTCGGCAAATTGTTTCACAAATCGTCGGAAATAAGAGCATAAGCCCAGAAAACTCCATTCCGCAGGGTTGCGGAAGGAGACAGGAGAGGTGTAGGATCGTCGAGCAGGTCCAGAGGAATAAGGCTGAGCGTCAGGACGAGTCAGTGGGCACGCCGATGGAAGGCCGAGATTGGCAAACTCCTGCCTTACTACAGCTTGAATGAAGGACACTGATGGCCGCGTTGGGTCACTGGCGTGCGATGTAAACACGGGTGGTGGAATAGGTGCAGGACAGGCAGCTTCAAGCTCGCGACGAACAATACGCGTAACGTGGTCACAGGTTGGCGGCAGGCGAACGGCATCACACGATGAACTTGCAGCCGTATTGGGCAGCCGGGTGAATCTCTGGGTTATACGGCGGCTCCTGGCATGTTCAAACCGCCGACACTCTTTGATGATTGTGTCGACGGTATCAACGTTGGTATACACGAGCAGGTTAAAGGCATCGTCAGCGATACCTTTGAGCACATGAGAAACCCTCTCGGACTCAGGCATTTTCGGACTCAAGCCATTGGCAACTACGGCATCGATTCTAGGAATGCAAGAGGAGAGATGTTAGTAGAATTCGCGGAAAGGAATAGGCTCCGAATAATGAATACCTTCTTCAGGAAGCGCAGCAACAGGAAGTGGACCTGGAAAAGCCCTAATGGAGAAACAAGGAATGAAATAGATTTCATACTCTCTGCCGATCCAAGCATAGTGCAGGATGTAGAAGTGTTAGGTAAGGTTAAGTGCAGTGACCATAGGTTAGTGAGGTCTAGGATTTCTCTCAATTTGAAGAGAGAGAGAGTGAAATTAGTCAAGAGGAAACAGGCCAACCTAGAGGCAGTCAGGGTAAAAGCAGACCAATTCAGGCTGGTGCTCGCAAACAAATATGCAGCTTTAGAACAGGAAGATGAAGATAACATAGAGCTAATGAATGAAACCGTAACTAGGCTGATCTCAGAAGCAGCAATTGAAGTGGGAGGTAAGGCACCAAAGCAACCTGTAGGGAAGCTCTCCCAAGAAACAAAGGACCTAATAAAGAAACGGCAAAACATGAAAGTGTCCAACTCAAGAGATCAGATAGAATTCGCTGAACTGTCAAAACTGATCAACAAGAAGAAAGTAAGGGATATTCGAAATTATAACGTGGGAAAAATTGAGGAAGCCGTAAAATATGGACGCAGCATGAAATCAGTAAGAAGAAAACTAGGCATAGGACAAGGCAAGATGTATGCACTGAAAGATAAGCATGGTAATATCATCAGCAATTTCGATGACATAGTAAAAGCAGCAGAAGAATTCTATACTGACCTGTACAGTAGCCAAAACAGCCAAGCTTCTTCCATTCGAAATAGTGATGAACCGGATACAGAAGCTCCTTCTATAACTAGCGATGAAGTTAGAAGGGCCTTGAAAGATATGACCAGGGGAAAAGCGCCTGGAGAAGATGGAATAACAGTAGATTTAATCAAAGATGGAGGAGATATCATGCTTGAAAAGCTTGCGGCCCTTTATACGCAATGCCTCACCACTTCAAGTGTACCAGAGAGCTGGAAGAACGCCAACATTATACTTATCCATAAGAAGGGAGACGTTAAAGAATTGAAGAATTACAGACCCATTAGCTTGCTTTCAGTATTGTATAAAATATTCACCAAGATAATTTCCAATAGAATCAGGACAACACTTGACTTTAGTCAACCAAGAGAACAGGCTGGCTTCAGGAAGGGGTATTCTACGATGGACCTTATCCATGCCATCAATCAGGTAATCGAGAAATCTGCGGAGTACAATCAACCTCTCTACATGGCTTTCATAGATTATGAAAAGGCATTCGATTCAGTAGAGATATCAGCAGTCATAGAGACATTGCGTAATCAAGGAGTGGAGGAGGCATACGTGAATATCTTGGCAAATATCTACAAGGATTCCACAGCTACCTTGGTTCTCCACAAGAAAAGTAGAAAGATACCTATCAAGAAAGGGGTCAGGCAAGGAGACACAATCTCTCCAATGCTATTCACTGCATGCTTAGAAGAAGTATTCAAGCTCTTAGACTGGGAAGGATTAGGAGTGAGGATCGATGGCGAATATCTCAGCAACCTTCGGTTTGCAGATGACATTGTCCTATTGAGCAACAATGGAGAGGAATTACAACAAATGATTGAGGACCTTCATCGAGAAAGTGCAAGAATTGGGTTGAAGATGAATATGCAGAAGACAAAGATAATGTTCAATAGCCTGGCAAGGGAACAAGAATTCAGGATCGCCCGTCAGCCTCTAGAATCTGTAAAGGAATATGTTTATCTAGGTCAATTACTCACAGGGGACCCTGATCATGAGAAAGAAATTTACAGAAGAATAAAATTGGGTTGGAGTGCATACGGCAGGCATTGCCAAATCCTGACTGGGAGCTTAGCACTGTCGTTGAAAAGAAAAGTGTACAATCATTGCATTCTACCGGTGCTAACATACGGGGCAGAAACTTGGAGGTTAACAAAGAAGCTCGAGAACAAGTTAAGGACCGCACAAAGAGCAATGGAACGAAAAATCTTAGGAGTAACGTTAAGAGACAGGAAGAGAGCGGTGTGGATCAGAGAACAAACGGGGGTAGACGATATTCTAGTTGACATTAAGCGGAAGAAATGAAGCTGGGCAGGCCATGTAATACGTAGGATGGATAACCGGTGGACCATTAGGGTTACAGAATGGATACCAAGAGAAGGGAAGCGCAGTCGAGGACGGCAGAAAGTCAGGTGGGATGATGAGGTTAGGAAATTCGCAGGCGCAAGTTGGAATACGCTAGCGCAAGACAGGGGTAATTGGAGATCGCAGGGAGAGGCCTTCGTCCTGCAGTGGACATAAATACAGGCTGATGATGATGATGATGAGGAGGAGGAGGTGACGGTAGTCAACGCAGAAGCGCCACGAGTTGTCTTTTTTCTTTACTAAGACAACCGGTGATGCCCACGGGCTACTGGAAGGTTCAATGATGTCCTTGTCCATCATCTTGTCGACCTCTTTCTGGATTATGGCCCTTTCTGTTGCGGAGACACGATATGGCCGCCTATGAATGGGGCTGGCGTCACCGGTGTTGATGCGATGCGTGACAACAGATGTCTGACCAAGTGGACGGTCGTCCAAATCAAAGATATCCCGATAAGATGACAGGAGGTGACGAAGAGCTGTTGTTTGCTCGGAAGGAAGGTCAGGGGCGATCATCTTACAAACATCGTCCGCAGGCGTCGAGCACGAAGGAATGGGTGACAAAGGTGCGTTGGTACTCAGGAAGGATTCGGAGGCCAAAGAAGAAATCTCAAATTCATCCAAAGGAGTGATAAGTGCGACGGCAATGCCGAGTGGCAGCACATGCGTCGAAAATCCAAAATTGAGGATGGGCACCCGAGCGCAGTTTTCGAGGATCCGGATTAAGGTGCTCGGTAGGGCAATATTTCGTGACAAAACCACGTCAGTAAGCGGAGACACGACGTACTCGCCATCAGGTACGGGAGGACAGGGCGTCAGGAGGACATTGGTAGCTGCCTGTGGAGACAGCCGTGCAAACTCAGCAGAACATAAGCGGGGTGAGCACAAGTTGTTGCGTCTGCGTCGGCAGGAAGCGGCAGATCCAGCTGTACAACACCTGCGGAGCAGTCAATTTGGGCAGAGTGTTTCGAAAGGAAGTCGAGGCCGAGAATTAGGTCGTGTGGACAGTGCTCGAGGACGATAAATAAAACAACGCTATAATGGCCCGCAATGGTCACACGTGCTGTGCACATTCCAAGAACAGGTGAAGTACTCCCATCGGCGACTCGCACAGTGCACGGTACGGCGGGAGTCAGAACCTTTTTGAGCGTTCGGCGGAGAGCAGCGCTCATAACTGAAAGCTGCGCTCCTGTGTCAACGAGAGATGTGACAGGAACACCATCAACTTCAATGTCCAGTAGGTTTCCACGTGTAGGCAGGGTCAACAGAGGATTTGTGGGCCGGGTCGGAGTTGCAGCTTCACCTCCGGGAGCTGCACCGCCTAGTTTCCCGAAGGGAAGCGACCGGTTGCAGATGGGGACGAAGAGCGGTGAACGAGAGGCGAACGGGACCGACGGCCTTGCAGAGACGGGGAGCGGCTGGATCTTGGTGGAGCACTGTCGGCGTTGATGTTCCGAGGCGGCGTGTCGGGCGAGAAAGTGCGATTGTCTGGTACTTGGCGGTAGTGACTCGGAGACGACCACCGAGGAGACGACGACCAGCGATTACGGCAATGACGGGCGATGTGTCCAATACCGGAACAATTAAAACAAATGGGTCTGTCATCCGGTGTGCGCCAGTCAGCGGGGTTGCGGCGGAGTGGCGGGAAGCTTTGCTTCTGGGAGCGAGCGGCCGGAGAAATCTGGTAGGTGTTCGTATGGCGGACCGAGCAGAGAGATGGAATGCCCAAACTCGCTATTTCTTCCCGAACGACCGCTTGTATAAGCGAGATAGCGGGCACACTTTCCCGACAGTCGGAACGAATTGAAGCCGGAGCCATGGCCTCAAGCTCACGGCGAACGATACGCGTTAGATCTTCTGATCCTGTCGGCTGAACGAACCGCGGCGGGTCTGCGCACGAAGATGTCGCGGCGGTATTGGGCAGCCTGTCGAAATGTTGAGGTACGCGGCGGCCTTTCGCTTGTTCGAAGCGCCGGCACTCCTTTATAATTGCATCCACAGTGGCACAATCCTTACACATCAGGAGATTGAAGGCGTCGTCTGCAATACCTTTTAGTATATGACCAATCTTGTCCGCCTCGGTCATGGTGTTATCAGCCTTGCGGCAGAGAGCCAGCACATCCTGTATGTACACGACATAGGATTCAGTGGACGTCTGAGCGCGGCATGCAAGTTCTTTTTTTGCTGCCAACTGACGACCGACAGGTCTGCCAAACAGGTCACGCATTTTTTCTTTGCAGACATCCCAGCTTGTTAGGTCAGCTTCATGCGTATCGTACCATTGCTTCGCAGTTCCTTTCAGATAAAACATGAGGTTTGCTAGCATCATTGTTGGACCCCACCTGTTGTTGTCGCACACTCGTTCGTACATCGAAAGCCAGTCCTCGACGTCGGTGTTGTCCGTGCCACAAAATGTCCCCGGGTCCCGCAGATGAGTGAGGATGACCGTTGGCGTGGACTGCTGAGGCGTTGTCGGTTGTGTCGGTTGATCTGCCATTGTGGCGGCAGGTAGATGACGTCCACTGCGAAGTTCCGTGATTGTACCCAGCACCTTCCACCAAAATGTTGCAGGAAGAAAGCAGGCCCACGAGTGTAGAAGGATGTATATTTACAAGCGAAGAAATATGGCGTTCAGGCAACGGCCAGAGACTTCGTCTTCCTCTCGTTCGCGTCACCTTCTGCTTTCCCTTCACCGTAACAATATCAACGCTTTTTCTTTTTTTCAGCGCCTAATAAATTGGTGAGACTGTGCAGGAAGACAAGGCCAGAAAGAATTTCTGATACTGCATGCGAGAAGGAACATAAAAAGAAATTCATTGATTGTATCGCGTGTGTTATATACGGCATTCCTGTCGGGTGTGGACGGTCCTACAGTGGTCAAATTGGTAGATGTATAAATGACTGGCTACGCCAACACAATAACAAAGTAAATAATGTGGCTGCTGACGGTTTTCTTGCCCTCCATTGCGAAAGATGCAAGTGCAAACCCAGATTCAAAAAAACAGTTATCATGAATAGAAGCAGGTGCGAGATGACATGCTTAATAATAGAAGCTACAAACATATGCTTCAGTAAGCCTTCAATTCCATGATCCTCGAAAGAGCTTGATTATCTTTGTTCGCGTTAAAGATCTACATGTCTGTCAATCTGTGTGGCTTAAAAACTGCATGCGTGTGGTTCCTGGTTTTCTTTTTTTAGTTCATGTTTACAGAGCTTTTACACTTGTTTTATGACCTTTTAAGAGCATATATAGTGACGAGAACTGGAAATGAATCTGTTGTTGAACGTTAGCGCTGTGTGTGTGTCAAATGTGCCTTTCTGCTGTCCCTGACGTTCAGCTTGCGCTACAACAAAATAGAAAATAACATTTATTTCATTGTCGTCAGGCTCAGGCACCAAATAAAATTTGTTCATCAAAATTAAAAGTGGTCACTAGGAATCTCTAGTTGAATTATTGTGAACATGCCCTACCGTCGTGTGGTGCAGATTTGACCAGTTTAAAGGCCTGCAATAAGGCACTAGTTATGTGTTCTAGGGCAAGAAGGCAACAGAGTATGTTACCTAAGGCAAGTAGTCACAGGAGTCCTGGATCCCCAGAAAAAAAATTCGAGAATAAAATTGGTCGGAACACTTATGTCACGCACTTCCGTGTCATGAACAACAACTCATCATTATTCTCGAAAAGTGCCATCATTGCGTTGTGCTTACACGAACCTAAGAGGCTGAAACGTGGTACGATAAAAATGAACCTTGAGAATGACAAACATTGATAGGTATGATACTTAAAGAAAAATGCAGTTGAAGATGGTAAAGAACTAGGCACCATGATGAAATTAGGAAATCTGCGGGCATAGGATGGAGTCAGTTGACGCAAGCCAGACATAATTGTAGACTGCTGGGAAAGGCCTTCGTCCCACAGTGGTCATAATGTGCGTGAAAGAGCACTGATGCTTCGTCTTCTCTTCCTGTTCTACATAATGTCTTCATACTGATCAGCTCAAGCTGCATCGTAAAGAAGACTAAATTGATATATTTCATGAAGACGTTGCGTTATATTATTCATTCATGTTTTCTTTACCACCTACAATGAGTGACATGAATTTTGACATTAGCGACCTGATGAAGACTAGCTTCTTGTCCAAACATGGCTCTAGAGACAACTGTCATTCGACACCTGTTGATCTGTTCTCAGAAGCAAGAATTTTGCAACCTTTCAATGAACTTATGCACTACGATGATGAACTTGTTTCGAAAAACTTCAAAAGTGTACCTGACCTTTGACTAACTTTTGCATGTACGTAAACATTATGAACTTATCGCTGTGAACAGTTGTCTCCGACTGCTGTACACTTGTGATATAGCGATAACAGTATTTTAAGGTTTCTACATTAAGGCAGGAGAGCAGCACTTGCTGGATGGCTCATCATTTAATTCGCCAAAAATGCAGCACATTGCAACAATTGTACCACTAATGTCCTTGAAAATCTTGTTCGTTATTCATTTGTAAACACCGGTTGTCAAACATCCTGCTGACTAAAGGTCTCAACACATCTTACAGAATTATAGCATGTACTACTAGACAAACTGAAACCTGTAATACAACTTACAAAATACAGTATCAGTGTAGTGGCAGGTCAAATGGCTCCTCAGCAATGCTTCTGTCCTTCCTGGGCGAAGAAAATAAATGTTAAGCTTACTCTGACAGCACCAAACTACATAAACGTAACTGCCACAGAACATGGAGAGTTCTAACTTGATACAGTCAACCTGCTTAACCATCTCATAGACATTCAGTGATAGCATATATTTTCATAGACCCTCTAATCTATGAAATGAATGCTGTAATAGAAACATGCAAGCAGAGAATTAAAATAGCGTGTGTGAAAATTCTCAGGAAAACTATATTTCCTTGCTACAACAGTCCACTCCTTGTGAAGTGCAACAAGTGACTGTCGAAGCTACAATGAGACGGTGGAAAATTCGGGATCCTTTCTGGTAAATAACTACCCATACCTCTACCTGCACCCAGCAATAAATTGGAGCATTGCAAGTACTAAACTGGTAAAGAACAGGTCAGAACTGCTGCCAAGCGAGCGCAATAAATAAATGGTTTCGGCTTTATCTTCATGCAAGACTACGCGTGTTAACTTTTTTATATTACACGAAAGACTGGTCAACAAAATACTGCATTCAGTCACCATGGTTTCGCAAAACAGAAGACGTAAGAGGTTAAGATGCGAGTTCCTCAGGTGGTATGTTGCGATGTTTCGAGAAATTGTTTCAAGGAGAATATCTCTTTAACCCTTACACACGTCAATTAGTTGTGTTGACTGAAAACACACTTTCACCGCCTTTCTTACATCTTCAGAATCATAAAATGCTTACAAATGCACAGTATAAGAGTTTTCAATTATTTAGTGAGTTTGGCTAGTTTACAGAATGTGGATTCAATGCGAAAAGTCACTGCAAGTACATCATATTAGCAAACATTAACTATTTCATGTCTACCAGGCTTGAAAAGCACCTATCCAGCCACTCGAAAATTATGACTGGCGCAACACGCTGCGAAAGACAATGAAAGAAGTGAACCTGCTCCCGCAGGGGCGTCTGCGTGAGCAGGCATTTGGTGTGTGGCGACCCAAGCACACGAGGGTTGGACCCTCCCACGTTCAACGGTGTGTGGCTTAGCCGTATCCGGGGAAAAGGTGATCCTGGGGTTTGAGCCGATACCGGGTGTTTGGACCTTTATGGCCCCTTCGGCGGAGGCAACACACCCCTTTGGCCTCTGCTTCACGTAGACGGCACCCCCGGGTTGACCCACCCGGGAGTCAACCCGGGGGAAATCGGTAGTTGCCTTTTCCTGTCCCCCTCTCCAACCTGCGGCTTTCTCTCTTCCTTTCAATCTTTCCTGTCTTCTCCCCTCTTCTATATTCCAATCTTCTTGGCAGTGAGGTGGGCTACTCAAACCCTGTTTGAGTAGCTCACCCTGTTCCCTGTTGGGCTCCATGGTGGGTGGCTGGCGTTGCTGCTGAAAAATCCATGCATACATCTGGCAAATTCGTTCTCCCCCCCCCCCCCCCTTCTCTGATCGCCATCTGAAACGAAGGTGCACCGATGAAGTGTTCCAGTTTTTTGGTCGTCAAAGAGAAACTTTTCCCCGATTCCGTGTGATTCACTCAGAAAGACCAGACAAATCAGTACGAACAATCTCACCTTTCCTTGTCTCAAAGTCTTTGACTGATATTTTTGAACCAGGCTATAAATTATCTAGGATGGCAAGCGGGGATCTCCTCTTGGAACTCCGTGATGTGAAACAATACGAGAAACTGCCCAATATAGTGTCATTCGGAGATGCCCAAGTAACTGTAACTCCGCACCGTACTATGAATACCACCCGTGGCGTTATCTCAGATGGTGATCTGTTGCAGCTCAGTGAGGCTGAACTCCTGGAGGGTTTCCGTGACCAGAGTGTCATCAATGTTAAACGGATTAAGATGAGGCGAGACGGCAAAGAAATCCAAACCAAGCATCTCATACTTACTTTCAACTCAAGTGTTCTGCCCAAGTCCATCAAGGCCGGGTACATCAAGCTTCGCTTTAGGCCATACATGCCAAATCCTCTTCGATGTTTCAAATGCCAGCGGTTCGGTCGTAGTTCGCAGAAGTGCCGAGGCCGCCAAACGTGTGCGAAATGCAGTGCTCATGAACACTGCTCTGAGTCTTGTGAAAGTTCTCTACATTGCGTTAGGAAATAGTGACAATTAAGGTAAAGGAAAACGTAACTTTCAAGCAGGCACGCAGGCGTGTGTCGTACTTGCCGAAAACCAGCTTTACCGAAGTGGCGCGTCAGGGGCAGCGCCACAACGGCCCCCGGCGGCTGTCTGGCACACGCGTAGTGAGCCGGCGGTGACGCCATCCGCCCCCTCGGCGCGTGCAGCCAGTGCTGCTCCACCATCTAAGAAGGGCCCACCAACCTCCGGGCTAGTGGGCACCAAGGTCTCGTCTTTTGAGGCGATGTTTTCAAAGCAAACACAGCGCCCGCAAGAGCGCGTGTCCAGCGCCACGCAAGAAGACATGTACACGCACTTGACATGGTCACCAAGCTTTAGGGCGCAGCCAGAGCCATAGAGCGGCGCGATTCTATGGATCACTGCAAAAAAAAGAAAAATCTCGTGTCACGGCACCTGGAAAAGACCCGTGAGCTAACATTGCATTCTTTAACACGCAGCATAAAACACTATACAAATGGACACAGAAATCCTACAATGGAATGTGGGAGGACTCCTCCATAATCTTGTCGATATCACAGAACTCCTCCATAAATATAGGCCAAAAGTGCTGCGTGTTCAGGAAACAATTTTAAAACCGCAACAAACTTCCTCAGACAGTATGCTATCTTCCGGAGGGACCGTGGCGACGCTGTTACCACGTACGGTGGAGTAGCAATAATTGTAGATAAGTCTGTTGCTTGTCAGAACCATTCTCTTCAGGCGCCCCTTGAGGCGGTGTCTATGCGAGGAATTCTCTTTAACAAATTAATAACAATTTGTTGCATTTACATACCGCCTCATTACCAACTTAGCAAAACAGATTTGTACAACCTGATTGACCAGATATTGGAGCCCTATATTAAAACTGGTTATTTTAACGCTCACAGTACTTTGTGAGGAGACTCCCGGTGTGATGCCAGGGGTCAACTTATTGAAAACTTTTTGGTAACATCTGGTGCGTGCCGCTTTAATAAAAAAGAGCCCACCTATTAAAATATTCACAACAACTCATATTCTTCCATAGATTTAGCAATTGGCACTGCAAGCCTCCTTCCTTACATAGACTGGTATGTTGTCAAGAACCCATTTGGTAGCGACCACTTTCCTGTAATGCTTAACTTAATACAGGAACATGACAGTCCGCCCCACGCCCCCCGTTGGAAAATACCGTCGGCTGATAGGAAAAGTTTGAAAGAGTCAACGTACTTATCACAAGATTTTATGAACAATTTTAGTATTGAATACGGAGTAGCGTATTTTACTGTTTTTATAATCGACGCAGTTCAAAAATTCATTCCACAGACAAAGGGTCTCTCATGTAAAAGACGGGTCCCCTGGTGGAATGAGGAGTGCAGACTGGCACGAAAGAAACAGAACAAAGCATGGCGTGTACTGCGTCGCTTCCCGACTGCGGAAAATCTCATAGAACTTAAACTGGTAAAATCACAGGGAAGACGGAGGCGGCGACAGGCAAGGAGGGCTAGCTGGGAGAGGTTTCTGTCTGGCATAACATCTTACACACAAGATGGAGTCTAAAGTATGGAGTGGCCGTAGAAGGCTAAAGGGGCAGGGAACCCATCCATTACCGCTTTTCAATAAACAAGGGAACGGCTTGGAGGACCAGGCGAACGCTCTCGGTGCACACTTTGAGCGTGTGTCTAACTCGACCCAGTACTCCGAATCATTTCTTAAACACAAACAGATAGCTGAACGCATGCACTCGACCGTAAGTGCACACCGAACAACGCTTATAACCTTCCCTTTAGTATCGGTGGGTTAAGAGCTTCTCTGAACGTATGTAAAAGCTCTGTCCCGGGGCCCGACAGAATCATGTGTGAGATGATTAAAAACCTCCACATAGACACGTTAGGGAGGCTGCTAGTACTTTTTATAAAAATTTTTACTGCCGGGTACCTTCCAGCTGCAAGGAAAGAACCTGTTGTTGTTCCAGTTCTGAAACAGGGTAAAGATCCCTCCTCTGTAACAAGCTACCGCCCAACAGCGCTTACGAGTTGCCTTTGTAAGCTTTTCGAAAAAAGTGGTGAATCGCCGTCTTCTACATTTCCTGGAATCGAACAAACTGCTTGATGCGTGCCAGTGTGGCTTTAGGGAAAACCGGTCGACAACTGACCATCTCGTACGCATTGAGGGCATTATTCGTGATGCCTTTATTCATAAACAATTCTTTCTATCGGTATTCCTCGATATGGAAAAAGCATACGACACAACCTAGCGTTACGGAATATTAAGAGGCCTTTCCAAAATGGGAATCCGTGGAAACATGTTTAGCTTAATTGAAAGCTACCTTTCTAACCAGACATTCCGTGTTAGAATTGGAAACACTTTGTCCAGGCAATTTGTGCAGAAAACTGGAGTGCCTCCGGGTGGCGTCCTTAGTTGCACCCTTCTTATTGTTAAAATGAATTCATTGCGCTCCTGTATTGCGCGAAGTCTATTTTATTGTGCATATGTTGATGACGTGCAGATAGGATTCAAGTCATGTAACCTGTCCATCTGTGAGCGACAAGTTCAGCTAGGCCTGGACAAACTATCTAAGTGGGCTAATGAGAATGGATTTAAGCTCAATCCCCAAAAGAACTCCTGTGTCCTGTTTACAAGAAAAAGATGCCTGGTCCCAGAGCCAACTATTGAACTCCATGGAGAACGCGTTCCTGTGAATGCAGAACACAAATTCTTAGGTATCATACTAGACTCAAAGCTTACCTTTATTTCTCACATAAAGCACATTAAAGGTAAATGCCTAAGAACGCTAAATATCCTTAAATTCCTGTCGCACGCAACGTGGGGTAGTGACAGGAAGTGCCGCATGACTCTGCATAAAAGCCTTATAGGCTCGCGTTTAGACTACGGTGGTGTAGTCTACCAATCTGCTTCACCCAGCGCATTTAAGATTCTAGATCCTGTGCACCATCTAGGTATCCGCCTCGCGACCGGTGCTTCAGAACAAGTCCCATACAGAGTCTCTATGTAGAATCAAATGTGTGGTCTCTTGATCTGCAGAGGACATACTCTAGTTTCTTATACTTTCTCAAAGTAAGCTCGAACTGTGAACATCCATGCTATTCTACGATAAACGATACAACATAAAGTACAGTTTTTTGCAACCGACCGTCTGTGAGACAGCCCTTTTCACTGCATGTAAGGAAATTGAGTGAGGACATGGGTATCCCGCTATCTACAGATGAAATAATGGCTCCAGCTAAGCCGTTTTCGCCATGGCTGTGGCAGGAGATAGTGTGTGATTTGTCATTTGCAGACATCACTAAACACGCTTCAGAGGTACACATTCGTATGCACTTCCTTGAACTCCAGTAGAAGTACTCTTGCCCACAATTCTACACAGACGCATCGAAGTCACATTCCGGCGTCTCATATGCAGCTGCTGGTCCATCATTTTCAGAATCCGACGTCCTGCACCGCGAAACCAGCATCTTCACTGCAGAAGCCTATGCAGTGATGGCGGCTGTGAAACATATCAGAAAAACACACCTTCCAAAAGCAATTATATTCACAGACTCGCTAAGTGTAGTGAAAGCTTTAAAATCACTACAGAAACACAAAAATCCTATATTCAACGACTTTTAGGCGCTGCTATGCACAACCTATATGTCTAACCAACATGTTGTATTATGCTGGGTGCCTGGGCACAGAGGCATCGAGGGAAATATGCTAGTAGATGAAATGGCTAAAGCCATGGTAACGGAAGTTAGCAATTTGTCCATAGCAGTCCCAGCCACAGACCTGAAGCCGTTCCTTTGTAAAAAACTCAGGAGCTATTGGCAACACTTGTGGAATGCCGAAAACTTGAACAAGCTGCACGCAATCAAACCCCTGTTAGGAAATTGGTCGCCACTATCAAAGTCACGACGATGTGATGTGCTCTTTTCCCGACTGAGAATAGGGCACACCTATGGTACCCATTCTTATCTTTTAACTGGTGCTGAACCTCCCAGCTGTGGTAGATGTGGTGAGAGTCTGACCATCCTCCACGTCTTGGTGGAGGGTTGGGAAGCAGAACCTGAAGGAAAAAAGCATGTTCCTCAAGCTTACCAGCAGTGTATCCCCCTTCATCCCGCACTGTTTCTTGGCGCAGAACCATTCTTCCGGTCTAAAGCGGTGCTTAATTTTCTAAACCATGTTGTGTTGCACGTTATTAACCCAAGAGACTCGTAGCACGCCCTCTTTATAGAGGTGCAGCTGCGATAGTAGTAGTGTAAGGCACATGCCTCTCGGCCCTTGCGCTCAAGGGCTCTGGTGAGGCAGCTGTGCCATTGAGTTGCCACATTTATTGTATTATTCAGACATTGAATATGTTTTATGATCATAGTGCATATGACTTGTCATTCTAATTATTTTAGTGTCTATATATTTTACGCCATTTACAGCGTATGATTTAGGCCTCAATGCAGCCCATGTGCAATCACCAACTACCATTTACCACTTCATAGACTGCATCATACTATCTTTCTTGGCGCTCTTTGGCCATCCCTGGCCTTTGCGCCAATAAAATCCATATATCATCATCATCATCATCATCGTGAACCTGCTACATACAATGACGCACTCAGACCAAGCAAAGTACCCAACCATCTACCTTCATACTCGCTTTACTAAAACAATTTGCCTCTGTAATTCAAACTTCCAGCACTATTTCAATCAGAAGCGTTTCAAGGTGTACGGGACACATTTTAAATATCCTTACTTTAATCAATGCTATTGCTGTTGATGCACTAGCTAGGTGTACACAATTGTGTACGTAGCGTCTAAAAAGATTAATAATATTCATGCAATTTTTACTGAAACTCGAGTCATAATACTCATACTTGTTTACAGTGTTGTGATCAGACATGAACACGGCAGACGCGGAAGATAAAAAGCATCTTTCTAAAATGCTGTAGAAAGCAAGTCGAACGCAACTTACTACAACCTCGCACAATACCGAGCTATTTCCTATGAGCGTTGTAACATTTCCTTGTAACATGATGCACTGTTTTCACAGACATAGCTTGAATCTCTGTATCTGAAGCTTTGGAAGCAACATAATTATTGCTATAAACAACCACATTTGAAGCCCTATCCAGACTACACCGCCACTGTCGTTTACACCAACACGTGTAATGAATTATGTCATCCATATGGCATATGATGATGATGATGATGATTGGTGTTTTATGGCGCATGGGCCAAGTGTGGCCAAAGAGCGCCAAGACAATGAATAGTCTGTTTGCCATGATCAGTGAGTTCCGATGACAGGATGCAATGTGGCTGTAAAGGAGCCTAAGAACAAATCGCGGTATAGAAGCGTAAAAAATATATCGAATAGAATTTTGGCAGTGACGTGTGGAATGATCTATGGGTAGTGAATGGATGAGAAATGGTCATGGTGCTAAATACTCAACATATAAAGTAGCACGACGCCCACCGAAGGCCTTTGTGGACAAAGACCAGGAGGCACGTGCTCTATTTAATAAAATACCGCAGCAGCGGCCTCTGCAGAGAGGCCGTGCTGCCAGTCACGTGGATAGATAGCACGGAAATTATGTATATCTTTTAAAAACGCGAGAACTTATTGATATTTAAAAAGAGGTTCATTGCCCAAAAACACACAGGGATGTAATGGAAGAGTTTGCCGTAATGGTAATGGAAAATGTCTTTCTCTCTGAGGCTCTAGTTCACGCATTGTAGGAGGACATCGCATTCACCGGCTCACTGCATTCATCACAGACAGGCGGATCGCCACCAGACCATAAGTATGCGTGTGTACTGTATGTATGTCCTATCCTTAGTCTGCAAAATGTAACCTGTGTGCGGCGTGTCTTCGATTCTGGCGGCCAATGAGCGAGATAAGGCTTGATAGTATGTAGTTTGTTGCTTATTTCTCTGTCAAACAGACGTTGCCGGTAGGCCCTGACCTTTTTCTTGATAAATGGCTTTAGGTTCATTACAGGGACGGCTATGGCCAAAGTGGCAGCGTCTGTAGAAGCAGATGTGGCTAGCTTGTCAGCCAACTCATTTCCTTCGATCTCGCGGTGCCCTGGCACCCAGCACAGCACAATTTGCTGCTTGGATGCATACGCTGTGCAAATGATGGAATAAAGAGCGATAATTACGGGGTTTCTGTGCCTAATTAGATTTTTTTAAACATTTCAACACGCTTAAAGAGTCAGTATAGATGATTAACTTGGGCATGCCTAACCGTTTGATGTGTTAGACCGCCGCCAGGATGGCGTAGGCCTCCTCTATAAAGATGGTTGTGTTTGGGTGTAGAACTCCGGCAGCCGAAAAGGATGGACTGACCGCCACGTAATACACGCCAGTGTGTGACTTTGAAGCGTCAGTAAAATATTCCGGACAAGAGTATTTGTGCTGCAATTTGAGGAAGTGCATACGGATATGTACGACCGGCGCATGTTTTGTAACATCAACGAAGGACAGATCACAGTCGATCAGCTGCCACTCCTATGGCGGCAGCTGTACAGGAGGGGCCATGACTTCATGTTCGTGGAGCGACACATCCATTTCTTCGGCAAGACTTCTTACTCGCAGTGCATAGGGCTTTCTTGCGGAAGGGCGGTTCTAGAAAGGTTTGGGCACTGGACATATAGGGTGTGTATTGCTTGAGTTTACATTTAGGAAACACACAAAGGATAAGTACGTTCTCTGCAGATAGAGCGACCATTCATTTGATTCTGCATAGAGGCTTTCTACGGGGTTTGTTCGGAATGCACCCGTACAAAGGCGGATGCCCAGATGGTGGACGGGGTCGAACATCTTCAAGGCACTTGGAGTCGCGGAGTGATATATAATGGAACCGTAGTCTATACGTGATCGAATGAGGCTCTTATAGAGATTCAATAGACATCTTGTATTACTACCCCACGTAGTGCGAGACAACACTTTCAAGATGCTCATTGTCTTCGTGCACTTGTTTCTTAGATACTTTAGATGTGTTAACTTCGCGTCCAGTTACTCCTAGGAATTTGTGTTCAGTTTTTACAGGTAGACCATCCCTGCATCTCGATGTTGGGATCAGGGTGCAGACCTCTCTTTCTGGAGAAGAGGACGCATGTGGACTTGTGTGGGTTAAGCCTAAACCCATTCTCATCAGCCCACTTAAACAGTTTGTTCAGACCAAGCTGAACCTGCCGCTCACAGATTGCAAGGTTACATGAGGTGAACCCTATCTGTACATCGTCCACATATACTGAATAAAATATATTGCGTGGGATGTACAGACGCAGAGAGTTCACTTTTATGATAAAGAGGGTGAAACTAAGCACACCACCCTGTGGTACTCCAGTTTCCTGCACATATGGTCTTGGTAGAGCATTACCCACACGAACACGGAATCTGCGGTTGGACAGATAACGTTCAATGATATTCAACATATTGCCATGTATTCCAAAGTGTGCGAGGTCTCTCAGTATTCCGAATCGCCACGTGGTGTCGTATGCGTTTTCCATATCGAGGAAAACAGACAGGAAGAATTTTGTGGACAAAGGCTTCACGAATCTGAGCCTCTATGCGTATCAGATGGTCAGTGGTAGCTCGGCCTTCGCGAAACCCACACTGGCATGGGTCAAGCAGCTTTCTTGATTCTAGGAAATGTATCAGACGGCGGTTTATCATATTCTCGAAGACTTTGCAGCTGCAGCTTGTTAGAGCTATGGGCCGATAGCTGGATACGGACGATGGATCCTTGCCCTGCTTTAGGATAGGGATCACTAGGGGCTCTTTCAGGCAGAGGGGATCTCGCCGGATGTCCATATGGAGTTATACAGAAAGAGAAGGGTTTTCTTCGTTTCAGAGGACAGGTTTTTCAACATTTCGTATAGTATGCGGTCAGAGCCTGGGGCAGATTGGTTGCAACGGGTGAGTTATGCATGCAGCTCTGCTAGAGAGAAAGGTAAGTTATATGGCTCATTCCCGGTGCTCTTTCGGTCTAGTTTTTGGTTTTCTATTGCTGCTTTGTATTTAGTAAATGCTGGAGAATATTGTGATGAACTGGACACATGTTCAAAATGCGCACCCAGATGATTCGCTTGGACCTCCAGGCTGTCCCCCTGCGTCTGTACCAGGGGAGGCGGATGTGCTTGTCGTCCTCTTACTCTATTTACCCTGTTCCAAACCTTGGCCTCATCCGTGTACGAATTGATGCTTGATAAGAATTTTTGCGAGCTGTCTCTCCTGGCTTGTCTGCGCGTTTTCCTACCTTGGGACTTGATTTTCTTGAAATGAACAAGGTTTTCAGCAGCAGGAGAATCGCGAAGCTGCCTCCATGCTTTGTTCTGCTGCCTACGCACGTTCCGGCATTGTTCATTCCACCACGGAACACGGAGTTTGTAAGAAAGTCCACTTGTTAGGGGGATACACTTAGAAGCTGCATCAATTATAAAGCTAGAAAAATACTCGACGGCACCATCCATTCCTAGCGAGGACATGTCAGTCCACGAGATCGTACTGGTTAATTTACTGCTGCGCTTCTGAATCTCCACCAATCGAATGTTTTTAGTCAGTGTTTAGAATTTACCCCAGTCTGCTGCGTCGACCTTCCATCGGGGAGCATGTGGTGGAGATTCGTATTGTCTTGTTGCTCTGAGCAGTATTGGGAAATGGTCGCTCCCGTAAGCGTTTTTTATAACTTCCTATTCAAGTTCAGGTAATATGGATGGAGAAGCTATGCTGAGATCTATAGAAGCAAAAAAAGTTTTGTTTGCAAGACAATAATATGTAGGTTCTTTTTGTTTCGCAGACACGCACCGGATGAGAAACGAAAGCGTTCAATTAGACGGCCTCGCGCATCGATGCGGGAGTCGCCCCACAGACCGCTGTGCGCATTGAGATCCCCAAGAACATGATAAGGTTCTGGCAATTCGTCTATAAGGGACTGAAATTCAAGCTTGTGTAAGTGGTAATGTGGGGGTATGTAAAGCGAGCAAATGGTGACGAGTTTGTTTAGGAGAACAAGTCGAACTGCCACTGTTTCAAAGGGCGTTTGCAGCTGTAAACGTTGACACGCTATGTTTTCCTGAATTATAATGGCAACCCCACCTGAAGATGCAAGAGCATCATCGCGGTCCTTACGAAACGTAACATACTGTCGGAGAAAGTTTGCATGTTCCGATTTTAAGTGAGTTTCCTGTACACACAGCACTTTTGGATTGTGTTCGTGGAGAAGTTCTTGCACATCACCGAAGCGGAGCGTCGGGCGCGCTGGATAACTTCATTACCCCACTATGACCAGCACAGGTTTGAGCGTTAAATGTTCTCATCCTTGACCTCAAGCCAGCACGTTGAGGCAGCGCAGCAAGGCAGTATTGATTACATCAGATCAATGTTCGATCGCTGTCATTAAAAGCTACATCAAGCAAGCAGCGCACGAGCTCGCGCTGCAGCGCGATTCGCACGTTGTACGTTACTGCGAGCTCATATGCATTGCATCAGTTATTTATCAGTTGCTAAAGGGACAGATGGCCGTTACTACAGCGCAGGCATGACTACTTGTTTAGCGACATGCAGTCAACAAATATTGCAGGAGGCCCGCCGTTTCGCGGCATGCTGAAGGAGCGGTACCGTCGAGGCGCGTACGATTGTGCGCTCGAGCAATTCGTACATCGCGGCAAGCTGAGACCGCTGCCGTCGTGGCGCGTACCGTCGTGCGCTCGAGCAATTCCGTACACATGTCTGCTTATCGCTGCTGTGAGTTCATTTACAGCAAGCATTTCCTTCGTTTGTGCGCCTGACTCTAGCAGTATGAAAACCTTACCTGAAGTTCAACTTCGTACGTGACTCGCTACACTTGCGATTGACACCGCGCTAAAACTTCGCCGCTTATTTCTTGAACGGCGTACACGTATTCGGCGTTGCATAATTTCTTGTCTTTACGCAGCGTGCCACACCTGAAAAAAATCTTCGGCTCCCGATGTTCGCTGCAAGCCGTGGTACAACACAACCGAAAGTGGCGGGTCCATATTGTAAACGTGCTTTCCGAAGCAGACGACCGAGCTTGGTACTACCCAGTTTAGGATTGAAGACGCTTTTTAGCACCATTTTTGCTGCGCCCCCTGGGCAACGCAGAAGCCCCATAGACGATTTCGCTGTTGAAATCTTGACGATTTTGCTGCGCCATATCTTTTGGCGGCCGACCGAGTCAAACGGAGTAAGACGGCGGTTACGCCACCAGCTCCCCTGGCTGGAGCGGCCAGTGCTCAGGTAGTGATGCAGAACTATCGATAGTACTATCGATAGTTGAGTCACTATGGAACAATCGATGGTAAAAAAAACTATGGAAGGTACTATCGATAGTAATTTGGATAGTACTATCGATAGTATGAAATCAACCGCGCGTACTTATTGGAGGAAATCGTTATCGCAGTCTACCCGTCACCGAGCTCTGCAAATTTACCCTACGTACAACTGCAGGGTAAAGTGTTAGTGTCGCAAATGTCCTTGTTGTGCTGGCAACAGCGACCCGAGACGCACGGTTTGGCGCGCCTGCTTCTGAACTGAATTCGAGTGGAATTATTACTTCAACACGTATGCTTGCTGGGTCTCATGGTCCGTGCATGAATTGAATCGAAGCTGCATAGACATAAAAGCAAGGAACGAGCACGTTGCCCTTGACACAGCAGTTGCGCACTATGATTTGTAGCGGCTATATGTAGCGAGAAAATGCAACTTATTCTCATTTTCCGTGTTCCGAAATATTCTGAGGGCGGCTGTACATACAAGGACGTACCAGGACTACCGATGGTACTATCGGTGGTAACACTATCGATAGTATTATCAATAGTTTATCGATAGTACGACTATCAATAGTCTTTTCACACTATCGATAGTTTCAAAAAGCTATCAATTCTATCGATAGTCAATATACCGATAGTTTTGGATCCCTATTATGCAGTCTATCGGGCGCTTGGATCTCCTGATAGAGTGCTGGAAGAAAAGCCAACGACGCAGAGCGGCGTATCAATTGACTTTGAATGACAGAAAAAGTGTTCCGTCTCAAAACTTCCAACAGCCTTTCACATTCACAAGAATTGGAGAGCATGGTATAGCATTAGGAAAGGAACTTGGCGACAAGAAATGCAAAATAACGTGCTTGTACATCCTTTGTGACCGCACGTCAGCAGGTGGCGACTTCCAAGTAATATATAAATTATGATGGTTAATTCAGTGAATTAAGAGGCATTGAAATGCTCGAAATGTTTCGATAGTTTTAAGGTGTAAAGAAACGTAGTTCTCTTAAGCCCGCTATAAAGACTGCGAGACGCACCCTTGACGATCGAGGAATTCCTTGAAATTCATTGAGAAAATACCAAAATTAGGCTAAAAGTCATGCTCAAAAAATCAAAAGTCAATATATTATAGTAGCACGTATCACATTGTAAGGATATTTTTGCCATTATATGTCGTGAACTGAGAAACTGTGATTAACTCTTGAACGTCAGAACCATAAAGAGCAGTAGCACTAGTCATCCGGCCATAAGGGCACAAGAACATAGAAGGAGATGTACGCCTGTCTAAGTCAAGTATTTCTTGACGGAAGCTTTAAAAATACAAAGAACCAGTTGAGAAATGGAGTTAGCTTCACGAACTTGCAGCAAGAAAAATGCAAGTTGGCCAATGACGTCAAAATCAAAACACTTGGTGACGTATTTCCGCAGATCTCGGAAACGGAACAACGCAAATGTAGTCCTTTGCGTAGACAACTTTATTCCCAGAGGGAACGTTGACATTACGCAGGAATATTTTATAGCTGACACGTGTTCCAGCTATCATGCGATGTTTAAAAATACGGTGCCTTGTATATGGATGAAACTAACCATACGAGTACGTTGGTAACAGCAGGTTGAAGAAGCGTCCCGTTTTGTACTTGTTAAAAGTATTTAATCTGTATTGATTATTAAGCTCTACAATTCTATTTCCGGTAGTAATGTCAACTGTAGGTTTTAGAACACATTCGAATACATCAGTGTCCATTTAAGGCACCCTACCGCTTGCTTTTCTAGTGTTTTGTCTCCTGAACAAACGTGCGTGCGAAAGAAAGCCGGCCTTGCTTTCCTCCTGTGAGCCACATCAGTTCTGACCTCAAACGCGCTGCGAACGAAATAATTCCGCCTTTGTAATGGACTGTTTCTGCCACAAATATAACTTGTGGCTTTTCTTCTAGGGGGCTGCTATATTTCAGCCCCTTTTTGGGACTGCAATATATCTGAGGCTCATCGCTATCAGGAAATCCACGGCCATAACAAAACAAATTCCTCCTCCATTCCACCCTGTTTCAAAGTGTCCGAGAAAATGCATTGGTGTTCCTGTTACGTTTGTGGTTCAATGCATAAAACAGCGTTTTCCGAAAAAAGTGAATTGGAACACCCATGCATTTCGTCGGACACTGAAAATTAATATCTCGAAACTGTTTTAGTCCTGAGAATTCGTTGCAACT
The DNA here is from genome assembly GCF_013339745.2 of Dermacentor silvarum. Taxonomy (NCBI): domain Eukaryota; kingdom Metazoa; phylum Arthropoda; class Arachnida; order Ixodida; family Ixodidae; genus Dermacentor; species Dermacentor silvarum. Next base: position 109,563,284 of record NC_051160.1, on the reverse strand, counting down.
GGATACCCCTTGCGAACTGAGCGGCTATAATTCGTAGAGTGAATGATGTGCCGTAAAATAAATAATTAAAAGGGTAATTAGCGTAATTATGTTAATTATAAAATTAGGCGTTTTGATTTCTCGTGGAACTAATGGCAGCCTCATCGAGTAGTTTAGATCAAGGATTATAATTGTGCTATCTGCCAGAGATAGCACAATTATAATCAGGTGCGAGTTACCTGAGCACATGAGGTTTGTACCCTCCCGCGTGTAGCCGTGCGCGGCTGAGCCGTGTCTGGGAAAAGAGGGATCCTGGTGGTTGAGCCGATGCCGGGTGTTCGAACCTTTAAGGCCCCCCGGCAGAGGTAACACACCTCTTGGGCCTCTGCTTCACATACACGAGCACCCATGGGCTGACCTACTCAGGGGAAATCGGCAGTTGCCTTTTCCTGTCCTCCTCTTAAATATTCGTCTTTCTCTCTCACTTTCAATCTATCCTGTCTTCTTTTCACTTCCTTTCACTTCCAATTTCCCAGGCAACTAGGGTTAACCTTGTGGGGGTAGCCAACGTTGGATAGTCCATATTTGATTATAGTGGCATCGTACAGCTGGCGTTTGCAGGACCTATCTTTTCCAGGTATTGCAGCGTCCCCTCGTTGGGCTCCATGGTGGGTGGCTGCCGCTGCTGCCGATATATTCACCTATACTTATGGAAAGTTCATTCCCCCCACTCCGTGATCGCCGTCTGAAACGAGGCCGCATCGAAGATGTCTTTAAGTTTTTCGGACGCCAAACACAGAACTGTCCCCGATTTCATGTTATTCACTCTGAAACCTCACACAAATCGGTACGAACAATGTCACCTTTCCTTGTCTCAAAGTTTTTGACTGATGTTTTTGGACCAGGCTATAAAGCATCCAGGATGGCAAGCGGGGATCTCCTTTTGGAGCTCCATGATCTAAAAAAATATGAAAAACTGCCAAATCTAGTGTCATTTGAAGACGCCCAAGTGACAGTAACCCCACATCGTACTATGAACACCACCCGTGGCGTTTTTTTCAAATGATCTGTTAGAGCTGACTGAGGCGGAACTCTTCAGTGAGCAGAATGTCATCAACGTTAAAAGAATTCAGATGAGGCACGACGGCAAAGAAATCAAGACCAAGCACCTAGTACTTAGTTTCAGTTCAAGTGTCCTGCCCGAGTCCATCGAGGCCGGGTACATCAAACTGCGTGTTAGGCCATACATGCCAACTCCTCTGAAGTGTTTCAAGTGCCAGCGATTCGGACAAAGTTCACAGAACTGTCGAGGCCGGCAAACTTGTGCTAAGTGCAGTGCCAATGAACATTCCCCCGAAACTTGCAATAACCCTCTACAATGTATCAACTGTGATGGTGATTATTAAAGTCAAAGAAAATATAACATTCAATGAGGCACGTAGGCGGGTATCATACCTGCCCATGAACAGCTTTGCCGATGTGGCGCGTCAGGGGGCAGCGACACAACGGCTTCCGGCGCCTGTGCGGCCTACACGCAGTGAGCCGGCATCGACGCCATCCGCCCCCTCGGCGGCTGCAGCTAGCGCTGCTCCGCCACCGCGGCAGAAGGGGCCATCGACCTCCGGGCTGGTGGCTTCAAGGGTCTCATCCCTCGAGGCGAGGCCTTCACGTCAAACCAACCACTCACAAGAGCGCGTCTCCAGCGCCTTGCAAAAGGCTATGGACCGAACAACTGGCCAGAGCGCCACCAGCGCCTAAGAAGCGGCGAGAGTCTCGCGATCGCTCCAAACAAGAAAAACACCGCATCACGGCGCCAGGAAAGCTCTCTATGAGGGAACTCCTCTTAATACACAGCACAAAAACCACATTCAACATGGATACACAAATATTACAGTTGAATGTCCGAGGAATCCTTCACAATCTCGTTGACATCAAGAACTCCTACATAAGTATAATCCAAAGGTGCTGTGTGTCCAAGAAATACACCTGAAACACAGGCAAACATGTTTTCTCCGACAATATGCTATTTTTCGCAAAGACCGCGATGACGCAGTCGTGTCTTCAGGTGGTGTGGCTATCGTAGTCGACAGAGGTGTTGCCTGCCGGGAAATTAAAACTTCGTACGCCCCTAGAGGCAGTTGCTGTCCGAGGGGTGTATCAACTTCATAAAACCGAATTCCAAAACTACAGAAATGAACTTCCGCCGCCATACATAATTGTCGGAGATTTAAACACACATGACACTCTGTGGGAACTCGCGTTACGATGCAAGAGGTCGCCTAATTGAAAGCTTTCATTTTTCCACAGGAGCATGTTTACTTAATATGAAATAGCCAACGTACTACAGCATGGCGCATAATACATACGCCTCCATAGATTTAAGTATAGTGTCGAGTACACTAATTCCGTACCTGGAGTGGTCCGTTCTCAAGAACCCCTTTGGGAATGACCACTTTCCAATTTTGCTAAGCTTAACAAAACAAGATGGATGCTCGCTACATGTTCCCCGATGGAAGGTTGACTCGGCTAACTGAGAACTTTTCCGAGAAATACCATATTTAAGCCGGGATGACATTGCCTCTTTGAACATAGACGATGGTGTGGCGTATAGAACTGGTTTTATCATTGACACTGCAGAAAGGTGCATACAAAAATCTAATAGACTGGCTAATAAGCGTAGCCTGCCTTGGTGGAACGAGGAATGCCAAAAAGCACGTAAAAAGCAAAACAAAACCTGGGGATTGCTTCGCAACTCCCCAACAGCCGAAAACCTGATAAATTTTAAACAAGCAAAGTCGAAGGGCAGAAGAACGCGTCGACGTGCAAAGAAAGAGAGTTTGGAAAGGTAAAATTCCAGTATGAATTCTTACACAGACGATACCAAAGTGTGGAATAGGGTAAATAAATTAATATGACGGGAATCACATCCTCTACGCTTAGTAAGTAGCCAAGGCAATAGCCTGGAACACGAGGCGGATTGTCTAGGAGAACACTTTGAAAATGTCTAGAGTGCATCGCACTATACACAAACTTTCCTGATGTTCAAAGAACGCGAAGAGCGGCGCCCCCTAAATCGTAAAGGCTCATCGAGTGAGGCCTACAATTTCCCATTTAGCCCTGCTGAACTTAAGGCATCCTTCACTTGTTGCAACAACTCGGCATCACGTGGCGATCGTATCATGTATGACTTGATTAGATACCTGCATCCTGAAGCACTTAAAACACTCTCTTCTCTTTTTAATGCCATGTGGGCTGCTGGGTGTATTCCGTCCTCATGGAATGAAGCCATAGTCATCCCGATACTTAAACAAGGCAAAGACCCGTCTTCAGCCAGCAGTTACAGGCCAATAGCTCTAACAAGCTGCCTGTGCAAGATGTATGAAAAAATGATGAACCTGTGCTTAATCTGTTTCCTAGAAAATAACAAAATACTGGACACCTTCCAGTGTGGTTTTCGAGAAGGTAGGTCCGCAACAGATCGTGTTGTCAGCATTGAGGCATATATTAGGGATGCTTTCATACATAAGGAGGAAGGAGGAGGAATGAACGTTTATTGCTAGAAACAGCGAGAAAGTGTTCTTTCTTCGCCCTAGGTGGGCGGCTCTCTCAGTCCAGAAAGCCGTTGGCTAATGCCGCAGCCCGGGCCCGGTCCACCAGACTTCGCTGATCCTCCAGGCTCTGTGCCGTTAACATTGCCTCCCACGTTTCTTCGGTGGCTTGTATCGTTTCTGAGGCATCGTCTTGACTGTTTTTCTCGCGGTGTAGGCACACCAACACCATGTGTTGTAGGGTGTCTGGTACATCACAATATCTGCATAGGTATGAGAATTTAGTGGGATGCATCCGGTGCATGATAATTCCATGGACATATGTATTTGTTTGTAGTCTGCGGAGGGCGGTGGCTTCTTCCTTGCTTAATTTTGGATGTGGTAAAGGATATTCTCTTCTTTCGAGTCGGTAATGTTGCAGTATTACGGCGTAGTTGATGGGAATGTCCTCCACCCTCGTCGATTTCCGGATCCCGTGCGGCAGGAAATCCCGGCTGGTATGTTCTCGGGAGACAGCATGTGCTGCTTCGTTTCCTGCCAGGTGTTCGTGGCCTGGGGTCCATACGACGTAGGTTTCGGGTAGTTCTTGGCGTCTTGATAGCTCTTTTAGAATTTTCACGGCTGCGGCAGAGATTCGGCCTTTTTGTAAGTTTCTACATGCCGTTTGCGAGTCGCTCAAGATGACTGCGGTGTCCTTGCATGTGGCGATGCCGAGGATGATGGCCACTTCCTCCGCCGTTTCTGGATTTCTGGCCGGTATGGTGGCAGCGACTAGCTCATTCCCTTTGTTGTTGGTCACGGTAATTGCGTAGGCTCTTCTACCTGGGTATTTTGCCGCATCTGTATATCTCGTGTTCGGGTTCCTTGAGTATTTCTTGCCAGTCCCAAGTATTCAAATAAAAGGATGTGCGCTCACTGTGAACAGCGAGCATAAGTTGAGCGAGTTGAGTATTTCATACATAAGCAGTATTGTTTGTCAGTATTTCAGACTTAGAGAAAGCTTATGACATGGCGCTTGGGAATTCGAGATCTTTCGGCGATGGGTGTCCGTGGCAACATGCTAAACACAATCGAAAGTTACCTCTCCAATCGCACATTTCGCGTGAGGGTGGGCAGAGCTTTGTCTACGTCATTCACAAAAGAAACTGGTATGCCGCAGGGGGGTGTGCTTAGCTGCACACTATTTATTGTAAAAATGAATTCCCTGCATACAGTCATCCCACGCACAATGTTTCATTCTGTTTATATCGACGATGTGCAGATAGCCTTCAAGTTACGTAACATTGCCATCTGCGAACAACAAGTGCAGCTGGGAATAAACAGATTGTACAAATGGGCAGATGAAAATGGTTTCAAAGTGAACTCCCAGAAGAGCACTTGCGTACTCTTTACAAACAAAAGAGGCGTAACGCCAGTCCCAAGTATTCAAATCAAAGGATGTGCGCTCACTGTGAACAGCGAGCATAAGTTCCTAGGAATCATTTTAGATTCCAAGCTGACGTTTATTCCTCACCTTTTCGATTGAATATTTAAGCGCAGTGTCCCCTATTACGCCACGCGCGCATGCACCAACACGCAGCTTAGAAGTCCAGCTCGGACCCAGAACCGCAACAAGCCCTGGTCAACCCAGCCCGGACGGCGGCAAAAGACAATGGTCTTCCAGACTAGGAGGTCCGACCACAAAACGACTAATAATTTTTTACGAATAAATGTTTTATTTTCTCTCTTGTGGGTAAGTCAGCACGTTGAGAGGCCTGGCGTGTTTCAACGCCGCTCGCCAACATGACGCGGCGTGCGAAGCAAACATGCAACACGGTTGCAGTCCCTCAAATCATGCGTCCTTCGCTGCAGCGGACCGTGAGTTCATGAAGCAAACATGCAACAGCTTCCGTGAAAACACGCTTCACTTTCGTGTTCTACCTATTCCTATGAAAGAGGCATCAACCATAATTTTTTGTTGTACTGCTTGAAGTGTCGCCCTCAACGCCGTCAGCGTTCGATGCAACGCTCGCTTGCGCATGCGGTGTATTTTTCGTGGGTGAGAATCCGCTTTGGATTCTCGTCCATCGCATCGCCCACAAACGGCTGGCTAACGCCGAGCGGCCAGCGATGCGTGCAATGGACGAGGGAACGACAGCCTTTTGGCCTTTAGCGAGGCTAACCGAATCATCTGCGTCAACGAGGACGTTCACATCCACCATTCAATGCCATTTTTTCCCTAAAGTACGTTGGCCTTTAGCAGCTAAGCTGGGGCGATCTTCATTATTGAATTTGAATGCTGCTTCGTTTAGAGTTCGCCGCCTCGGTAAAAAAGGTCCTAAACCTTGCTCCGGAGGTCGCACGTACTCGCCCGGAACAATCGATGCCCTGTGCATTTGATGGCGGGATTGAACGCCGGAAAGAGTCTCGATGACGACGTACGTAAGACTGTATGGGGTTATCTTTAGCTTTTTGTTTTGTTTTCTGCAGTTGTTCTTGACAGTCCTTGGTCATGCCAGGTAATAGAAAGGAAGCAACCGACGAGTTTTACTTTTGGTTTGGGCAGCTCAAGCAGTCGTTACTTGAAGAAATAATCTAAAACAGTCTGTAGAGGCTTGGGCTAGTCGGTACATACTCCCGATAGGGGAACAGCGCAAAAAAACCGACAAGAAGACAAGAAGGTAGACGCACACCAGCGCTGACTGACGACTGAATCACTGCTAGGTCAGCTGGTATACCCCCCAGGTAAACGGTAATTGCATCACGAGCGCCAATTTCTCCCCTGGTGCTTGGTAGGCCATGCTTCTGAGAAAGAAAAATGAAGCCTGCTGTTATGCCAACGGTTTTGCTGATGCGCGAGGGGGAGGCGGCCATCCCGCATATCTGCAATGCGCTCGACGAGTGTGCGATTTTCTCGGCAGACGCAAAAGGAAAGTAGCACGAGTTTCGTTTGCTGCTACAGTCTGCATTATTCTAACGGCTGTCATTTTCCGCATATTCTTTCTGTAATGACAATTTTCTCTTGCGTGTGTGGCTCGTGTACTGAATAAATACCAGCAGCACATCTGTGTTTGCAAGAATTTTAGCCTATTCCGTCATGATACGTGAGCCAGCATGCCATAGCGTGTGGCTATTGCGTTTCGGCACGAGATTAACAGGCAATGAAATGTGCTTTATTTTGCAATTTTATTAGCAACATTTGTACAGCAAGAGGTACAATACACAAAAGAATATTGCAGACCTGAGTATCTCGCATCTACAATACAAACTGCAATTTCTACAGGCGCATATACATAAAGCTTCTTAAAATTTCTGAATAACAAAAAGTCATGTTTTTTTACTTCGCATGAGGCAATGTTACCTACTCAAATCGTTTGTCGCAGCAGTTATCTGCGATTACTCATTAAAAATATCATTAAGCGAGACCGGTTGAAAAACTGACGGCAGCACATTTGCCAAACCCTAACACAGACGAGGTGGAGTTATCCGAGCTGGAGGTGTGGTCTGGAAAAAAGTGAAAGTAATATAAGTTTTATGCTTACACACAACGCAATTGCATGGACAAATTTCAGCACTCTTTTCACAATTCATGTACATCAACTCTTATTATATTTTATTGTAGGATTGATGCTAAAATATGGCACAAAGATTTAACAATCCAAATGCTTATTTTAACTGCTACTATATTGCAATAACAGGTTTGGTAATGCTACTTTCTCAACAGCTGTCTGAAAAGACTGATCAGTTTCTTACAGCTAAATATACTCATCACTAAATTTACTATTCATTTGTCAATAAGGCACTGACGGATTAGTTTGTTCAACCTATTTGTATACTCCTTGTCTTCCTAGTTCTGCAGAACGCCTATTACTGGAAAACGGTCTATGAGCATTTCCTATTATAGACCAATTTGTTTTGCACAGGGAGACTTGCGGGAACACCGGAGCGCGTGGCTCGCTCAGCGCCGACGTTACCACCTTCGTACGCATTGCGCGCCAGCGCGACTTGACCCGAATGTAAATTCGTTCGTTCTGAACAAAAACCGCTCGCCTGCTTAGTTCTCAGTTAACAACCGCACATCGCAGATGGATATTCGATAAAGAAGAACAAACAAGCAGGCGTTTTCTTTTTTTTTCTTTTTTTTCGCGGGGCAACGTAAAATGCACCCGGCGCCGTAGCAGTATACGCGAAGGAAACGGCGCTTGCAGTGCTTTCTGCACTAGCGCAGTGTACCTTCAGTTGGTCTCCGCACCTTGTGAAGCTCTAGGTGACTTGCAATGTCTAACCAAGAACAGGCAAGTCTCTAACTTAACCCATTCGTTCGTGCAGGAAGCATTCAAGGATCTTCAGCAAAGTTATCAGTTCATTCTATAAAGCGAACACCAGTCGCCGAGATATAACGAAACGCAATTTCCGCCAGCGGTTCAGCTAGCACTCACTTGTCTCAGAAGCTGCTGTCGATAGGTAACTTCAATGTATTGACACACCACAGAGAAATAGACCGTGTACGGAAGACCCTTCCTTTCGTCTTACAGCCGTTTCGATAAGGTTAGCGGCTATTCGCTATAGCAACGGCATAAAAAGCGTGCTTACCTTTCATTCTCTTGGAAGTGGGAAAAAGTGCACCTGCTGTCCCTTGCCATGCTCGTCAACCACAGAGCCGCGCGGAAACGTCTTGTGGCCTTTCTTCTGTTTTTCTACATGGCTGTAGCCACCGGCCGATGCAGAAACAAAATGTTGCAGCGCACAATAGAAGGCAAAGACGTGCATGTGTGCAGAGGTGCAGAGAGCGCCCGGAGCAGACGAACGGAATGGCAGCCGAAGCGATGAGAGCGAAAGCGCCGTCCGTTGGCATAATCAATAATGACTAAATAATGATATATAGCATGCTAAAAAAAAGAAAACAGCCAACAACACATTTTATTTCTACACATAATTGCATGACTTTACGTTATTGCTTTGTAGGTTGAAAAGATGGAGCCACATATGCAACAGTTACTGAATTTTCCTTTGGCTACCAGTGTCATGGCGACGCTTTATTGCCGATACCGAAACTAGCCCGGCTGTCCACCGCCTGACTGAATTCTTTATTCAGAAAGGAACACCTATATTGATCCTTTTCGCGGCGATCCCGTGGGCGCTGAAATGTTTGGTCACGTGGTCACGCGTCCATTGCTTTCCTCAACTGCCTCCGTTGCCTCCCTGTTTACAATGGAAGTGTTATACGCCGCCGCGGCTTAGAAAACCTCTGTTTTCGGAGATATCGTAGAGTGTTACTTGGTCGACGACACGAAGCTTTGATCACAGCTTCAGAGAACATGCAAAAGCGCTTTCGGAGCTGATTAATCTATGTTCAAACGGCGCAAGCAGCGTATATGGGGCTTGTTTTAAAAGCGGGGCTAAATATGTATTCCAAGCTATCCAAACATTCAGTCATGAATTCAGTCAGGATTAGTGTGTTTTGCTTTTTGTTATTTATTCGGCAAGTATTTTGAAGCAGTGGCTTGTCAGTTTCTGACTGTGGAGTTCCTCGGTACGCCCACTATCTGATTATTTTATTGCGATAGCAATTATATGGACACTTCAACCGGATTTCTGCCGTCGGCGTCGCCGTCGCCGTGAGGTTCCGTATAGATAAAATCTGCACCGCGCGCCGTATGCCCGAGTAGTAAGTGGTTCGTTGGGAAAAGGAAAGGTTGGCGCTATCTTCTGCAGCCCTTGAGGGAGCCCGAGCGGAAGCGTGCGGGGACGCGCGCTGTCACGGAGAGCGAACGCACTCAATCTCCCACGCGCAACCAACGAAGCGGGAACCCAGCGCCGGAGGAAGCGGGAGGGGCATTTCTACTCCGCCAACAACCGCGCTCGTCGCTCGACCGCACCGTCTCTTATCTCTCCCACGCGCAAGCAAGGAAGCGGGAAGCCAGCGCCGGAGGGAGCGGGGGGGGGGGGGGGGGGGCGCACTTCTACTCTGCCAACAACCGCGCTCGTCGCTCGCCGCACCGTCTCTTACCTCCACACGGCTGTGACCTTTATGCTCTGTGCATTCGCCGCTCAGTTTCTGTTGAAGCGATAGACCGCACGTACCTTCGCCCGCTGCAGCGTATGGGTTTGCTGCCAGCGTTTTGACAGTCGTTGTCTGCAGTCATTCAGTGTGATCTATTCATGTTTGTTTGTGCGCGCTCACACCACGCTTGTTTATTCAGTTAGTAATAGTCGGGCCACATTTTCCAACGCACGCTACACATGTAATGCTGCCCGGATCGGCAGTGCAGCGCTACAGGTGTGTCCCTTCGCACGCGCGCTGCCCACGGGAAGCGCTTCTCATCAACACCACCGTTTCACACGCGCCTTCTCGTGGTCATCGAGTCTCTCTTCATGTCGGTCTACTTACGCCGCAGCACACCTGCTTACTTAATCAGCTCATGTTTCCTACAATTCATATTGCTACCAAAGCCGCTCACCTTACTTCGTATGACATTGCTGTGTTGCTATCGCATTCATTGCTTCGCCCTTAGGGCGAAACTGTGACATGTTTTTTAGCTTAATCGCTCGCGGGTGTGTTCAGTTGCGATAGATTTGTTCTTGCTGCGCACAAGGCTTGAAACGTAGATGTTTTGTACACTGTAATACCTTGCAGCAAATATATATTACCGCTAGTAACTCGCTTTCTCTTGTGGGCCGTCACGAAACATTCAGCTTCGACCATTCGTGCGCGATCGGTGTAGACCGTCGTTTATTGTGCGTATACAGTGCGCATATATTCAAGTGTGCGCCCATTCACTTATTCTTGATACGTTGGCGATAGAGTGGGCAACCGATAGAGTTTTCCTGCCATTTGGGACAGTTGTGTATAGATAACGTGCGCGAAACTTGCTATGACAGGAAGCGGCGCTACTCCCTTTGTCATTGTTTAACGAGTGGTACTCACTAGAGCACTGCACGGGCTCGGGCTTACCCGAAAGCCCGGGCCCGGCCCGGCCCGTGGGCCGGGCCGGGCCGGGTAGAGTTTTTTCACGGGCTCGGGCCGGGCTCGGGCACGGCGTGTGCTTTTTGACCCGGGCCCGGGTCGGGCTCGGGTTTTTTGACGCGGGCCCGGGCCGGGCTCGGGCTTTCTGCGAGTTATTCTCGGGCTTCTCAACTCTGAAAAACATGTATTTTTCGGTCTCGGGCCGGGTTCGGGCCGGTTTTGAGTCGGGCTCGGGCCGGGCTCGGGCTTAAGGTAAAGGGGTGGCGGGCCGGGCCGGGCGGGTAACGTATATTATTTCCGGGCCCGGGCCGGGCCCGGGTCTTGCCATAAAAGTTTTGATCGGGCTCGGGCGGGCGGCCCAATGTAAAAACGGGCCCGAGCCGGGCCCGGGCCGCAAAAATCGGCCCGTGCAGTGCTCTAGTACTCACTCTTGCCGACGTTCAATCTGGGGGTGAAGCCCTTTCTTTGAAGGTTAGCGTTACAAGGCTGGCGGATGAGCAAATTTCTGTATCCTCGAGGAAAGCCGTACATGTCAAAGTGCCGGTAACACGTTCGGACAGTAGCAGCAGCGGTCGGCGAACTTGGCCACACAGATTCATTCCATTCCTTAACATGCCAGTCACTATTTTTGCAGCCAACTACTGCACACGTCTTCAATCAGCATGATTCAATCTAGCATGATTGGAGCACAGCGTGTTAGCGAAAACTCGGTTGCATTTCCGACAGCTGATCGCACAAGAAGCAAGGTAGAAGCGGCAATGGTTTCGTATTCGTGCGCGGTCGCTGAGGAGACGTATGGCGCGCCGCCGTGAGCGCCATCTCGTTTCTCTAAAACAAACTGCTCCGCGAAAAGGGTCAATACCAAAAGAAAAAATGAAAGAAGGGTAGATCACTGCGCATGGGCAGTCAGCGCTAGTGTGTGTCTCCCTTTTTGTCTTCTTGTCGTGTTTTTTGCGCTGTTCCCCTATCTAGAACATCGCCACTTCAGAGCTGGAATACTTGTATAGAATAGCATTTTCCAATTGGGTTCATGTTAAAAAATCTTTAAGAATCCACTAGGGTTTCCCTTATGCTACAACTGAGGCGACTTGACGTGAAAGCCCGAGCGCCGCTGACTCAGTGACACGACGAGAACTTTCTATTGCGATAGCAATTATATGGACTCTCTAGGCGAATTTCCGTCGTCACCGTAAGGTTCCTTATCAAGTCCACGGGTGATAAAATAATCGCCGCGTGCCGCACGATGTATGTGCGAGTGCAAGCATGCCACGGTGAGCCGGCAATCGCGGCTCGCGCACACAAGGGCGGGAAGCGGGAACGAAGCAGGTCTTCCTGTCGCGCACAACGCTTCGGAGGGAGGGTGGGCAGGTGGAGGAGCCGCGCGCTCCCACCAGGCCAGAAGGATTCGGGAGTAGGGGGGGGGAGCGTTGCGCGCCGCGAGCGCCCGCCCGCGCGGCTCTATCTTGAAAGACATGGGTGGCGGGGGCAGAGTCTGCTCTCCTTGTGTTTTCGCGGCTAATATAGCGTTGATGCGAGCGCGGGCACGAACCTCAATTCGCTCGCTGCTGCGCTTACTCACTCTAGCGTTTTGACAGCGAAGTTGCCGCGGTCATCGAGTGAGATGCATTCATGCTTGGTTGAGCGCGCGTGACACCATGCTTGTTAATATAGTCAGTAAGCCAACGTTTACAAGCTTATACGGCCGATAAAACTACTATCCTTACTTTGTACAGCTGTCTACTAATTTTCTATCGCAATCGATGCTTCGCCTTTCGGACGAAACTGCGACTTTTTTGCTGAGTCATCTTCACTCCGAACCCATATTTTAAAACGTCAATTTTGCAAGTCATCCTTTATTCACCAAACTCGGACCGTGACTCAGCACCTTTACTGCGCCATCAGCACTCTGAAACCACAATCTACAGTGATTTTCACAAGTCATCGTTTTTTTTTTTGCAAGTCACCCTATGGTTATCAAACTTGAACAGCGACTGAGCACTTTTTTTGCAGAGTCACACTTACTTGGACCTTCTAATTTCACACATATTTCTTGCAAGTCACTTCCGCCCTCCGTGACCCCTTGAGTCACTCTTAATTCACTCTTGATTCACCCTATCACTGCTTGGTTCATCATCATTCACTCTATCATCTCGGTTTTACCTCATTCAAACTTGGTTTGCTCAATTACTCCAAATTCCCAATTTTCACCAGTCTTGATTTACCCTATCACCACTTGATACACCTTCATTCGTTCTGAATTCACTCTTATTTACTCTTCATTATCTTCGCTGACTATCTCATCAGTACCTTTCGTTTGACTCCTATCACCCAACTAAACTCCTTTATTTCGCCATCAATTCACTTTTAAATAGCCTCACTCACCTCTCTGTACACCCATTTTAAAGCCAAGCTTGATATGCTTAGGCGGAATCGTATATGGCTTGGCGAAATTGCCTATGTACAGAAAATTGTCATCGTCAGCATTGGCTCGAGCGTCGTCGTCTTCCGCAGCTGGTTCGTGCTCGTGCTCGGCACGCGCTCGTGGCACTGCTCCCGCGTTCGTGGTCTTCTACCACAGCTGGCTGCGATACCGCTAATCATTCCAGCGTAGAATTTCACTTCTCTTCAGTCGTCGTAATGGGGGCGCCACGTTTACGGGGGTTTGAGCCACTCGTTGTCTTAAGAACGGACAGATATAATTTTAAAGCAATTTAATTTCGAAGAATCGGAAGTGCCAATGGCGGGCGAATGCTGCTAACCACGCCGCCGCGCAAACTTGAGACACCCAACGCAAGCGACAACGGCGGACTGCGGGCATACCGTCAGTGACGTTGTTCTCTCGGTCGAAGTCGAACGTGTGTTTAACCTCATAATTGAGAAACACCTTAATGAACCCTCAGGATTAACCCAGTGATAAACACCGGGGCCGCACATTTGAGCTTCGCTGGTTAACCATTTTCACGGAGTGGAAGGGCCGACGAATTTTTTTAGTTGGTAAACCGGCAGCCTTAAAGCCTTAGTGCAGCGCCTGCAGTAAAGAGCCATGCCGCGACGCTGCATTGCCATTTCAATAATAGACAGGGAATGCACATATCACTGTCATGACTGACTTTATCGTGAAAAGCAATGCAGCGCCTTTGGAGCCTGCTCACCGTATGAACTCCCTCATGCGAGCGACTCTCTAGGCTTGTCAGCTTTCGCCTCACTGTGGCCACTCGCGGCAATAAGTGCAAGATTTAATCATTCGCTCTATCTCCGTTTTTTATCAGAAATTTATAGCATGCAAACGGAAAACCGATACTTTAAGAAGGAAAATATTTGACATTTTATTTTTTTGCATTTTACCGTATTTGATTGAGGAAAAGTGTAAGTGCAAGAATGCAAGGACACATTCGTTCCACCACGCATGTGTCCTGTTGCATTCGACGGATGATAGAAAGATAATGATCGAAAGACGAGGCACGCCCTTGACGCTGCCGAAAAAGCCGTGGCAAGCGGCTCAGGCAAGTGTGCAGATAGACAGGCGGACAGTCACGGCATTGCTAAATTGCGATAGTACGTTTATAACAATACGCAGCACTGGCGCGTTTCGTTGCGCAGTCTTCTGTGCTTGAAACGCGGAAGCACTATGCCGCGCAGGGTGCGCTCATGTTGTCATACGCGGCTTTATCTAGACATTTGTTTTAACAGCGAAGCTGTTTAATACCCCTGACACACGGGCAAAAGTAAAGTCCTTTGCAGGAAACCCCTTTTGTTATCCGAAGGACCCTTTGCAGAAAGGTGTTGCGCCGATGACATCGCACTAACTTCTTTATGTGGTTCCTCAGATAAACGCGGAAAAAAAGCGTTGTTTCTTACATTATGGGGTTTTACGTGCCAAAACCAGTTCTGATTATGAGGCACGCCGTAGTGGGGGACTCCGGAAATTTAGACCACCTGGGGTTCTTTAACGTGCACCTAAATCTAAGTACACGGGTGTTTTCGCATTTCGCCCCCATCGAAATGCGGCCGCCGTGGCCGGGATTCGATCCCGCGACCTCGTGCTCAGCAGCCCAACACCATAGCCACTAAGCAACCACGGCGGGTAGCGTTGTTTCTTAAAGAAGCAAGAGAGAAAACATGTACAAAAAGCTGGCCATGTAGATTACATTTAGTGATTGTAGAAGCTAAAACATTTTTTTTGCCAGTTTTGATGATAATGCGCATATTTGGAATTCAACATGGCGGCGCTAGCGAAGTGGTGCGAGCGTTTGAGAGTATAGCAAGAGTAAATCTTCACTGTTCGACAAATCGCATTACCACTAAAAAATTAATACATTTTTCCAAGGTAAAAAAAAAGATACTTACGGGGCACCGTAGTTATCTAACACATTTTCGTCTATTGATGAGTTGTGCACGCTGTATGAGAGAGTGCACATTTCCGCTCGAAAAGAAGATGCCCGATCTTCTTTCCCGCAAGGGAACTTTGCTGGGAGGGAGTGTGTAGTGTGTCACTGCGCTTAAACGCCTTTCCGGTAGATCTCCCCTTACCTAAAGGACTTACCTAAAGGATTCGTCTGTCAGGGGTATAATGCCCCTGACACACGAATAGACTTCCGGATTATGTTTCCTTTGGCGTTCATTTTTACGATGAAGAGTGTAGTACTTAAAAATAAAACCCTGCGGCATTCCATGCTCCTAAAAAGAAGTTCCTCGAAAAGGTTGAACTGAGGCGTACCTTAAACGATCGGAGAGGCAGTTTTTGAAGCATTTCAGCATCCTGCCGTGGATGCGCCTAAGTCTGCGACGTCGCGGAGAATCTAAAACCTCCAAGCGATATCGTAAGCTTTCTCCATGTCCAAGAAAACTGCCAGACAGCATTGTTTGTGTATGAAAGATTCATCGGACTGTGATTTCAAGGCGAACGAGGTTTTTTCTCTCTTTCAAAAAACAGCAGCTCCTTCAGTAAGCTGGAATATCTCCCTTGGAATTGGCACATTGTGCCGGACCATTGCAATTGTCAGAGGGACGGTCGTTGGCTCTACACTTAGCGCATGTTTCTTCCTCTCAACATGATTGTGAGGCATGCCCGAACCTCTGGCACTTGAAGCACCACCTCGGTTTCGGTATGTATGGTTTGGCATTGATTTTCAGTTATCCTGCGCCAAGTGAACTGCGCACAGTGCTGGTACCAAATGTGAGTATCACATTTTTCGTGGGGATCTGTTGGTCATTTCGCTAGAGTGCTATTTTTTGTACCTTAATGACGTTGTGCTCCTGGAATCCTACAAGGAGCAATTCGTCACTGAGGTCCAGGACACTTGATATTACTCCCCTGCTTGTGTTGAGCGAGCGATGTGCAGATATTGTCACCTTAGTGTCACCGGTACTGGTGAGTTCAGCGAGATTTTCAACTTGATCTATCTTTGTCAGTTCGAGGAGGAGGTCTCGGCAAGCCATCTTTGAGGCTTTGTAGACAGGTCCAAACGTGTTCGCCAGGCATTTTGATACTAGTAAAGGTGACAGTTTTTTACAGTGGTGTTGCCTTCACAGTGAAGGACATGATACTTTGGGGAGTGTCTAGATCGGTTCGGGTGAGTATATTGAAAGGCTGCATCGGTGCGACCTCTCTTCAGGGGCCGATCTGGAAGTCGGGGGAACGCTTCTGCCATAATATGGTTTCAAAATTTGGCAGCGGTGGTAGCCACCCACCACAGAGACCAACAAGGGGAATTTACAGGTTCCAAGAAACCTGCAGACGCAAGCTATGCACCGCCACTATAACCTAATGTATATACCCAAGACTGGATATAGTACACACGGCTAACGCTTCCCGCCAGGAAATTCGGAAGAAGTGAAAAGATGACTGGAAAGATGAAAGCGCGGAAGTGAAAGACGAAGAATACAGAGGACGACAGAAAAAGGCGACTGCCGATTTTCTCCAGATGGGTCTGTTTGGAGGCACCGTCTATGTCAAGCAGAGGCCAAAGAGAGGTGTTGCCTCCTCTGGGGTCCTTAAAGGTCCGAAGATAGGGCATTGGCTCAACCCCCAGAATCCCCCTTTACCCAGACGCGACTAAGCTGCGCGCGGCTACACACGATAGCGTCCTACCCTCAGTGCTGGGATCGGTGGTGTCGCAACTCAACAAACGCCTCCTGACGCAGACGGCCCTGCGGGGGGTTTCCTTGAAGAGTAGGAAATCAAAATGAAGCGTTTGACTTTTATCCTCAAGGAAATACATCTGAGAAGTTATCATGAATATTTTTCCTGCTATACCACAGCTAGAAAGTTAAAATAATTATGTGGAAGGGTCAGGAATCGGCTTATGAACGTTGCTAGCATTTTACCTAGGTTTAATAAAGCTCTAAAATGTATGAATGGCGGTTCTTTTTTCTTCAAAAATTTTCTATATTTGTGTGTGTCATTGCCTTCGGCTTAGTGCTTCGTCAGCTGCCTTTATTCCTCCCAGCATTGACGGAATGCATAGAGAGACCCATACTTTGGCGTACACCCACAAACGACACGCGCACGCACGCCGATACACGCACGCACGCACGCACGCACACACGCTCACACACACACACACACACATACACACACACACACACACACACACACACACACACACACACTATATATCAGCGCGTTCACCCGTGTGTGTATATACGTATATAGGGGAAGTATTTGTCTGCATCAACGAATAAAGCCATTCAACTCTTGTTATGAGGAGGAAAAGCCACTTTATAAACCCGTAGTTCTCACCTTGTTCCGCTGTGCTCACCTAGAGCTTCTATCACGGAAACCGCAGACCTTCAGCAGTTTCTCACGGTGAGTATTACACGTTTTGTGTTTACACCTTTGTTGCACAAACTAAACTGTGATCATTGTTGGACCTTGAAAAAATATTGTTCGCATGGGCAGCTTCAGGTAATTGGAATACTGAAATGATTAAATGATCCACACCAAGCATACTGCTCAGTGCTTACCAACATAGTGTCCTTCCTACTAGTAAGCATACTATTTAAATTTATACAATGGCAAGCATCACTTTGCCTTGCATATACTTGTACAAGATTGAACTTAGAGGATAAGTACCATACTTGTTGCGTCTTGCGTGCAAACAACCACTGTTCAAGCATACTGCTCAGTGCTTACCACCATAGTGTCCTTCCTACTAGTAAGCATACTATTTAAATTTATACAATGGCAAGCGTCACTTTGCCTTGCATATACTTGTTCAAGATTGAACTTAGAGGATAAGTACCATACTTGTTGCGTCTTGCGTGCAAACAACCACTGTTCAAGCATACTGCTCAGTGCTTACCAGTGACCACCATAGTGTCCTTCCTACTAGTAAGCATATTATTTAAATTTATACAATGGCAAGCGTCACTTTGCCTTGCATATACTTGTTCAAGAGTGAACTTAGAGGATAAGTACCATACTTGTTGCGTCTTGCGTGCAAACAACCACTGTTATTTCAGCACAGCACGAAGAATCGACTTCTTTCAGTATTGTTTTGCGCCATTATCCTCGCATAAACAGATCAAAAATATGCCAGAAGGTATCTCACGATGACCGTCTAAGGTAATGAATGGTCTTAGCATTGAATCGCTTGGGCAACAAAGCGAATTGCGACCGTTGAAGCGAGACTGCAGACTCCTCTCGATCTGAACACTCTGCGCCATCTACCGACGCCGCTTCGAAGCCTACCGCTGACCGCCGAAATGATTTTAAGGCCCTATGCATGCAATGAAAAACCAATCATGCGGCAGCCGTGCACCTCTCTCGCGCTTTTTCTGGGCACTCTGTGGCATCGAATTGCACTGCACAGACTTCCCCGCGTGGCATACGAGACGCGAAGAGTTTTGCGAACGCTGAGAATCGCTGCCTCCCTTGTGGAACACGCACTCATTTACCCAAGTTCGCGAGATGTTCATTGAAGAGTGACGCATAACCTGTGATTTCGGGACTCAGCTCGCTGAAGTGTTGGTGTGAAAGACGTTAATTGAAAAGTGGCAGGCTACCCATTACCTCGGTGACGCAGCTTGCTCAAGCGTCGGGATGTTGTCCTTGAGGAACCGGTGTGAAGTCGGTTCAATTGTGCCTAGCATCGGAGATATTTAAACGATAGTTTTCGTCATTGTATAGCGACACATGCTCAGTCCACATACTTAGGTATGCAAGGTGCGTAACTGAAGTTCATTGAAGAGGGGCACAGCCCTCTTGGCACTTACGTACACAGTGCTCCAAGTTGGCGTTAAAGAGTTTTATTGAGCAGCCGTACCAACGATTCCTTCGTCTCCCGTGACCTTCTCCGCGTGATAGGGGTTAGGTGAAGACCGGCACATTGTAGACATTTCCAGGTACCCAGTAGGGATGGTCGTTTAATATTTTTGACGAATATATCAAGCAGAGAGGGCAGAATTGAAGTGATTCCTTGCTGCAATACACCCTGGATTGAGCACATAAAATTTGGAAGACGATGCCTTCCTTTGCGAGTTATAACCACTTTTCCATGTCGGCTACTCCAGTATCTAATCTGTTTTTGTACGTCTTTCTAAGTATAAACTCGGTGGAAAGTATCTTGCAGAGCCAGATTTTCGAAAAAGCTATCTAGAACAAAGTACGACATTTACCAGGTCGCTCTCTTAAGTCAATTTCTTGATTCCAGAAAGGTGGGTTATAGTGGTATTTAAAATACCCTATTATAAAAAAAGTATCTGGCAGCTTCTCTATTAAATTTTCAACCGCTGACGGGGAACATTGTATGTACGTCGAGAAGTCATAAGTGCGCCCACGGTGACATTTTCAAAGAATAAAATAGTCAAGGCTGCAGTTTTTATCTGGGTTTTCAGTTTAACATCTCGGGTTGGAGTACAGCTGCCTTGCGCAATTGCAGCAACTCCTCCTGACATCCGCCTACAGTGTTCTTGGTTTGTTTAACCAGCGGGAAAACGTTCTTGATGTTGCCAGTTTTTGTATTTTGGAAGGAAAAGTGTAATGGTGAGACGCTTTTAGTGAGACCTCTTGTGTCTCCTAAATTGTCTTCTTCTATAAGTGCAGCGTGTCAAGCGTGTATTCAGACAGGACAAAAAGAGCGATTACTTACCCGTGAAAATGAGCTAGGAAGTCAAAGGTGACACATGCCTCTAAAAAGAACATCGCTCTTTACAACAACGTAACCACTTAGGTTACTGGTCCCTGTGTTGCTGAATTTAATTTGAGTTTATTGTTATCGCACTCAAGAGAGCTAAGGTGGTATTCTGGCGTCGACCACGCCAAGTGTTTTCGATTAACCTCCATTACTCTGTCGGAGACACTGCAGGATCGAGAAGTGGGCGCTAAGACACGTGTCCCTGGCTTTTTTGTTTGGCTTAACATATACGTCCGTTTCGGCAGAGTCACTAGCTTGCTCTAAAGGTATATGTTATTTCGTCCGTCCAGCTGCATTCTTACGTCATCTTTCTGTACCGAAGTCCAAACGTGTGTTTTCAAAGTATGTCCTAATAGAGTGTAAGATACTCTACTCAACCACATTGCTTTCCTGAACGGAAGTAAGTAAACACCCTCTCTTTTAATTTTTATTAACCACGCGCGACCACCGAAACTCGTCCTCACTTAGCCCTACCATCACCTTTTTAAAGGCAGTTAAGCATTTTACCTCGGATGCTGAGGTCAGCTAGGTCTCTTAAAATTCCATATCTCCACGTGGTGTCCATAGGCTTTTTCTAAATCAAAGAAAACTGCCAGACAATGTTGCTTGTGCAAAAATGCATATCGAATTTCATGCTCCAGTCGGACAAGATGGTCAGTGGTTGAACAACCCTTTTTATAACCACACTGGTGAGGGTCTATTAGCTTTCTTGATTTTTAAAATGAAGGAGAGCCTTATATAAATAATGCTTTCATATGATTTTGCCAGACAGCTTGTCAGGGCAATGGGTGTGTGCTGCTTGCTTGCTTACTGCCTAGCTGATTTCATGTCTAATAGAACATTTCAGGTTCGTCTCCGCACAGTACTTTCTCGTACATTTGCACAGGAAAATGGTGTTCCACAAGGCTGTGTTCTCAGCACAACACTTTTCATTGTAAAAATGAACTCGGTTAATAAGCTTATACTGTCGTCTGTTATGCACTCTATATATGTCGACGACCTGCAAGTGGCTTGCCGTGCCTCAAATCTGTCAACCTGTGAGACGCAGCTTCAGATCGCAATAAACTTGCACAATGGGCTAACAAGAATGGCTTCTGCTTCTCCACCCAGAAAAAAGTTACCGTTTTATTTTCTCAGAAACATGGGCTATACTGTGACCCAGTCCTGAAATTAAATGACGCCACACTACCGGTCAAACAACATTATAAATTTTTAGGAGTAACCTTTGACACCAAGCTGAAATTCCTGACCCACATAAATACACTAAATATTCGGACAAATAAAACGTTGAATATCCTCAAAGTAGTTGTCCCATAAGCACTGGGGTTCCGACCGAACGTGTCTTTTACGTATTTACCGGTCTGTTGTGCGTAGCCTTCTAGACTACGGCTGCGTAGTCTATGGCTCAGCCAGACATTCTTACATTCGCCGACTTGATCGAGTACATAACCTTGGACTGCGCCTAGCAAGTGGTGCTTACAGAACATCACCTGTCCCAAGTTTATACGTTGACTGTAATGAGACTTCCTTACAGCAGCGCAGAGCGTTACTCACTTTTTCTTATGTACTCAAAATTCAGTCATCACCGCGGCACTTATGCTACAATATCGTCACACAATGCAACTCACGCTTACATTTCACTAATAAGCCGAACATGATTCGGCCACTTCTTATACGGCACGAGGAATACTGCAAGACTTATGATATTCCTCAAGAGGTACTGCAAGCTGCTGAAAGGCCACAAAGATTGCCCCCGTGGTGCGATTTTACACAGTTATGTGATTGGACACTAACACATCTAAAGAAAAAAGACACCCCACGAGAACACATAATACAAGAGTTCCGAGCTATCCAAGAAAAATACAAAAATTACATGGAATTTTACACTGATGGCTCTAAACCACAAAACCATGTGGGTGTGGGAATCGCAACGAAAAATTGGGAAACTAGTATTCGGATAAACCATTCTGCTTCAATCTTTACCGCCGTAGTTTATGCAATATGGATGGCAGTAAAAAAATTATCACCGAGAAGCTGAAAAATGCTATAATTTATACTGATTCCTTAAGTGCACTGAGAGCTTTAAATTTAAACTCCGTCTGCGAACCCCTGCTTGGTGACAACTTAGACATTGTTTTTTGTAACAAATATAGAACCATACGATTCTGCTGGGTTCCAAGCCATGTTGGGATACCAGGAAATGAAGCAGCAGATAGATGTGCATCCATGGCAGCGCACAAAAACATAACTCACACAACACTTCCATACAAAGACAGTATCCAAGCTATTCTTAAGGCCCTTGCATCAAAATGGCAACAGGAATGGAACTCGTGCATAAATAACAAGTTACATGTGACTAAACCCCTGCTTGGCAAGTGGAAATCATGCAGTCACCAAGAGCGGTTCTATGAGGTAATCTTGTGTCGACTTCGAAGTGGGCACACACATCTAACACACAATTTTATACTTCAAAAAGAAAACCCACCAACTTGCGAGAAGTGCCATGAACCACTTACAGTAATGCACATTATTATGACATGTCAACGTACAGAAACACAGAGACGGAAACTTATACGCAATCTAGATCACTTGCATATACCTTTACACCCCACCTTACTATTAGGAGACGACCCGCTAGGGCCATTGACCGAGTTGTTCAACTTTTTAGGTGAAACTGGTTATTTACATCAACTCTAAAGTAACACAGCGTTTACTACCCTAACATTGGTTTTTTATTGCCTTGTGACTGGCGCAGCATGGCCTTTGTCGCTTTTGCGCCATTAAACCAGAATTAACTAACTAACCTTTTTAAAGGTACCTGTCCGCTCTCACTCTCAGAGGCATTGGTCAGCTTGAATCGAAAGCGATAGCATTTAAAGATTATCAAGCTGCAAGTAGAGGTTGAAAGGTATTGTGGCTGTTTGTTAAGAGCTTGAGCCCTGAGTTTGTAGGCAAGTCGACGAAGCCCGAAATCGGAGTCATCACAACACCTAATTATAATTTGACATTTGCTGCTCTGCCAATTCTATTTTTTCTTTAACATGTACATCTGCCATATTTCTTCTTTTTAGACCCGGGAACCATCGATGAAACTGTGTCAGCTCTTCGTAATGACCAAAACAGAGCCAATTCTATTGTGTTTTCTTTACTTGACTCTATTATGGCAAATTGGTAAGTTCCAATTATGCAATATTTATGTGGAGGAATCTCACAACGTTTCGGGAAGCCCGAGGTCGTTGAAGCACCTAGTGATGCTCATTATATAAACAAATATGTGTGCGCACGTGGCCTCTGCCTTAGGCTGCAGTCAAGTTTCTGACATGATGAAGCATACATAATTCACATAGCGTCTTTAAATTAGGCTTATTAAATAATCGCATCCTTAAAATGTTCAATGGTTGAAGATAACTCAAATAACGGTGTGAATGATGTAAGAATTCTATTCCAGTTATTTTTTGTGCTTTGAATTGAATTGAATATATTTTCATGTATCATACATGAAGGATGGTGGGAGTAAAAGCTGCATAATAGCAGCTTGACTAGCTCCCACTACCTACAAAAGGGCTGCAAAGCAGTGACATCTAATAGTAAACAAAACATAATATACCAAACAGGAAATATGCAAAGTTTTACACTAACAATAGTTCGGAATTATTAAAAAAATAAAGTTTAACAGGATCCAATAGTTATTCATAAAGCATCTCAAAATAGAAGAGAAAGGGGAAATATATACGCATGTTGAAAAGACATAACTGGATTACAGTGATACAATTGGATACATCACACATATAATGAATAGCTGATATAAATTAGCATTAAAATTATAAAAACAATCCAATAGCGTCCATTGAAGTCATATTTTCTATGTTCATATTAATACCACTAGATAATTTAACATCTTTGGAATACCATTGCGTAGCATCTGGTCACCATAGTTAGTACGTGAACGAGGAACTAACCAACGATCATGGTGGCGTGTATCATAATTACTCTCAGTGGGTTTTAGGTTGGCTAGATCAGAAATTACTGTTCTTTGTCTGAGTTCTTTCTTTATCGCCTTACAACTGTTGTAATTGTAAAGACTCCGCATACCTAGTAGTTTAAATTTTTCTTGTATATAACTTACAGAATGATTAGACTCCGTTTTAGCAACAGTTGGCAGTTTCCAAAAGCCACACCTAGTTTATAATTAGGACCAGGCGGTCGTGATCGGCAGATGATGCGAAGGGAATAAAATCAAGCGGAGGAATGCTTCAGTTATGCCCGTTACTGTTTCAGTTATTTCTAATTGAAAACTCACATTCTGGCGTCGCACTTACTATGTGTTCGCAGCATGTGACCAGAGGGCGTGGGTGTGTCTCGTGCTATTCTTTTAATGCCACGTGTTTTGCCCTTTTCTAATATTTATATTACTCCCAACTGATGCAAACATCTACCCTTGTGTATTGCAGATAACCTACTGCCACCGCTCGGGTACAAAATGAGATATAGTTTCCGCTCATTCTGAATACGAACAGATTTTCAGCACGTACATACAAGAGAAAACATTTCTCGTCACTCCCGTACCATGAAAAAAAAACGCAATGTCTACACTCAAGTAACTGCCATTCCAATAACTCTATTACGGCAAACATCAGCTATGCACGTAGATAGCCGTCGGGGTTGCTTAGAGGCTACACGGTGTTGGGTTGCTAAGAACAAAGTCGCGGGATCAAATCCCGGCCACATTTCGACGGGGGAGAAATGCGAAAACACCCATGTACTTAGATTTAGGTGCGCGTTAAAGAACCCCAGGTAGTCCAAATTATTGCGGAGTCCCTCACTGCGCGTGCCTCATAATGAGATCGTTGTTTTCGCAAGGAAAACCCGAAATTAGAATTTCTGTTGATTTACCATTGATATATTATCGGGTAATTGTTTAATCAACGGTGACTTTCGAAATGCAAAAATTGTTTAGTAATAAAGGTCAGTTTTGACGCAATTAAAGAACACAGCAGATTTATATGGCCTGGCAGAATTACAACCAAGTTTCCCGCGACGGTATTTCTTTTGAGTAGTTGCCTAAGGAACTTTATTTCAGATGACTGTGACCAAAATAAAGCACTTTAAAACGTGCATGGCATATGGCCCAACCGCTGACCCACCCGTTTAGAACGGTAATTACACGTTCGTGCCTTTGTTTAAGAATTTTAATAACAAAACCCACGAATCTCCATTTATTTTTACCAAATATTTAAAAAAAAGGTTAAACCGCAGCTTTATTGGTCCAACACTGGGATAACGTACGACGTGCGGCGTCGTGGAACGCACGAGAATAGAAAAAAAAGTCAGACCCCTTCCACCCTGTGAAGAGGGAAGTCCAGCGAAGCGGGCGCTCTGGTGGGATTTGCTATGTTGCATTTGGCTACAACATGGTAAACCCACCCCTTCGCTACGTACTCGGGAAAGAGGCTTCGGTGTCGGCTTCGAGTAGCACAATGGGGTATTTTTAACACTTAGACAATGGCTATACAGTGCCTGGCTCTGAAAGAACTCGCTCGGCGTCCACAGGCGACGGCAATCCTAGCGCGTTGCGTGGGATGGGACGCCCCGGCGTCCACGGGCGACGGTGTTCCTAGCGCTTTTCTACGACGTTCCCAGACAAAAGTCCTTAACCAACAGGGGTATTCTCTAAGAGTCCACCAGTGGACTGTCCACTTCGGCTGTCGCGATGGCTCCAGCAGCACGAGCAAGAAGGAGCCATCCAATCTCCTCACTCGTAAGCTGGAGCCAATCGCGACAGCCGCAATGGACATTCCACTAGGTGGACTCTCACAGAATAACCTCCCTCCCCCAAAGCACCGTATATACAAATACGCTAACGCGAACTCCTCTCACACCCCACTCCTCCGTTGACCTCCTTGTTTCGTAGACAGGCTGGAGCCCGGAGAGAGCCGGCAGCACAGGCGGCCGACGCCGGCAGGGCTGCGCGCATGCGGCGCAGTCGGAGACAGACGCACACACACGCACAGGCATGCGTGACAGCGGCCTATCTCTCCCCCGCCGCGCCGCGCCCTCCTAGCCTTCCTTCCATTTATCAGCGGCCCTGTCAATAAACGCACGTGGGGCAGCCAGAGGAGAGGGGAAAAGCGCGCGTCAGCAGCCTAGGCGGAGGGACGCGTTATGGTATGCATCAGATGCCTCCAAGCTCTAAATGAGGTTCGCGGCCGTCGGTGAGTTCCCACTCGAGGATTTCACCCAGTTTGGCGCATGCTCTACCATCAAGACGATCGTTAACGAAGGAGAAAGTTCCACGACTTTCAAAATCCGATAGACTTCAGGTGCCCCCACGCATGCTTCTTGGACCCGCTCCTCAGCACAGGGTAAGACATCCTTCGCGATGGCAGCTCCAAGGTTCACCAAGCACTGATCCGACGGGCACGGACCACCGCCGAAGTCCTGGAAGTCATAGAAGCCCTGGACTAAGCGTCCCTTTTTGCCCCTTGCCTGTAAAAAAAGATGCTTTATAATCTCGAAAACATTTTCGTTTATCACACCTCAACGAGAACAGTGAACTTCTCGTGTAGCCCCGCATACTCTTCATGCTCATAAGAGGCCTAATGCACGGCGTGCACTTTGGTAGAGTAGGCCAAATCGTAAATGTTCCCGTGAAGGTGGACAATACGATATAGCCACTACAACGCCAGGTGCCCGCCGACATCGTCATTCACGTCAACCTCAACGGGATGAATTACTACAGTCGTACAAGTGTTGTTACCAAAATGTGTATTCATGACTTCATAGTGTGTGGCTACGTAGCTGCAATGCTAATCGCATTACGTTGACAGTCATCGAAAGGACTGCCGAAATTTATTTTTGTATCCAATGCGCCCTGCAAACGCTCTTTGTCCTACGACACCCCTCGACGCCGAGAAAAACGACTAATTTGTAGTGTCTTACAACGACAGTAAGCCAAAAACATCAAAGTGGCGTCTCTACCACCGTTACATGGCGTGGCATTTCTACCGAGTGAATACTCGGTGTTACGCACAGTTCCTCCAGGACTCTGGGAACCTGATTAGATAACACCCGTGTAACCCGGTAGCTAGCTTACCCATTTTTCTTTTTTTTTTGCAGCGACGCTGTTATGCTCTAGTTTGTAGCGATTTTTCATGGTCGCAACAACCCACTTCCCCGATGTAGCATCCGCAGAGGGGCCGAGAACGTCTAAGCCGACACGATGAAAAGGCTCGGCCGGGATGTCGTGTGGCTTCAGGTAACCAGCGGAGAGCTGGGATGGCTTCTTGCCTCGTTTGCGTAGGTCACAATCAGCGACGCAACGTCGTACGGAATGGGCAAGGCCCGGCCAGAACAAGCGGCGCAGTACTCGGTCGTAGGTTCAAGCTACGCAGTGGTGTGCAGCCGCTGGTGCGACGTGAAGCTCTTCTAGAACGGTTGAGCGCAAGTGTTTAGGAATTACAAGAAGAAAATCAGAGTCTTCCGTGTGAAGATTACGACGGTACAGATTGCCGTCGCGGATTACCAAGAGGCGTAGAGTAGCATCGGCCGGAGAGTACAAAATGGTCGATGAGTACATTGATGTAGGCGTCACGGCGTTGCTCATCGGCGATATGTAGGGGCTGTGATACGGCGAAAACGGAAGCAGCATTGTCAGAATTAGGGGGGTCAGAGTTGTGAGTAGGGTAATGCGACAAGCTGTCAGCGTTAGGCGCAGGCGGCCAGGTTTGTAAACCACGGAATATGAAAACTCTAGGAGCCTCTACGCCGATAGACCATGCCGGCCCATAGGATCCTTTACGGATGAAAGCCAGCAGAGAGCATGATGGTCAATGACTATTGTGAAAGGACGACCGCAGAAGCAGGGACGAAACTTCGCAACCCCCCCCCCCCCCCACACACACACTACAGCAAAGCATTTCCTTTCCGTAAATGAATAGTTGGGCTCCGATGGTGATAGGTGGCGGCTTGCATAAGCAATGACGGGATAATAGCCACGCTGACGCTGGGCTAGGACAGCACCTACGCCATGACCGCTGGCGTCTCTATAGACGGTTGTAGTGTTTACAAACAAACCTCGCTTGCCGCTGATTGGTTGCCCCATCGAACTTCCGGCAGGAGAGCTAGAAGCACTTCCGGCTATATTATTTGAACGCATGCGGGACGTGAGACCGGCGTGTCGATGTTTGCACTGCTTGGTGGAATCTGTGATGAGCTGATTCTACATCGCGAATATTGTCGAGATGACGAGCGACTACACTAAGGCGCTTGGCACCGAAGCAAAAGATCGGTATCACCAAAAGCTGATGTTTAGAGGCGGAGAGCTGCCCGATCCGCTGGACGATGATGTCGTGCGATTTTCGTTTTAGTCGGGCTCCAAACACCTTCCCTCAGTTACAACACGGGAGCAACAAGCGGAGCATTTTAGTGAGGACATGCAATGAACGCAGACTGTTGTCTTCAAGGCACGTAATGGGACTGCCGGAAAGTAGAAAACTTTTAATAGCACTTTCTTCTTCTTTCTGGGGTTTTACGTGCCAAAACCAGTTCCGATTATGACGCTCGCCATAGTGGAGGGTTCTGGGTTAATTTTGACCACCTAGGGTTCTTTAACATGCCCAACAACACAAGCACACGGGCGTTTTTGCAATTCGCAATGGCACTTTTTGTGCTGGAAGATTGAGGATGAAGTGGTAAGCTGTGCATGCGTACATGCACATGTTTTCTGCGTCATATGCCTTGTTTCTGCTTTTCAATATGCATACACAAATAACTGTACATTCTCAACACATTTAGTGCAAGACACCTAGATCGACTGAAATGGGACTAACTTAAATGCTCGCGAATTTACCACACTTCTAACAAAATGAAACCTGTAGTGTTGGGCACGAGATTGCAATCCGTAATTGGCCTTCGTTTATTCGTAAATGATTTTAGAATGTGGCCGAAACTTCCTATATGCATGCACGGAAATCGCTAGCTTTTCTGCGATTCTGCTCTATGATACCGACACGAATGCTCACATGCAGCCGCGGTGGCTCGGCGGTTACGGTGCCCGGTTGCTGACCCGAAAGACGCCGCTTGGTCCCCGGCCGTCGCATTTCGATCAAGGCGAAATGCTAGAGGTCCGCGTACTGTGAGATGTCAGTGCACGTTAAAGAACCACAGGTGGTCGAAATTATCTGGAGCTCTCCACTGCGGCGTCCGTCATAGCCTGAGTCGCTTTGGGACGTTCAACATAATAAACCAATGCGCACATGTACCTAGGGTAGTAAAGCTGCAGAAGTGCACTTGTGCCCTAGATAAGAAAAACATTAAAACAAAACGGCGGCAGCATGGCACCCGCTAAAGAATAATTTAAACTCATGTTCGTAGCATGGCGTTCCACGCCGAGGCAAGAAACTGGACGAGAGAGCAAGCTCTGGGCGAGAGTCGAGCTGCTCTCGCGTGAGTTACACGACATACGGCCAGAACAATCGCGCAGTAGCACATTTATTATTCCGCATTATACCAGTCCGGCTACTCCACGTTGTAAGGTAGCTTGTATGAAGTGAGCAGAGCAAATCTAGGAGCTCTTGGTAGGCTGTGCGGGGTCTCACACGGGCTCTTGGGACAGAGGAACGACAACACAATAGTGCAAACAAGTAAAGGGGCATTTATTGCACCTTACATACACCAATACACACTAGCCGAATTACAACCAGTAGAACATTCACACGGGCGCGCGACAAATCAAGGAAGTCCGACTCACCGCGACCCGATAGCGAGCGAATACGTTCGCCCCACGCTATGACACCATCGCCTAGTCGTTCACGTGTACGGTCACGCGAACGGTGGCGCGCTCGAACGATCCGTGTTCGTCCATACCGGTGCAGGGTTCGTACAGGTTTCCAAGGTAAAAATTCAAGGATATTCAAGGACTTTCCAGGACCTGTCACAGGTTTTTCAAGGACTCAAAGTGGCATCCAAAGTAGAATTTCTATACTCTAAGATTTCCAAAAATGGCTAGTTTTATTGCTGACCCGCCGTGGTTGCTCAGTGGCTATGGCGTTGGGCTGCTGAGCACGAGGTGGCGGGATCGAATCCCGGCCACGGCGGCCGCATTTCGATGGGGGCGAAATGCGAAAACACCCGTGTACTTAGATTTAGGTGCGCGTTAAAGAACCCCAGGTGGTCCAAATTTCCGGAGTCCCCCACTACGGCGTGCCTCATAATCAGAACTGGTTTTGGCACGTAAAACCCCATAATTTAATTTTTATTGCTCTTATAATAAATAAATGTATATCACAATTATAATAAAGATGTCTAGTCTTGATAACTTCTCAAGAACATAACACAAAATGAACGCTTACAACAGCGGCTCAGACTTCTCCAGTATAGGCAGGGTAAAGTTCACCAAACATATTCAAAACATTCCGCAGTGTTATTGCACTAATATCAAAATAAATAAATGTAAATCACAATGATGTTAATAATATCTAGCCCTGATCACTTTGCTAGATCACAACAATACCGAAAAAAAGTTCACCAAACACAATGAACACTCCGAACAGCTATTCTGACTTCTCCAGTATTAACTGGGCAAGCTTACCAAACATTTCCAAAACATTCAGTGTAGTCTTGCTACACATCCATTATAAGAAATAAATGTATATAGCAATTATGTAAAACATGCCTAGTCTTGATCGCTTCTCAAGTCCGCAATATTAAAAGTTCCCACAACGAGCACTCACAACAGCTGCTCAGGCTTCTGCAGTATTAGCTGGGTTGATTTATCAAACATTTCCAAAACATTTAGCATAGTGTTATTGCACTTATACTACATAATAAATAAATGTGCACCACAATTACATTTAAAATTTCCATTCTTGATCACTTCTCAAGTCCACAATATTGAAAAAAGTTCACAACACACAACAAGCCTGTACAACAGCTGCTCAGATTTGTCTTGCATTCACTGGGTAATGTTCACCAAACATTTTCTAAAGATTTAGCATAGTTTGATTGCGCTTACTTATAATAAACAAATGTATATCACAACTATATTAAAACGTTCAGTCTTGATCTCTTCTCAAGTCCACAATATTGAAAAAAAAGTTAATAAACGTTCACAACCATTGCTGGGACTTTTCTTGTATCACCTTGGTATTGTTTACCACAATTATATAACAAACCTCCAGCCCTGAACACTTTTTCTGGTCACAACACAATAGAAATGTTCACAATAAACTATAGCAAGTTCACAACAGCTGCTGGGACTTTTCTTGTATAAGCTGCGTGATGTTTAGCAGCTCTTCAGCTTTACATTCGCTGTCTTCCGCAAGCTGTTGGACTTCACCACAAATGTAATATCATTTGATGCTTCTGCTTTTTCGGAATAGCGATCAGCTGAAACAGTCAAATCAGCGATGACTGCTTCCAGTTCCCTTTTCCTTTTCTTCATGTTGTCGATCTCATCATTGATCAGACACCTTTTTGAGCGCCTAATCTCAAGTTTCTCCTGTTTTTGAGCCTCAAGGTGCGCATTGTAGCGGTTCCTTGCTGCTGACACTGATGTCCTCAGCTTCTTTGTGATGGGGACACTCAGAATACCACCAGCTTTGTCTACTGCATCACATATCATGCGTTGCGATATGTAGGACAGGTCTGCGAGGTTCTCTACAGCAACTTGACGGTTTATGCTAAACCCACGCTCGACTGTTGCTTGTCCATGGCTGAGAACAAGTAGCAATTTGACAACATTCCAAAGCTCGACATAAGAGGAATTTAAGCCCATAAGCTGATAGAAGAACTCATCCAGCCTATTTAGACCCTTCTGAAAGAGCCGAAGCTTATTCCTTTCCTGTTGCAACAACTCTGTGTATTCAGCTAAAACAGAGTCTCGTTGCTTTTCGTCAAATCTTTGAGCTGTGATGAGAGCATCAACCACTTTCCTCAGGCGTAAGAGACACTCATCATGCTTGCAACACATGAGCCGTGGGTCTAGGCAGGACATGCTTCTGACTAGGATTGACTTCAAAGGGCTTTTGTCAAGAATTTTTTTGTCACAGCTATCAAAAACTGCTTGCATTCCATTTTGAACTGTAATACATCTTTTGTACTTGCTTTGCAGTCTTTGATAATCTGCTCGCACATGTGGCCTATGTCCACTTTTTCCAGTAGAAGATGTTTGTCCACATCTTCAATGTTTAGCCTGAGAAGGCCACTGATCCCTGCTGCAGACAAAATTGAGGATTTCATGAACTTCATCAGCAGCTTTCTTACTACTGTCTCCAGGTCTCTTGCCAGAAAGAAAATAGGTCTGTCTACTTGATATTCTATCAAGAAGGGTCTAACAGCCACGGCAACAGTTAGGGCAAAGTTCAGCTTTGCCAGGTCAAGAGGGTCACGGAGGAACCCACACAAGTTCTCGAAAGATGCGCACCTTGGTAGGGTCACATTCTTACTCCTTGCTGCTTCTATGTATTTTCTGATGTCGCTCCAAAGAAGTAGTGCCCTTCCTATAACGCTGACATTCTCCACCCAGCGATGCGCCACAAACTTCAGTGGAAATGTGCTCTGCCCCGTTATCACTGTAATATCTTCTCTTCGTGCTGGGGAGTTGTCAAAAAGCATGCTCAGACTTGACAGTAGGACATCAAGTCCCCATTTACTGGCCACGACACCTGCCCTATAAGCATTATGAATTGTGTGCAGGCCACAAGTGCCCAGATCAACACACTGCACTTGGTAGTTTTCACGCAAATCTGCTTGCAGGGACCTAAATAACTTTAGGTTAACATTTGGCCCATCCATTGAAATTTGGGCAATCTTTCCAAGCGGTAAAGGTTCGAGGGCTCTTAGCAACTTTTCCTGGATGTCTTCAGCGGTCGCGTGCCCCATGAAGACTGATCTGAGATATCTTGTTGCGACATTGTGCGAGGAATTCCAGCACCTCACATGTACGTCCATTTTTTTCTGGTGCAGAAACTCGTTTCCAGATTCGTCGAAAAGCACGACGTAGCAATCCGAGTTTTCAATCTCCTGCTGCAAAGCTGCTTGAAAAAAGGGTCTAAGCCCGTGGCACGCTATGTAAGAGCATTTCTTTTCTCCGCAGGAAAAAGCTTTTGCCAGCTCGCTGTCCGGGAACATGCGTCTGAACAGATCGGCGGTTTGTGACGACGACCTGTATGAATAATGGCTGGTAACCACCTTCGGAGTCCACAAGATTTCAGCGTCTGTGACCATCTCATAGGTCTTACAAGCACCTTCTAAATCCATCGCCTGCGATGAAACCGCGCGGGTGGGTCTTTCGCTTGTGCTAGGACGCCGTTCGTCTGTCCTCGGAGCAAGGTAGTTTAGCACCGCGCTTCCTGCCGCCTCCTTCATTACGCCACTGTGCTTCGCACTCTTCATGTGGCTCTTGAGAGCCGACTCACCCATTGCCGCAATGTCGAACGTTTTTCCGCATGGTTTACATGTGGCTCGGTGCGGATCCATCGTGTCCGGCGCAACCCAGTTCTTGTAGCTGTCGTTGCTAAGCCACATGCTTTGAAATTTGCACTTCCCGGGCATTATTCCGATGTTTCTCAGATGATCCCGCTGACAAAGACGGAGGTTCACCTTTAAACTCCCGTTGTGCACAGGCGTCCATCACAACACAACACACGTGCACCACACACTCTATACCAAATTTGTAAATACAAAGCGCCATGCTTTGAACACGGCATAGTAGAGACACAAGAGAATACCGATCGGACTCCTGCCAATGTTACCAGCAGCTCAACGAGAATCCGCTATCCATGTAGCACTAATGTTTGTGCACAAATTTACCAATAAAAATACTGCGTGGGAGTCAATTGTTAAGCGTCAGATGGCTGTTATTAGGACTGGAACTTCTGGTATCGGGCAGTACAATGTTCTTTCTTTTTTTACTTTCAGCTCTGATGGTAGCACAACGGCAACGGCCTCAGTGGTAAAGTTGCTCCTCTATAGCTCTCTTTAGCTTCACCTCGCGTGCAAGAGGGAAAGTGGGACAAGGCAGACCGACGAGCGAGGAGTGAACGAACGATAGGGTGAGGAAAGCAGCGTAAACACTGCCAGCCGAGCCAGCACCGAAGCGCGGCACGCATCTCTCGCTTCGTTTGAGGTTTGACGCGGTGAAGCCTTTTATTTTTTCCGCGCAGTTCTACAAAACTGAACCATGTGTGCTCGTGCCG
The DNA here is from genome assembly GCF_013339745.2 of Dermacentor silvarum. Taxonomy (NCBI): domain Eukaryota; kingdom Metazoa; phylum Arthropoda; class Arachnida; order Ixodida; family Ixodidae; genus Dermacentor; species Dermacentor silvarum. The sequence goes on along the minus strand of NC_051160.1, from coordinate 109,529,479 downwards.
GCGTATTGTTTATGAAATGGGGAGTTTGTCAATTCCACGCCGATCTACCACAGAACGGAGGTCGCAATGTCGATATCAGAGTGCATTGCTCACGAAATTCAAGGATTTTCAAGGAGGCAAAAAAATTCCAGGACTTTCAAGGGCCTTGAAAATGCACTTTTCAATTTCAAGGGTTTTCAAGGGTTTCAAGGACTTTTACGCACCCTGCGGTGTCCCGCTCTTAGCCTCGCGCGACGGTCGCGCGAAGCGGGCCGGCGCACGCGCGAAGCGTTCGTGCGTGTTGGCCGCCGATCCCAATCCAAAAAGAGAGCGCCTCCGACCTTTTTCTCCCAAGTGACCCCGCCGTTCGGTGGCGTTAGCATCGCGACACTAGCGCCATCTCTCGCAACGCGCCGCAACCACCGCCGGGCTTAGCCACGCAGAGAAGCCGGACTACAGGAGACATGCGGGGAAAACAACATCAGGGGACGCGTGAGAGTCGCGCATCCCCACATCCCCCCAACCTTAAATCACTACACATACGCCGGCAAAACATGTCCCAAGGCCTATCAACGCGCGCGTCGCGAACAAAAGTTAGTACATGCGACAGTGGCGCCGCCGAGTAAATGTCCACGCGTTATCCACAACGTGCGAGCCGACATTGACTCTGGGGTTCACCGCTGGCGTCCGTTGGTCACAGCACCACGTCTGCAGATTCGATGGCACGACTCCAGCCCAGGACCCCGGGAACGGCGACGCAGAAGTCGGCACGAGCAAGCGTCGCTCGCGCCCTGCTAAAGAGAGCCGCAGTAGCCGTTGGTGACTGCCGGCTCTTTTCCCGGCCGCCGAGGGTTGCGAGCCGGACATTGGCGGCCGCCGAAGTCGCTGCGCCGAATTGACCACAGGCATCTCCAAAGCCTGGGGTAGCTCGATTGTAGTCCGGGGCAGCAGCGCTGACGATGTGCAGGTGACAGCAAACCAGGGGTGACTCCGCTCACGCTGCGTACACTCAACGCACTCGACAAACACTAAAGTAGTGCAAGGGAGAGGAATTCGGCATACGCATCGCCCACGTGGTACGATGTTCAATTCGGCTAGCAAAATTTCGGGTGGCATTGCAGATGCTAAGTTCACGTGAACAAAGCTTGCTTTCTTGAGTCGAACGAGTATTTTCAATTCGTGCGAGGCGAGCTAATGAAGGAAGCAATGTGCGACACCTCAACACCACGGTCCACCAGGTTGTGTCCCTCAACGTGCGACAGGCGGCTTTGTTAAGCCTTAGGCCTAATGCGTCGCTACTTTGACAACAACCGGCATCCAAAAAAAACAACACCCAAAATGGGCACAAGAACAGGCAGCCGCGAGGAGACGTTAGCTCTGTGAGGTGGTCCTACCCCACTCGGTGCACACAGCATCCGAGTTGACGGCGCCCACCGTCCCAGACGGTGTCGGAGCGCCCGGTGCCAGGCCGCAATACCAGTCAGCCCGTAGCGGCACCCGTGGCCCGCGGCCACCCGGCTCCCTGAGCCTCGACTTCCTAAGTCAAAGATATAGAAGAAGCTATTTACATAAATTCGGACCTCCCACGAGGCTTCCGTACTCACTCGCTTCAGGCTTGATAATGCTCCGCGAGCGCTAGGCCTCGCTCTCCCAGGATGCAGACCACGTGGCTCTCGTACCGACGAGTGTACTTCAAAACACTCGCGAAAAGGCTTAGCATGTTGAAAAGTTCAAACACGCTACAGCAACCGTCGCCTCGCACAAGAAAGCACACCGCCGACACTAGCGATCAAAATTCACGCTAGGACTACGCTTCGGTTGAAACATCTCGAACCGAGCAAAACTGTTAAAATTATCGTCCGATGCCCCAAGAGTTCCACGTTGGGCAGCCAGATGCGGGGTCTCACACGGGCTCTTGGGACAAAGGAACGACAACACAATAGTGCAAACAAGTAAATGGGCATTTATTGCACCTTACATACACTAATACACACTAGCCGAATTACAACCAATAGAACATTCACCCGGGCTCGCGACAAATCAAGGAAGTCGGACTCACCGCGACCCGATAGCGAGCGAATACGTTCGACCCATGCTATGACACCGTCGCCTAGTCGTTCACGTGTACGGTCACGCGAACGGTGGCGCGCTCGAACGATCCGTGTTCGTCCATACCGGTGTCCCGCTCTTAGCCTCGCGCGACGGTCGCGCGAAGCGGGCCGGCGCACGCGCGAAGTGTTCGTGCGTGTTGGCCGCCGATCCCAATCCAAAAAAAGAGAGCGCCTCCGACCTTTTTCTCCAAAGTGACCCCGCCGTTCGGTGGCGTTGGCATCGCGACACTAGCGCCATCTCTCGCAACGCGCCGCAACCACCGCCGGGCTTAGCCACGCAGAGAAGCCGGACTACAGGAGACATGCGGGGAAAACAACATCAGGGTACGCGTGAGAGTCGCGCATCCCCACAGCTGCACTTGTCCCAGCGCACCGCTGCTATCCAGGCGTTTCTACTGTCATCCTCGATAGGGAACGCAAACGTTTGCACTTCCGAAAGGAGGTTGGTTCCTGAGCGAAGGCTGCACCCTGGCACGACAAAACACGAACACATCCTTGAACGTTTCACAGGTGATATGTACAATGCGGAATGCATTTTCAAGCCAACAACAACAGCCAGCAAAACACCGTTGAGGAGTGAACGTAATGAAAACAGTCGACGCTCCAGAGAGCTACTCGCCGTCACGCAACACACTGAATGCCAGAAGTCGCACTTATATCGACATAAGGACGAGCGCGCGAGCGAACAAATACCAGCAAAAACGAGCAAAAGGAACCGCTACCGGAAGTTTCCTAAGGGCGCCGGATGCTGGCGCAAAGCGTTGCCAGAGCGCGGTGGCGCTCGATGAAACTGTCTATAGCGTAGTGGTTACGATGCTCGCTTTGGGACCGGGGGCACGCGGGCTCGAATCCCGCCTCGGCAAGAAGGCTTCTTTTCTTTTATTTCTTAGTAGTTTCTTGCTACGCACCACAAATTACGGCTGGCTTAAGCAGCTTCGCTGTTAAAAAAAAAACAACTTGCCGCCAGAGGAAGCCGATCCCGCAACCTCCACATCGCACGTGCGTTGCACTACCAATTTTGTTACGGCGGCGACAATTCCCAGGTTCACATTCACCAGTGAAGTGAACATTGAACCAGTGGAGTGCTAGCCAGCGCCACTCATTGCAAGGCGGTGGGTGTAAAACATCCTTTTGCCCGATGGCGTCAGTTGTACGTGAACTTTAGGAGCCGGCATCGGGTCAATAAACGCTCGTATGCTACCTGAAAGCATCACATCCGCAGTAGTGAAGATCATCGCTATATATTTGAAGTGACAAAAATTTACACATTGGCTATGATGCCTGATTCTTGGCCAGCCTCGTTTAATGCGTATGCACCACAGCCTTTGATGTCGTCATCCTCATCATCGTTGGCATCTTGTGTGCCGCAGCACTTGCCTACAATTACGCTGCTAGTAGTCCCTGTAAATACATTTCCGTGTACTGCCATCCCGTGTACAACGTTATGAGAGGCTTGGTAACATGAAGTGAACAATAAGTTCGCATCTTATTTCTCCTTGATCTTCCGAACAATAGAGACTGAGGTGTTTTCATCCTCACCTGTCACGCCCATTATCACCAAATCGCCAATCATGTACCCTAAACGATGCATTGTCCGTGCAATTAAGATTTTAAAATCACGTTTGCTGCGTGGATAAGTTTGTGCTTTCCGTTACGCTACCCTCGTCATCGTCACGCCGTGATGATTACCCGTCATCGTCACAAGGCCAATTATTCATCTTAATATTTACCATCACCATATGGCAAAGAAAAAACTTTGCCCATAATTTGGGGTAGACTGTATATGGGCCCCAGAGACAATGTGTACATGGTAGCCTTGAAGGCTAACCGTTGCCTTATCGCAGGCTGAAAGCGACTGCGTTTGCAGATATATGATGGAGACTATACAGGTCACGGTGTTGTAATGGTCAAAGGCGACGCTCAACGAAGCAGCTTAGTGTGATGAACATTCGACGGATTCATCATGTTGGACTGCATTCGACGTCTTTTTTTTACTTTCTTATCAGATTATTTCTTAGCCATGCGAAGAGGGCGCCATCGCGATGGCACACATATTGGCGGGTCAGAATGTAAAAGTGCAGTTCCCAGAGAAACTACTAAATAAATTAAATACAGAGTAAAATTCCGAGAGGTATGTATGCTGCTATAGATGAATAATGCTGCTATATTTGTGCATCTCTCCTTATTAGGCTACGTTACTGCAAGCCCACCTAGCCAAAAGCCACCCGGAAGATGGAAAACTAACGCCAAATGCTCTCCGCCAGAGGGTGGATGTGCAAAACCGACGCTTACGCATGACTTCTTCAAGTGGTTTGCGCAACAGGATGGCAGCAGGTGCTACCCTGTTCAAACCAGTAATTGCTATGGCAAAGGCTATGGAACGGAAGGCCAGTGCCGAATCAATTGCGGGATACGAAAATGAATTAGTATAGATTTAGTCATCGGCCTGCTAAAACTGTATTCCATGAAAAATAAATTATTCATTCCATTTTAACCTCTGGTGTAACGTTAGGTACGTACAACATACCGTGCTTTTTTTTCCTAAACGTCGTGAAGGGAACAGTTCCATTATTAAGTATACATTTGAAACCTTTCTCTGCCTTCTTTCCTGTCAATTAGCTAGACACAAACCCGAAAAATAACACCGCAAAGACACTTCAACACTCTCATCCCTAGCACCAGTATATGTGTCTAGGCTGCCGGGCATACTGTGTGCTTACCTGTCGCCAAACTTATTCATTGATCAAATAAACGCTGGCTAAATACCCTACCCTCATTGCAACAAATACACGTCTTGATGAGCGCAATTAATTTATTAGACCCAACATTTATATGCATTCTATTCTGCTTATTAGGTAGGCAAGGTATCGCTATCTCGTGGATTTGCGTGACGATTGGGTGACGTACATACACCAGGCACATTTTACGTTTGCGATAGCAATCATATGGATAATACAAGCGCATTTCTGCCGTCGGCTTTCCTATAAAGTCCAAGGGCAATAACATCGTCCCCGAGCGCCGCATGCTGTATGTGCGAGTGAAATCCTGCGACGGGAAGCCGACGATCGCGGCTTAATCTCGCGCCCGCAAGGGAAGAAAGCGGGGAGGAAGCGCGCCATCTTCCGTTGCGCACAAGGTACAGGGCGGAGGCTAGGGGTGGGCGCGATCTACTCCGGGCGGCTCGAGCGGCCGCGAGCGCCCGCCGGGCCTCAAGGTTCCTAGGGAGGATAAGGGGGGAAGGGCACATTCTACTCCGGGCGGCCGCTGTATCTTGCAAGCCATCTGTGACGGGGACAGAGTCCGCTCTGCGCTGTTTCCGCTGCTGAGTTCATGATGATGCGAGCGGCAGCTCAAAGGTAGATCCGCTTGCTGCTGCTGCCGCATTTCTTCTCTCCTGCGTTTTGACAGCAAGTTTCCGCGGTCGCCGCGTGATATGCGTTCATGTTTGCTTTTGCGCGTAACACGATGCTTGTCAATTTTGTTAGTATGCCGTTGTTTACAAGCTTATACGGCCGATAAAACTAATCTCCTTACTTCATATAGCTGTCCACTAATTTGCTACCGCAATTGATGCTTCCTCTTTCGAGCGAAACTCACGACTTTTTTGGTGGGGCCATGCATAAAAGGCTTTTGTGTTCAGAGGCCGCATGAAACGAGAGGTATAAGCGAGAGGTATAAGCCAGGCTTGCGTTGGGCGACGACAGCACCGAAGCAGACGCTGCTTGCGTCTGGGTGTAATTCTTTTATAAATTTTATACATACAGCACAACAGCAGAGGTAGGACAGAAAGAAGGAATCAACGAACACAAGCGCCACTACAAGCAGTAGGGTTGGAGTGGCGCAGGACAGGCGGAGAACTGAGGAGATGGAACAGGCTAGCAGAAGCGTTGTCACTGGCGGGTCAAGGAAAAAGGGTCATTTGGGTCGCACAGCAGGTTTAAATGTGGCGCAATAACATACTGAGCGACGTTTTCCGCGAAACGACGAAAAGAAGAGAAAAATTGCAAGAAACTTTCAAGCTGCTTGTTAGAAGTCAGCTTGAGAAAGGCGGCATCAGCCCGAAGTTTTTTATGCATCACGCAGGGTGGGATATTTTGGCACAATGTGATCAAGTGGGGTACGTTGTCTGGCGTCATAGATGAGCTTCAAACGAAGGCGAGCGTTCTGCCCGTAAAAACATTTTTATCAACATTTTTAGACTATCTTTAGACTACTGTTACTAGAACCTACCAACACTCAATAGAAATCCTTTCAACGGTGTTTAGGCTGCCTAACAACTCCTTACTAACACCCTAGGAACAATTGGCCACCAACATTATTTAGAAAGGATGTTTGTAAACTTCCTACTAACTGTCTAGAAACACCTTTCTTTAGGCCTGCTATTAACCTTCATTAAATTGAAGGATGTTCATAGGCTGTCTGTAAACGTCCTATTAACAATTTATTAGCGCTTTCTTTAGATACCTTAGTAACAATGTTCTAACAATTGGCCCCGTACATTGAATGGAAGCATGTTTGTAGACTTTGTTAACAGCTTACCAGCTTTCTACAACCATTTTTTAGGCCTCACCATGACTGTCAATTATTTCAAACCTCCTACCAACATTTTCGCTTTAGAAATTCTAGAAACATTGTTGGTCAAATATTTGAATAAAAACGCGTTCAACGCTGCTTATGAATCTATGCTAACCTGAAAATTCGGTACTTTAGATCACCCAGTACACCAGCATTCCACCCTTTAATGCTCAGAGCCGCAACTATTTATTTCATTTGTTGGGCACCATTAACGTCAGTCGCATTATGCATAGTTTACGGGATCTTACTAGAGTAATGATATATTATCTAAGCTCTTGACGCGCTGTGCAGCTGAAACCACAGGGTGTGAAAGGAGCTACTGAAAATAAATGTGTACCAAAATTGAAGCGTTGCGAAGATTGCATCACACATTTATTACATTATTCAATCAGTCAAACTTCGGAACAGCAGAAATGAGGTTGTAGTTATGCGAAGCTGCTTCAGCATTCTGGGCGTTAGTTGTAGTTGCACCTTAGTTAAAATAGAAATGTTTCTTTTTGTGAGCTTGTTGTTGAGAGATTATGGGCGTTGTTTCCTGAAAGAAAAAGGAAGTGAGTAGCAGTTACCTTCGCATTACCGTCCAATACTCAGATGTGCACTTTAAACAAGACACACAAAAATGTCACAATGATTTAAGCTCGCAGGCGTTAAACTATAAGCTAAATAGTTCACGACCTCTCATCCTGTACAGCTTGAGCAGTAAAGAGAAAAGAGATAATTCATGATCATACATTATTTACCACAAATTAAGAAATCGCGACCTCTGACAAAACCTCGTGTTTGTACGCTTCGTGCTTATAGCCATTTCAAGCGACCCGCATGACTTGGCATAATTCAAGTAAGAAAATCGTTTTTAAAACGTTTCACTTCATTACATTTCGCGGTCGTAAGCACCTTTCAAAATGCGCTATAGGAAACAGACAGACAGACAGACAGAGAGACAACGAACTTTATTTGATCCTGAGGAGCTACTGTCAGGACTCCCTAACGGGAGGCCGTTGTAACCGCTGGCTGCGCCCACGTAGAGGACAGAACGCCATGACGCTCCGCCCTTTCCTGGGCCCTCTGGATAGCCTGGGCTTGCTTTCGGAGTACCGTGCTTCTGATGGCCTCCTCCCATTCGGCTTCGCTGGAGAGTAGGTCGTTAGGCAACGCGGGACATCGCCAGAGCATGTGAGCCATAGAGTTTCATTACAGTCGGGGCAACCAGGGTCCAGGTCTGAGCATATCCTGATGATGATTGATGATTATTGTGGTTTTTTGGCGCAAGGGCCAGATGTGGCCAAAGAGCGCCAAGACGATGGTAATGATTTGTTAGTAGTATATGAATAGTCAATTATATGAACATTAGGTATGGCATGGCTGTAAAGGGGCCTAAAACAGTCGCTGTAAAGTGCGTAAAAATCTATACGTAATAAGATTATGGCAATGACTAATGATGTGTACTATACACATGAACAATACATTGCAAAAGAATGATATGACTTACAAAAAATATTACAGATGCAAGAATTGGCCAGAAGCACAAGTGCCTAAACAGAGCCCTTGAGACACAAGAGCCTGAAGGCATGTGCTATAAAAAAAAACTATCACCGCAACATCCTCTGGAGAGAGGATGCGCTACGAACTTATTGGGCGAATAACATGTAGCACAATATCTTTCAAGAATGCGAGGACTGCTTTGGTCTTAAAGAGCGGTTCTTTACCAAGAAACATGGCGGGATGTAGAGGGACACAATAGCGATATGCTAGAGGAAAGTGTTTCTTTCTTTCCTTTTCGGCTTCCCGACACTCCAGGAGGACGTGGAGGACGGTGAGCCTCTCGCCACATCTACCACAGGTTGTAGGGTCATCACCATTCAATAGAAAATTGTGAGTACCATATGTGTGTCCTATTCTGAGACGACAGAATAGGACATCAGTTCGTCGTGTTTTAGTTGTACAGGGCCAGAACCCTAACTGTGGCTTAATCAAGTGGAGCTTATTGTTTGCTTCGGCGTCCCACAAGCGTTGCCAGTGGCTTCGCAGTTTCGCAAGAAAGGTTTCAAATCTGTTGCGGGAGCAGCAGCTGTAGGGTTAATAGCGGGTGATGTGACTGATGTGGCCATTTGGTCGGCAAGAACATTGCCCTCGATGCCTCTATGCCCAGGCACCCAGCATATAATGACATGCTGGTTAGTTGCGTATGCTCTACAAAGAACACAATAGAGCTCAATGAGAACAGGGTTTTTCTGTTTACAGGGTGACTTCAAGGCTTTTACGACGCTTTGGGAGTCGGTAAATATAATAGTTTTTTGAAGTTTTCATTTCTTTATATGCTTTACAGCTGACAATATTGCGTATGCCTCAGCCGTAAAGATGCTTGTTTCGGGGTGGAGTACGCCGGATTCGAGAAGGACGGACCGACGGCTGCATAAGATACTCCGACACGCGATTTAGAAGCGTCTGTGTAAAATTCTATGCAGGAGTACTTGGACTGTAATTCTAGGAAATGCATTCGGATTTCGACCTCTGAAGCGTGCTTTGTAACCTCTACAAATGATATATCACATGCTACTACCTGCCACTCCCAAGGTGCTAACAGCTTGGCTGAAGGCATTAAGCGATGTTCGAGGAGTGGGATATCCATTTCTTCGCTAAGCTCCCTGACACGCAGTGAGAAAGGCTGTCTTACAGAGGGACGATTACGGAAAAGTGTAGCACACGTCATATCGTTAACGGTATTAAAACACGGATGCTGATGATTAGAGTGGACTTTAAGGAAATATGTGAGGCTGGTGTATGTTCTCTGCAGATGTAGTGACCACTCATTTGATTCGACGTATAAACTTTCAATGGGGCTTGTTCTGAAAGCGCCGGTGGCCAGGCGGATACCTAAATGATGAACGGGATCTAGCATCTTTAGCGCGCTTGGGGCAGCAGAGTGATATACTACAGCGCCATAATCCAGTCGCGATCTAATGAGGCTCTTGTAAAGATTCATTAAACATTTCCTGTCGCTGCCCCATGCTGTGTGAGATAGAATCTTCATTAGGTTCATTGTTTTTAGGCATTTTCCTTTGAGATATTTTATGTGGGGAATGAAAGTTAGCCTAAAGTCAAGTATGATGCCTAAAAACTTGCGTTCTTTGTTCACAGGTATTTGCTGTCCATGCAGTTCTACACAGGGATCTGGGATCAGGCCTCTCTTTCTTGTGAAAAGAACACAAGAACTTTTGTGGGGGTTAACTTTGAACCCGTTTTCGTCTGCCCACTTGGACACCTTGTTCAAGCCCTGCTGTACCTGTCTCTCGCACACTGCGAGGTTACATGACTTGAAGCCTATTTGTATGTCGTCTACGTAGACGGAATAAAAAATAGTCGGTGGTAAAGAGGCACGGAGTGTGTTCCTCTTAACGATAAAGAGTGTGCAGCTAAACACACCTCCTTGGGGTACACCAGTTTCCTGTATAAATGGACGTGACAATACATTTCCGATTCTGACACAGAATGTACGATTAGACAAATAGCTTCCTATTAGGCTTAGCATATTGCCATGGATGCCCATTCGCGACAGGTCTCTCAGGATTCCGTAACGCCATGTTGTGTCGTACGCCTTCTCCATATCGAGGAATACCGATAAGAAAAACTGTTTATGCACAAATGCGTCCCGGATATTTCCTTCAATGCGCACAAGGTTATCAGTTGTGGATCGCCCTTCTCTAAAGCCACACTGATAGGGATCAAGCATTTTGTTGAGTTCAAGGAAATGTATGAGTCGTCGATCAACCATTTTTTCAAATAGCTTACATACGCAACTTGTGAGAGCTATGGGGCGGTAACTTGCCGCCGAGGAAGGATCTTTACCTTGCTTCAATACAGGGACCAGAATCGCTTCTTTCCATGCGGACGGAAGGTATCCGGAAGCCCAAATAGTGTTGAAAAGTGCGAGTAGTGTTAGTAGTGTATCAGGGTGTACGTTCTTAATCATGTCATACATGACTCTGTCGATTCCCGGTGCAGAGCTCTTACATGCGATCAAGGCAGCTCTCAACTCGGCAATAGTGAAAGGAAGGTTAAGCGGTTCCTTCTGTCGACATTTGCGTACGAATGGCTTACATTCTTCTCTCTGTTTATATTTGAGAAAGGGTTGCGAATAGTGGATTGAGCTTGAAACACGCTCAAAGTGCTCCCCAAGACAGTCTGCCTGGTCCTGCAAGGTATTCCCTTGGTCATTCACCAGAGGCAATGGATGAATTTGGTGACCCTTAAGCCGTTCCACACTTTTGCCTCCTGTGTGTATGAATTTATACACGATAGAAACCTCACCCAGCTTTCTCTCTTTGCCTGACGTCGTGTCCGCCTTCCCTGTGATTTAATGCGTTTAAATTCAATTAGATTTTCTGCACTTGGCGATCTACGCAATATGCCCCATGCCTTATTCTGTCTCTTTCGCGCCTCTCTGCAGTCTTCGTTCCACCAGGGGACACGTCTTTTAAGTGAACCACCATTCGTTTGTGGGATACACTTTTCAGCAGCATTGATAATAAAAGCAGGTAAAATATGCAACAGCATCGTCGATACTAAAATTGTTTATAAAATCTCGTGGTAAATAAGTTAAATCTTTAAAATGCTCCCAGTCACCCCATGCTAATTTCCATCGAGGAATATTGGGAGGGTTATCGTGCTGCGTTATTAAGTTTAAAATTACAGGGAAGTGGTCACTTCCAAAAGGATTGTTAATGACATTCCATTCAAGGTCAGGCATAAGAGAAGCAGATCCAATTGCTAGATCTATTGATGAGTACGAATCGTGTTGGGCGTTATAGTAGGTCGGCTTCTTCTTATTAAAAAGGCATGAACCAGAGGTCAGAAGAAAATTTTCGATGAGTCGACCTCTCGCGTCGCATCGCGAGTCTCCCCACAACGTGTTGTGAGCGTTAAAATCTCCCACGAGAATGTAAGGTTCGGGAAGCTGGTCAATGAGGTTATGAAATTCAGTTTTTCCGAGAATATAATTTGGGGGTATGTATATACCACATACAGTGACCAATTTATTAAAAAGAATTGCCCGAATTGACACTGCCTCAAGGGCCGTCTGAAGGGGTAATGGTTGACAACCTACAGACTTGTCTACACTATTGCTACATCACCGGACGACGCAAGAGCGTCATCTCGATCTTTCCGGAAAATGGCGTATTGCCGGAGAAAGTGGGATTGTGTAGATTTGAGGTGTGTCTCTTGAACACACAGCACCTTAGGATTAAACCTGTGTAGGATTTCTTTGACGTCATCGAGGTTGTGTAGGAGTCCTCTGACGTTCCATTGTATTATTTGTGTATTCATGTTGAAAGTGTTTTGTACTGTGTGTTAAAGAGACTAACTTAACTTACAGAGCCCTTGTCGGGCCCTGTGATGCGGGCTTTTTCTTTTTTGGAGCGATCGCGAGACTCTCGCCGCTCCTTAGGCGCTGACGGCGCCGTCTGGCCAGTTGTTGTGTCCATCGCCTCTTGCGAGGCGCTGGACACGCGCTCTTGCGAGCGGTTGGTTTGAAGGGAAGGCCTCGTCTCGAGGGACGAGGCCCTGGTGGCCACCTGCCCGGAGGTCGATGGCCCCTTCTTGTGAGTTAGCGGAGCAGCGCTGGCTGCAGCCGCCGAGGGGGCGGATGGCGTCGCTGGCGGCTCACTGCGTGCGGGCCGGACAGCTGCCGGAAACCGTTGTGTCGCTGCCCCCTGACGCGCCACATCAGCGAAGGTGTTCTTGGGCAGGGATAATACCCGCCTTCGTGCCTCCTTGAATGAGATGTTTTCTTTTACTTTGATTGCGACAATTTCTTTTTCTTTTTTCCATGACGGGCACGACCGCGAGTACGCGGCGTGGTACCCGCCACAGTTCACACAGTGCAGGGTGTTTTCACATGATTCAGAGAGGTGTTCCTTGACACTACATTTCGCACATGTTTGTCAGCCTCGGCAGTTCTGTGAACTGTGGCCGAATCGCTGGCACTTAAAACATCGCAGAGGGTTCGGGACATATGGTCTTACCCGGAGCTTCACGTACCCTGTCTCAATACTTTCAGGAAGCACACATGAACCAAATGTAAGTATTAAATGCTTTGTTCTCATCTCTTTTCCATCGCGCCTTAGCATAATTCTCTTCACATTGATTACGTTTTGTTCACTCCAGCCTTCTAATAGTTCACTTTCTTCTAGTTGCATCAGGTCGTCATCGGAGACAACACCACGGGTGGTGTTCATCGTGCGGTGCGGGGTAATTGTCACTGGGATGTCCCCAAATGAGGCTAGGTTATGGAGCTTGTCATGTTGCTTCTTATCGCGGAGTTCCAATAGGAGATCACCGCTAGCCATCTTTGATGCTTTGTAGCCTGCGCCAAATGTTTCTGTTAGACATTTTGAAACTAGAAAAGGTGAGATCATTCTCACCGTCTTTTCGGGTTTTTCACAATGGGTTATGTGGGATCGAGGAAAGTTTTCAGTTTGCCGGCCAAAAAAATTGAAGACGTCTTCGGTGCGCCCACGCTTGAGGGGGCGATCGGGTAACGCGGGGAAAGAAAAAGCCATGAAAAATAACGATCTTTCGGCAGGAACGCCAGCCACCCACCATGGAGCCCAACGAGAGGACGCTGTAGGACCTGTTAAACACAAGCCCCCGAAACGCCAGTTGTACGTTCCCGCTATAACCAAATACGTATAACCAAGGGCGGTTATAACACACAAGGTTAACCCTTGCTGCCAGGAATGTTGGAAGTAAATGGAAGGGAGAAGAAGACAGGAAAGATTGAAAGTGAGAGGGAAAGACGAAGATTGGAGAGGGAGACAGGAAAAGGCAACTACCGATTTCCTCCGGGTGGGTCAGTCCGGGGGTGCCGTCTACGTGAAGCAGAGGCCAAAGAAGTGTGTTGCCTACGTCGGGGGGCCATAAAGGTCCAAACTCCCGGCATCGGCTCAACCCCCAGGATCCCCTTTTCCCCGGACACGGCTAAGCCACGCACGGTTAAGCGTGGGAGGGTCCGACCCTCGTTTGCTCGGGTCCGTGGTGTCGCAACACACCAAACGCCTGCTGACGCAGACGCCCCTGCGGGGCGAGTATATCCTACTGAGGAAGCCCAGCGACGGGAAAGATCCCGTCTGGAACATTCTAAGTGTAGCTGACTGACCTCTGCTGAGCTTCGGGTGAGGAAGAGGACAAACTCTCCTGCCAAGTCGGTAACTTTTAGTAACTTCATTAAATGCGAGAAGTGCATCGTTCTGCTGAGTCCCTTCCTGCCCCTCCGGAGCATCCAGACCACCGTGGCGCGTGAGTTCTCGCGCGCGGTCGTGCGGGGAACCACGTAATATAATGATAAACGGGGCAAGCCCTCTTCTCTAGAATAGATGCCACCTCTCGTGCGAGGTTACCCGATTCGAATGCTCTGATTGCGTCTCTCGAGTCGGTGTAAATTTAGAAACGCTCTCGGTCACGGAAGGCCAGCGCCACCGCGATTTGCTCTGCTATACCCAGGGCCGACGCCCTCACCGAGGCGGACGAGCGAAGCCCCCTCCCCCCCCCCCCGCCCGTGTATAACCGACAACGCGAACATTCTTCTGTTGGCGTACTGTGCACCGTCGACGAAGAGCGCAGAGCCTATGTCATCCCTAACTCTCTTCAAGATGGCTCGTGCACGGGCTTTACGTCTACCCTCGTTATGATGTGGATGTACATTTCGTGGGAAAGGCCCCATGTAGGTCTCCCTCGTTTCCCGTGTCAGTGTTATCTGCCGTTCCTCCATTATCCTAGGAGCCATGCCAACCTCGTCAAGGATTCGCCTGCCAGCCTTGGTCGACGACAGCCTAACCACCTGGGCAGTGACCTGCGCCTCTATGATCTCGTCTACGTTATTGTGAATTCTGAGTTGATCTAACCTGTCGGAGCTCGTGGCAATCGGCAAGCCCAGCACTCTCTTCATGTTCTTGTGCATGAAGGTATTTAACTTGGTATTTTCCGTTTTGGTCCATACTAGAGCTGACGCCACATAGTTAATATGGCTCATCAGAAACGCGTAGTACATCCGAAGGAGGTTGTCCTCACCTAACCCCTTCTTTCGGTTGGACATCCTAGCGATTAACTTCAACGTATTCTCCGTCTTGACTGTAACGTGGGTAACTGTTCTGGCATTACAGCCCCTGGCATCTATCAGCAGGCCTAAGATCTTGATTAAGTAGACTCTAGGGATTTTCTGCCCATTATTGGCGTATAATACCACGCGTAGCTGGTTGAGCGGTATCAGACCCCTAACCCTTTGCCGTTCTGTAAAGTAACAGCTCCGACTTACTCGGAGACAGCTTGAGACCTTTGTCCGCGAGGTAAGCCTCGGTCTCGTCCAGGGTCTCTTGTAGAGCTTCCTCCATTTGCGCTAGAGATCCCCTGGGCACCAGATGGTGATATCATCTGTGTAGAGAGCGTGACCTATGCCCGGGAGGCCGCCCGGCCTTTCTGAATCACGCTTCATTACTATATTAAAGAGCAGTAGTGAGATGACTGATCCTTGGGGGCTACCCGAGCCCCCAGTTCATACACGCTCGACCGAATCTGTGATGATAATGGTTAGTGGGGTTTATTGGCGCAAGGGCCAGATGGGGCCAAAGAGCGCCAAGGCGATGATGATGGCGTGTCATTGGTACATGAATAGTGAATTATGAGGCGTGGATGAGGGTGGCTGTAAAGGGGCCTAAAAATAGTCGCTGTAAAGAGCGTAAAATCTACATGTAATAAGGTTATGACAATGATCAATGACGTTTACTATGAATATGAAGAATGCATTGAAAAAGGGTGATAAGATATTCAAGTGATTTCACATGTAGTAATTGACAAAAGCACTACTGCGTAAACAGAGCCCTTGAACCACAAGGGCCTGGAGGCAGGTGCTATACTGAACTACTGTCACGGCGGCATCCTCTGGAGAGAGGATGCGCTACAAATTTATTGGGCTTATGACATGTAGGACAACATCGTTCAAGAATGCGAGGACTGCTTTGGTTGTAAAAAGTGGTTCTTTACCGAGAAACATGGAGGGATGGAGCGGGACACAATAGCTGTATGCAAGAGGAAAATGTTTTCTTCTCTCGGTTTCGGCTTCCCGACACTCCAGGAGGACATGAAGGACGGTCAGCCTCTCACCACATCGACCACATGTTGGAAGCTCGTTACCAGTCAACAGAAAATTGTGAGTACCATATGTGTGACCTATTCTGAGGCGACAGAATAGGGCATCAGTTCGTCGTGTTTTTGTAACACAGGGCCAGAAACCTAACTGTGGTTTAATAAAGTGGAGCTTATTATTTGTTTCGGCGTCCCACAAGCGTTGCCAGTGGTTTCGCAGTTTCGTTCGCAAAAAAGGCTTGAGATCTGTGGCAGGAATAGCAGCGGTAAGATTAATAGGTTGAGATGTAATTGATGTGGCCACTTTGTCTGCCAGTTCATTACCCTCAATGCCTCTATGGCCAGGAACCCAGCATATTGTCACATGTCTACCAGATGAATAAATATTGCACAGGTATGTGTAAAGCTCGATAAAAACAGGATTTTTGTGTATTCTTATAGACATTAGTGCCTTTACGACACTTAAGGAGTCCGTGAATATTATTGCAGTCTGTTGTTTTAATTTCTTAATGTGTTTAACCGCAGACAGCACTGCATAGGCTTCTGCAGTAAAGATGCTTGTATAAGGGTTCAATACGTCCGATTCAGAGAAAGAGGGGCCAATTGCCGCGTAAGATACGCCAGCGTGCGACTTTGATGCGTCGGTGTAGAATTCAGTACACGAATACTTCGATTGGAGTTCACGGAAATGCATTTGAATTTCGAGGTCTGCTGCGTACTTTGTAACTTTTACAAAAGATATATCGCACTGTATCGGCTGCCACTCCCAAGGAGGTGGCAGTTTAGCTGGAGGTATTATGCGATGTTCGAGGAGTGGGACATCCATTTCAACGCTAAGCTCGCTCACACGCAGTGAAAAAGGCTGTCTCACAGAGGGTCGATTATGAAAAAGTGTAGCACACGTCAAATGGTTAATGGTCTTAAAACACGGATGTTCGTGATTACAGTCTACTTTGAGGAAATGTGTGAAACTGGTGTATGATCTCTGCAAATGGAGTGACCATTCATTCGATTCTACATATAAGCTTTCAATAGGGCTTGTTCTGAAAGCACCGGTGGCCAGGCGGATACCTAGATGGTGAACGGGATCTAGCATCTTTAGTGCGCATGGGGCGGCAGAGTGATATACTACAGCCCCATAATCTAGTCGTGAACGAATCAGACTCTTATAAAGGTTCAATAGACACTTCCTGTTGCTGCCCCATGTTGTGTGAGATATAATCTTCATTAGGTTCATTGTTTTTAGGCATTTGGTTTTGAGATATTTGATGCGCGGAATGAAGGTTAGCTTAGAGTCAAGTATGATGCCTAAAAACTTGTGGTCTTTGTTCACAGGTATTTGCTGTCCACACAGTTCTACACAAAGATCTGGGATCAGGCCTCTCTTTCTTGTGAAAAGAACACAAGAACTTTTGTGGGGGTCAACTTTGAACCCGTTTTCATCTGCCCACTTAGACACTTTGTTCAACCCCTGCTGTACCTGTCTCTCGCATACGGCCAGGTTACAGGACTTGAAGCCCGTTTGTATATCGTCCACGTAGACAGAATAAAAAAATTGCCGGTGGTAATGAGGCACGAAGTGTGTTCATCTTCACGATAAACAGTGTGCAGCTGAGCACGCCTCCCTGGGGTACACCAGTTTCCTGTATAAATGGACGCGACAGTGCATTACCTATTTTAACCCGGAATGTGCGGTTGTGCAGGTAGCTTTCAATAATAGTTAACATATTACCGCGGATGCCCATTGCCGACAGATCGCGTAGGATTCCGTAACGCCAGGTCGTATCGTACACCTTTTCCATATCGAGAAACACGGATAGGAAGTATTGTTTATGTATGAAGGCATCACGAATGTTTGCTTCGATTCGCACGAGATGGTCCGTTGTAGACCGTCCTTCTCTGAAGCCGCATTGATATGGATCAAGAATTTTGTTTGACTCAAGGAAGTGTAAAAGGCGACGATTTATCATTTTTTCAAAGAGTTTGCAGATACAACTTGGGAGGGCTATTGGGCGGTAACTTGTTACTAATTCGGGGTCTTTACCTTGTTTCAGACTCGGAACGACAAGGGATTCTTTCCATGCAGTAGGTAGGTAGCCCATATAGCATTGAAAAGTGCGACTAGCGTTATTTGGGTATCACTGTGAATGTGTTTGATCATGTCGTACATGATCCTGTCGGGTCCAGGTGCAGAGCTCCGACATGCAGTCAAGGAGGCTCATAATTCGGCGATGTTAAAAGGCATATTATAGGGTTCGTTCTGTCTGCATTTGCGGTCAATATCCTTGCGTTCTGCGATTTGTTTGTGCTTTAGGAATGCCTCGGAATAATTATTTGAACTAGACACGCGCTCGAAGTGTTCGCCAAGAGCGTCAGCTTGGTCTTCCAAGCTGTTCGTTTCGTCGTTCACTAGCGGCAACAGATGGATTTCTTTTCCCTTTAGCCTCATTAGCCTGTCCCATAGTTTTGCCTCTTGAGTATACGAATTGATACCTGAGAGAAACCTTTCCCAACTTGCCCTCTTAGCCTGTCTTCGCGTCCTTCTTCCCTGGGATTTAACATGTTTAAATTCTATGAGGTTTTCAGCTGTAGGACATTCACGTAGTTTGCCCCAAGCTTTATTTTGTCTCCTTCGTGCCTGTCTACAATCCTTATTCCACCAGGGGACCCGTCTTTTAAATGAAGTGCCACATGTTTGAGGGATGAACTTCTCAGCGGCGTCAATGATAAAAGCAGTAAAATATGATACGGCATGATCTATAGTAAAATTATTTATAAAATCTCGTGATAAGTACGTGGATTCACTAAAGCATTCCCAGTCAGCTGAGGCCAGTTTCCAGCGAGGGACATGGGGAAGAGAGTCATGTTCGGTTACTAAGTTTAGGGTTACTGGGAAATGATCACTTCCGAATGGGTTTTTAATTACATGCCATTCTAAGTCAGGGAAAAGTGAGGCAGAGCCAATTGACAGGTCTATTAATGAATATGAACTATGATGGATATTGTAATATGTTGGTTCCTTCTTATTGAAGAGGCACGCACCGGAGTTAACAAGGGAGTTTTCAATGAGTCGACCTCTCGCGTCGCATCGCGAATCTCTCCAAAGGGTATGATGAGCATTAAAATCACCAGTGATAATGTATGGTTCTGGGAGCTGGTCGATGAGGCTGTAAAATTCCGTTTTACCGAGGTGATGGTTGGGTGGTATGTAAATGGAGCAGATCGTTATAAGCTTGTTGAATAAAATTGCTCGCACAGATACAGCCTCGAGAGGCGTGTGAAGGGCAAACTGTTGGCAAGCAACAGACTTATTTAGAACTATGGCTACACCTCCGGACAAGGCAGAAGCGTTGTCATGATCTTTACGGAAAATGGCATATTGCTTGAGAAAGTTGGACTGTGTAGGTTTTAAGTGTGTTTCTTGGACACACAGCACCTTCGGATTAAATTTATGTATGAGTTCTGTGATGTCGTCGAGGTTACGAAGTAGTCCTCTGACGTTCCACTGTAGTATCTGTGTGGCCATGTTGCAGACGATGTTTGTGCTGTGTGTCTCGTGTAAAAACACTAACTTAACTTACAGAGCCCTTGTCGGGCCCTGTGATGCGGGCTTTTTCTTTTTTGGAGCGGTCGAGAGATTCTCGCCGCTCCTTTGGCGCTGGCTGCGCCGTCTGGCTGGAAGATGTGTCCATCGGCTCTTGCGGAGCGCTGGACACCCGCTCTTGAGAGCGGTTTGTTCGCAGTGAAGGCCTCGTCTCGAGAGACAAGACCTTGGAGGCCACCAGCCCAGAGGTGGATGGCCCCTTCTGCTGCGGTGGCGCAGCAGCGCTAGCTGCAGTCGCCGAGGGGGCAGATGGCTTCACCGCCGGCTCACTACGTATGGGCCGGACAGCAGCAGGAAGCCGCTGCGACGCTGCCCCCTGACGCGTCACATCGGCAAAGCTGGTTTTAGACAGGTAGGTAACCCGCCTTCGTGCCTCTTTGAAAGTTATGTTTTCTTTTACCTTAATTGTCACTATTTCCTTTTCTTTTTTCCAAGATGGGCACGACCGCGAGTATGCGGCGTGCTCCCCATCACAGTTACCACAATGTAGAGAACCTTCACAAGACTCGGAGGAGTGTTCGTGAGCACTGCATTTCGCACAGGTTTGGCGGCCTCGGCAGTTCTGCGAACTATGGCCGAACCGCTGACATTTGAAACATCGAAGGGGATTTGGCACGTATGGCCTAACACGAAGCTTGATGTACCCGGCCTCGATGGACTCGGGCAGGACACTTGAGTTGAAAGTAAGTATTAAGTGTTTGGTCAGGAGTTCTTTGCCATCTCGCCTCATTTTAATCCGTTTAACATTGATGACATTCTGATCACTGAAACCCTCAAGGAGTTCAGCCTCACTCAGCTGCAACAGGTCATCATCTGAGACAACGCCACTTGTGGTATTCATAGTACGGTGTGTAGTTACTGACAATTGGGCATCTCCAAATGACACTAGATTGGGCAGTTTCTCGTATTGTTTGAGATCACGGAGTTCCAAGAGGAGATCCCCGCTTGCCATCCTGGATGCTTTGTAGCCTGTTCCAAAAATATCAGTCAAAGACTTTGAGACAAGGAAAGGTGAAATTGTACGTACTGATGTGTCTGACTTTTCAGAGTGAATTACATGAAATCGGGGGAAATTCTGTGTTTGGCGTGCAAAAAACTGGAACACATCTTTGGTGCGCCCTCTTTTCAGACGGCGATCAGGGAGTAGCGGGGATTGTTCAGCCATAGGTATAGAATTTTTCGGCAGTGACGCCGCCACCCACCATGGAGCCCAACGAGGGGACGCTGCAGGACCTGGGAAAGACAGGTCCTGCAAAACGCCAGCTGTACGCCACTACTATAACGAAATATGTACAGCCAAGGTTGGTTGCACCACACAAGGTTAACCCTCGCTGCCTGGAAAGTCGGAAGTAAATAGAAGAGAGGAGAAGACAGGAAAGATTGAAAGTGAGAGAGAAAGACGAAGATTGAAGAGAAGGATAGGAAAAGACAACTACTGATTTCCCCCGGGTGGGCCAGTCCGGGGGTGCCGTCTACGTGAAGCCGGGGCCAAAGGGGTGTGTTACCTCCACCGGGGGGCCGTAAAGGTCCAAACACCCGGAATTGGCTCAACCCCCAGGATCCCCTTTTCCCCGGACACGGCTAAGCCGCACACGGTTAGACGCGGGAGGGGCCAACCCTCGTGTGCTCGGGTCCGTGGTGTCGCAACACACCAAACGCCTGCAGACGCAGACGGCCCTGCGGGCGACCGAATCTGTGATCAGTGATATCGGTCTCATGTTGTCCAAATCAAGGGGCTTTCCAGGTTTTGCGATGAGAATCACCGAGGCCGCCTTCCATCTCTAGGGCACCTCTCCTGCCTCCTATACCCTGTGGACCTCCTTAGTAGTTCCACTGTCTTATTGTCCACCCTATCGAAAAAAAACAGCATGGTGGGTGCTGGAAATAATACTGGGTATGCTGGAAATCGTGTCCGGCATGATGGAAATCATGCTGAGAATAGCGGGCAGTGCTGGGAGGGCTGTGGCCACTATGGTGGGCAGTGCTGGGAAGCAGCGGGCAGTATGGCGGCCGTAGTGTAAACAATGGTGGGTAACGTTCTACAATGCTGGGAGGCTGTGCCCATCCTTTTGAGCATGCTGGAGAGGAATGGGCAATAGATGGGTATAGTCTGAAGGATGATGGGTTGTGCTGTACAATGCTGGGATACTGGATAGGAAAGACACAATGGTGGGCATACTTTAAAAAGCGATGGCCGTAATAGGTGACACTCGAAAGCAGCGAGCAACACAGTGGGCACAAAAACTGGTAGCATATACAGGGAAAGAGTTACTAATTTTTGATACACTGAGTTAGGCAGTTTTAAATGACATCTTAAGCACAATTAACAGAAAGGAAAGCCCACAGTAGTATTTCTGATATGCTCGAATGAAGGTTTCATTCTGTTGTGAATAAATCGGGAAACCATGCTATTGCACTATTATACATATTTATATGTTACGACTAAAATCTTTTTCTTTTATGAGTGGAAATAAAACTGAACAAGTTCAAATTTTTGTGAATGTAGAATGATGTTCAGACTAAGCTTTGTGTCAGTCAGCAGTATTACGTGGTACAGCTAGGATATAAAGTATCTGTGTTCCATGCATGCC